>NC_057713.1:83267396-83400881 GCF_004010195.1 Chiloscyllium plagiosum | reverse complement strand
AGAGAAGTGGAAGATGTAAACGGGGAGGAGCAATGGGATAAAAAAGGAACCAAATTACATAAATATCGTGTATTCATTGAATTCAGTGTGTGTGTGTCACTGCCTTGTAGACAGTGGACAGCGCACCCTCTTGCAAGGGTAAAATAAATGACACTACTGAATCAGATCTTGTCTCGGACTGAAATTATTGAACTGAGTGAGCTTTGTTTCTCACAATTACATTGTATGCAGATGATTGTCTTATGTTTTTGTCAAATCCCGTAATTTCGGTAGTTCATGTGATGCAATGCGTTAATTCACTTGTTGCCTTTCTGGGCGATAAGATTAATTTTACAAAGTTGGAGGCCATGCCTATGGAAGTTCTTAGGGAAATAACTGATACTGAGGGCAAATCTTGATTTCCTTTTAAATGGTCACTGGGGTGGTTTTTCTGTTTCAGTATCTTCATTATATCTGTCTTTGATCATTTTTTTAACATGAACTGTGACCATTTATTTGACAAAATTAAACAAAGATGTGAGGCATTTCCAATCTCCTGTCGAGGTCGGATATCTGTTATTAAAATGAATGTCCTTCCTCATTTCCTACCACCCGTGTGAATGCTTTCTTTGATGTTTCCCAGACAGATATTTTAGAAACATAATGGCTCTTTTAGCTTTTATATTTGGTACCATAAGCGATTCTTTATCAAGCTAACAAAATTGCAACTGCTCCACAGATTGTGGGGAGTTGGTCTCCCCAATTAAAAGCTATCAATTAAGCTCTTTTATCATCCTATGTTAGTGCCTGGGCCGCTGAGGACTCGGAGTCAATACGGCTAGACATTGAGCCCTCTCAGACAAAGTGAACCCTTATTAATCTGTTGTTCTTAGATAAAATGACAACATTTGTGGAGGATTGTTAATAAATAACGATTATCAATACTGTTAAAACTTTAAGGACAATGCGTCAGATCGAGGGCAATACAGCCAAAACCACGTTTCTTACCCCTTAAATTGGTATACCAGGTTGTCAATCGGGGAAAATGGATTCCAGGTTTAAACTGTGGACAGCGAGGGGGTACCTTGCTTGGGTAATTTAGAATTGGTAGAATCCCTACAGTGTGGATACAAGCCCATTGGAACTCTGAAGAGTAACCCACCAAACCCATTCCCCTACCATCCTATATTGATCCTGACTGATGTCTGAACTTACAGATCCTGGAACTCTATGAGCGATTTATCAATTGCCGATTCATCTAACCTGCACATCTTTGTGACTGTGCGAGGAAACCTACGCAGACACAGTTGAGAACATACTAACTCCACACAGCCAGTCGCCCAAGACTGGATCCAAATCCGGGACCCTGGTGCGGTGAGTCAGCAGTGCAAACCAATGAGCCACCACGTGTAACGTGAGGGAGAAACAATGATACCATTTGATCAAATAACTCGTAAATATGGACTACCTGGTAGGGACTTCTTATGTTTTTTTTTTCCAGATTAGTGATTTGATTTTAAAAACACACACTTTTAACAGATTCATCCAGATCCAATACAGAGAAGTGGGTGCATATTGCTAAGGATACACTCTTTGTTAGTACCCTTTATCATTTGTTGCAGAGATTTTCTCACAAAATTCAGTGTGGGATTATCTCCAGCATGTCCTAAATGCAGAATGACTAGAGGCACTCTTACTCATTGCATGTGGTCCTGCTGAAGGCTTCGTATATATTGGATCACTGTGTTAGGTGTGCTAGAGTGGGTCTTGGGGACCGAATTGGAGGTGGACACCGTTTCTCTTTTTCATGGGCCTGCCCAGAGTATCTTACGCAGATGCACATGGGAAAAAAATTACATCCTTACTTTCTGTGCTAGGAAAACAATATTCTGTTGTGTTGGATATCTGAAACTCCGAGGGCCTGTTGGGTCTTTGTAAGCTCATCATGGAGAATATCCATTTGGACCTTCTCACCAGTATGGTCATAGAGATGTACAGCATGGAAACACACCCTTTGATCCAACCCATTCATGCTGACCACATATCCCAAACCAATCTAGTCCCACCTTCCAGCACCCGGCCCATAACACTCCAAACCCTTCCTATTCATATACTCATCCAAATGCCTCTTAAGTGTTCTACTTGCACCAGCCTCCACCACTTCACCTGGCAGCTCATTCCATACACGTACCATCCTCTGTGTGAAATAGTTGCCCCTTAGGTATCTTTTGTATCTTTCCCCTCTCACCCTAAAACTATACCCTCCACTTCTGGACTCCCTGAACCGAGGAAAAAGACTTTACCTATTTACCCAATCCATGGCCCTTATAATTTTGAAAACCTCTATAATGTCACCCCTCAGCATCAGATGCTCCAGCGTTTATAAACCTCTATAAGGTCACCCTCAGCCTCTGACACTCCAGGGAAAACAGCCATAGCCTGTTCAATCTCCCGCTCGCTCAAATCCTCCAACCCTGGCAACATCCTTGTATATCTTTTCTGAACCATTTACAACATATCTCTGATAGGAAGGAGACCAGAATTGCACGCAATATTCCAACAATGGTCTAACCAATGTCCTGTACAGCTGCAACATGACATCCCAACTCCTGTACTCCATACTCTCACCAATAAAGGAAAGCATACAAACACCTTCTTCACTATCCTATCTACCTGCGACTCCCCTTTCAAGGAGCTATGAACCTGCACTCCAAGGTCTTTGTTCAGCAACACTCCCTAGGCCCTTACCCCTAGGTGTATAAGTCCTGCTAAGATTTGCCCTCCCAAAATGCAGCACCTCGCATTTATCTGAATTAAACTCCATCTGCCACTTCTCAGCACATTGGCCCATCTGGTCAAGATCCTGTTGTAATCTGTGGTAACTTCCTTCGCTGTCTACTGCACCACCAATTTTGGTGTCACCTGCAAACTTACTAACTATACCTCTTATGCTCACATCCAGATCATGTATATAAATGATGAAAAGTAGTGGACCCAGCACCTATCCATGCGGCACTCCACTGGTCACAGGCCTCTAGTCTGCAAAACAACCCTCTGCCTTCTATCTTTTTTGAGCCAGTTCTGTATCTAAATGTCGAGTTCTCCCTTATTTCATGAGATCTAACCCTGCTCACCAGTCTCCCATAGGGAACCTCGTCGATTGCTTTACTGAAGTCCATATAGATTACATCTGCCCTCATCAATCCTCTTTGTTACTACTTCAAAAAACTCAATCAAATTTGTGAGACAGGATTTCCCACACAGTTTGCCTGTAATTTATCCATCCCTAATGCCTCACATCTTTTGGTCAACAGCCAGCTCATAAAGTTTGAACTGGAGCAACTCTTCAAATATTTGCTGCAAGCTCTTTTGCTCAGGACCAAACTGGTAACCAGAAGCTCCCGAATCCTGCAACTGATAAATAACCTGGCCTGATACACTTACAGAGGAACCTTGATTCTCTGGCATTCGATTTGTCCACATATCTGATTTTCTGGCAAGATTGCAAGGTCCTGTTGCTTGGCTAAACTTTGTTATCTGGAATACAATTAACCGAACACAATACTGCTCACCCATGTCCTTTGGATAACCGAGGTTCCTCTTTAATGCGTTTTTAGGAATGAACGAATTACTTTATTGAATTTTTTATATATATTGTATTGACCTTATCATCAGCCACAATTCTATGAGGAACCTTAGAAATAAACTTTAATAAATTCTGTACTCGCCAATTAACCAGTTGCTTCTCCTTTAGCAGAGTAAAAATTGATGGCTTCGTGTTACCAATACTCAGACTTGGCAGTATATTGTAGATTTATTGATTGAATTCAAATTCCTCTTGCTGCCATGGTGAGGTTTGAGCATTAGGCTGGGTCACTAAATTATTAGACCAGTGACATTACCACTACACCAGCATCTTCCCTATTCATAATGATTTATTTGTATAGACTTCTCTCATTTGTGCCAAAATTTGTTATAGTGTATTGCATTAAAGCTAAACTGATTTGCTTCCATGCACTAATGTCCTGTGACAGTGGATTGCTTTTGAAGTAAAGCATAATTGTTCGTTTAATAAAACAAAAACCTGGAGAGAGTCTAAGTCTGAAACAAAAACAAATTCTGGAGAAACTCGGCAGGGCTAGCAGCACCTGTGGAAAGAAAGCAGAGTTAGAATGTTTCAAGTCCAGTGACCCTCCTTTGGAGCTGATAGCTCAGAAAAGATGGTATGTATGTTGAAGACAGTGGGCATATGTGGCAGAGATGGGACCAGAGACACAGAATGAACAACAGTTGGGGAGACAACTGGATGATAGCATGTCAGGGAGAAAGAAAAGCTGATGATGAGAACCATAACTAGATGAAAATAGGTTGGCTGTACTGAAAGCAGCCCATGTCATTGATGGCCTGGTGTGGCAAGTGGGTAAAGCTTGGGGAAGGTGGTGTTCAGGTTCTAAAATTAGTGAACTTAATCTTGTGTCCTGAAGGCTGCAGGGTCCCTAAATGGAAAGTGAGATGCTGTTCTTTCAACTTGCACTGAGTTTCACTGGAACACTACAGGTCTGAGATGGAAATGTTGGACCAGGACTAGGGTGGTGGTGAGTTGGCAGGCAACTAGAACTCAGTCACTTTTTGCAAATAGAATGTAGCTGTTCCACAAAGTGGTCGCCCAGTCTCTGTTTCAACTCCCCAATTAAGGGGAGACCAGTGTGAACAGTGAAGAAGTGGACTAGATTGAGTGAAGTGCAGGTAAATTGCTGCTTCACCTGGAAACATCCAGAGGATTATAAGCCATTATTTCTACCAGCTCCAGTGGTATGCCCTCACCAGACAGATTCCATTGCCCTCCCTTGTCAGCAGGGTTATTTCCTCTAGGAGCCACTGGTCCACTTGTCCTGTACTCCCAACACATCCCCATGTGGCCATGGCATCTTCCTGCACAATTGCTGAAGGTTAGACCTGTTTGTTTATGTCCTCCCTCTTCACTATCTAAGGCTGCAGTCACAACTTCCTTTTGAAGCAATGATTTACCCGCACTTCACTCAATCTTGTTTACGGTTATTGCTGCTTATGATGTGGTTTCCTTTACATTGGAGAAATGAAACGCAGACTGGACTTCCATCTACAAAAATGATCCCAGACCTCCAGTTGCCTCCCACTTTAACACAATTCTCTGGCCAACATTTCTGTCTTGGACCTACTGCAGTGCTTTCGTGAGCTCGGTGCAAATTGGAAGTATAATGTCTCAAGGCCACTGAACATGAAACGTTAATTCTGTTTTATCTTCACAGATAATTGGTAATTTACTAAAATTTCACAATATAGGGATAATATCCAGGATAATATTCTGGAAACATGAATTCAAATTCCATCATAGCAGCTGGTAGAATTTAAATTCAACAAATCAATCTGGAATTGAAAGCTTGTCTCACAGATAGTGGCTGTGAAATTGTCATTGCTGCTGTCTACTGTCAGGAAATCTACTGTCTTTACCTGGTCTGGCCTAAATGTTATCCATTGCCACAGCAATGTATTTGACTTAACTTTCCTCTGAAATGACCTGCTGTGCTTTTCCAGCAGCACAATCTCAACTCTGACCTCCAGCATTCCTGATGAAGGGCTCCAGCCCAAAATGTTTACTTTCCTGCTCTTTGGATGCTGCCTGACCTGCTCTGCTTTTCCAGCAACACACACTCTCAACTCTGAAATTACATGCCAAGCAATTGAGGATGGACAACAAATGCTGGCCTTGCCATATCATTATGCAAGACTAAAAAGGGAGCTGCTGCTTTAATATGGATGTTTGTTATCTTGCATGTTAAATCTGGATAAATGAGTTTTGGTCACAGCAGTTGACAGTTTAAATTACACATTTAGGAATAATGCAGTGTGTTTGAAATCCAACATAGAATTATAAAAATAAATCTTTAGATCTGCACTTAGGATTTTTCAGTCTTGATGAGTGCAAGTTTGCAGGCTGCCTTATGAAGCCAGATATTTCTCTTGAGGACAGGAGATTTGCTTTTGGGTAGGTACTAAGCTATTAAGCAAAATTGAAAGTTTGGGGCTAGGTCTCCAGTTTGTTGACTAAAAACATTGTCCAAATAGGTTTCAGAAATGGAAATTAGAACAACAAATTTTAAACATTTTGTACAGCATTTTACATCTTGAGTGACTTTGTAATTTCTTTCCAGTCACCCGCCTCTGAATGTTTTGGAACAGGCCACAATTAAGCAGTGTGTGGTGGGACCAAACCATGCAGCATTTCTTCTAGAGGTAGTGTATGTTTATTAAAATTGTTTATTAAATGATTAAATCAAGAATGGTTATCTAAAGTGATATCATGTACTTGAATTTTCATGTTTAAATATTATGGTGTATTGTTTTTGAGGGGATAGCGAATCAAGGACAAAATCAATATAACTATTGTCAAATGTCACTAAAATGAAATTTGTTTGCAATAACTGGGAAAATTGAATAAGATCCATCTTCAGTTATAAATTGATTTAAAGGGAAATATTTTGAGCAGCTTGTGTGCAGTGTTATAAATTCTTTCATGAGTTAAGTTGAGCTGTGGTTGACTTTTTTTTTGGGAACCTTTTAGGAGGCACAGTGCCTCACAGTGCAAGGGATCCGGGTTTGATTCCAGCCTCAGGCGACTGTGTGTGGAGTTTGCACATCTCCGGGTGCTCCGGTTTCCTCCCACAATCCAAAGAATGTGCGCATTGGGTGAATTGGCCATGCTAAATTGCCTGTAGTGTTAGGTGCGTTATTCAGTGATAAATGTAGGGGAATGGTTCTGGATGGGTTACTCTTCAGAGAGTCTGTGTGAACTTGTTGGGCGGAAGGGCCTGTTTCCATACTGTAGGGAATCTAATCTTAATTTGGTGACCGGTCTGCTTTTTAAAATGTGGAAATCATAAATTATTGTCTTAATTAACCAGTTCTTTTAGCTTTACCACCACATATGGCACGCAATAATAGCCAAGACTGCAAATTAAGGGTCTGGTGGCATTATTATTCTGCTGTTAATCCAGACACCCTTGTAATGTTCTGATGTTTCGAGATCCAATCCTGCCAGGGTAGATGGTAGAATTTGAATCCAGTTAAAAGAAAAAAATTGTGATTAAAAGTCTAATGATCATGAATCCATTGTTGAATGGTGGAAAAACCCATCTTATTTACAGATGGCCTTTAAGGAAGGAGACTGCCATTTTTACTTGGTCTGACCTACATGTCACTCTAGACCTATAGCAATATGTCTCTCAACTGCCCTCTAGGCAATTATGCATGGGTAATAAATGCTAGCCTAGCCAGTGACACCCTCATTCTGTGAATTTAAAAAAAAATCAGATGTTTGATTGCATCAGCAAAGAGCTTGCTCGGTGCCTCAGCTAGTTCATACCATGTAATTAGGCATATCTTAATGGCCTTAACCTAAATTCAGATTCAAAAAGCAACCAGGTCTGGACCTTTAACTATTAATGTCAATAGATCATGTATGATTGGAATTTTGTGCCTTCACTGCACTGCCAAGAAAATACCTCTGTCTCCTTGACCTGATCAGTTCTTTCCGCATGCTGTTCCTTGGCAAAATCATCCAAAAGCACCATGCCAGATTTCAAATCAAGTGATGATAGTTTCTTTGTTCTTTGCTCCTGAAAAGCACTGAAACATGTCACTTATTATTTGTTAATATTTTCCATTCTTAATCTTCCATGCTGTTTGATATCTCTCATACTGTATTTATTTATTTGAATCATCTGAATTGTCCCTTTTCTGTGTCTGCCTATTTAAATTGGGCCTTTTATGCTACTGTTCTTGTCCTCATTGCTTTAAGACTACAGTATATCCCTTTTGTATCTTGATGGCTTGAACTCCAGTGAAACAGGAAGCAGTAGTTAGTCTGTCCCTAGAAGTTAATAATTCCTATCAGTGTCCCCCATAAATATTTCCAGTATTCATATCCTGGGCCTTTTAATGTACACTGTTTATTTTCTTTTGCATTGCTATGCTTGAGTTATCTCAAAGGGAGCAACTTGAGAGCACCCTGCGAAAGCTGGGTTTCTGTGCAACCACATGTTAGCTACTTAAAGGGTATGTTAATGACAACGTTGTGCCAGACAGCTATGGGCTGTTAGTTGAGCATCTTTTTATTCAGGTTATCTGACTGCATTTGGAATGGTTGCTATATGGATTGTAAAGAAAAATATATGTAGTGAATCTTGTCCAAGAATCATTGGACTGCTTTGGCTCTGTGCTGATGTTGACCTCCATGTTCCAGGAAAGTAGCAGTTTATTTCATTAGGGAAAAAGAACCATTTTTGTGCTTTATGCTTTTAAATGATCTTTGTATGTTGAGCAGAGTTGAACTGAAATATTTATGGTTCAAGGCTTGCAAAAGTGGATGGTCCTTTCAGTAGTTTAAATTTTTGATGGCAAGAAAAATAGCCCAGAGCATGTTCCATTCTTCTGAACAGGAGAAAAATCTGTTTGATTTAATGGTTCTGTGTCAATGGTGGATAGGGACTGGAAAGGGAGGAGGATGTAGACCATGAGCTGACTGTAAATGGGAGAGAGAATTGTTTGACTCAGCTGAGTGATAATACTTGTTTGGTAACTTGGGCAGTGTTTGTTTTCATAGTTAATTATTCTGAAATTGCTTTGCTTTGGAGTGTGCCACACAACAGGTGTATGATGAGAAAATGGGTTGTTAATGTCAGCGGTGGAACCTTTTCTGTAGATCAGCTTCGCCAAGATCTGTATGTAATTAAAACAGTTTCCTGACTGGGACCCTGCACCTTCAGGTGCAATGGATAAATTAAATATGAGTATCAATGGGTTCTGTAGAGCAGGGCTTCCCAAAGTGGGGTCAAGATCTCAAGTAGGGTTGAGAGCTGAACTTCTGGGCATGAATTGAGGCAGCATTGGCACCAGCACAAAGCTCCAACTGAGATATAGCAGCTGTGTGACCTTTCTGATGGACCAATTAGAGCTTACCTATACATATTGCAGTGAAAGTTAGATTTGGAATGGATAGTACATTCAAGGTTTAGCACATTGACATTGTATTTTTATTATTTTTGATTCTTGGATATTGTGTGTTGGCAAAGGTAACTTTGGAAAACAAATCCAGTGCAGTAAACTTGGTTTTAATCAGTATCTTGTAGAGTCATGGAGATGTACAGCACGGCAACAGACGCTTCGCTCCAATTTGTCCATGCTGACCAGATATCCCAACCTAATCTAGTCCCACTTGTCAACACCCAGCCCATATCCCTCCAAACGCTTCCTATTCATACACTCATCCAGATGTCTTTTTAAGTATTCAAATTGTACTAGTCTCCACTACCTCTGATAAAGAAACCAGCAAAAATTATATACATTAACTGGAAGTTTACTTTATTATCATGATCTCAGAGTAGTTAGTTGAAGGTTCAAGTGAGAAGGCTGTCTGCCAGTAAGTTTTATTTGAAGTGAAGTTGCATTACTGTTTGTGATTTATGCTGTAATTAAATAGTGATGTGTATAGCCCTGCCCTATGCGCGGCACGGTGGCACAGTGGTTAGCCCTGCTGCCTCACAGGGCCAGAGACCCGGGTTCAATTCCCGCTCAAGCGACTGACTGTGTGGAGTTTGCACATTCTCCCCGTGTCTGCGTGGGTTTCCTCCAGGTGTTCCGGTTTCCTCCCACAGTCCAAAAATGTGCAGGTTAGGTGGATTGCCCATGCTAAATTGCCTGTAGAGTTAAGTGAAGGGATAAATGTAGGAGAATGGGTCTGGGTGGGTTGCGCTTTGGCAGGTTGGTGTGGACTTGTTGGGCTGAAGGGCCTGTTTTCACACTGTAAGTAATCTAATCTAATCTTTATGTGGACCTCTTCATCAATCCAATATTTGATGAACCAGCATACTCCTGGTCCCATAGATGCTGGTTAATGAACAGTTTGCTGTATTAAGTAAGAAATTGGGTTCTGAATGAGTTAGATTGGCACAGAGACTGGCAAGAGATCACTGAATCTTGCTGTGTAAGCTAAATATGAAATTTATTTTTCACACAAAAATAAATAATCATCATTCTTAGCTGGAGTGATTTTCAGTCCCTCTTCTAAAGGCAGGAGAATGCACTAATATAATTCTGCTAATACGTATTTATAGTAAAGGGCCTATATTTGTGTTTCCTGGATGAATGCTGCAGTTCAACGAGATATTTGGAGTTACAGGAGACATATAAATTCAGTAGACACCCAAATTCCCCCATCTCAGCTCTGCAACCTTTTGACCATTAAATAATATGCAATTTCACAGTTGTCCACTTTATACCCCATTTGCCAGATCTTATGCACTCTCTTACCATAGCTATGTTTCTGTTTTTGTGGCCTCCTTGCATCCTCTTCACAACCTACTTGCTTGAGTATATTCTATTCCACTCAGCTAATTCATCGATATAGATTGAAAATAGCTAATTGTTATTTATGATTTGTTCAGATAACTAATTATTTAAAATAGCCATCTGTTGAAGTGAAAAACCTGAGCATTAATCAGAGAGTAACAGTTTTTTATTTAATAAATGAATCTATTTAATGAATCTACTTGAAAAGGCATGAATGTTAAAATGTCCTGTTTTTCCAAAAGGTGTAGACATTCTGGGTAGCTGGCCTGTGGGTCAGCCCTGCCCTGATATCCTATCAAGCGATGATTCTTGTAAATCTATATGGTGTCTCAGCAAATTATTTCTAAAGGGGTATCAAAGCTTGACTCAAACTCACTGTG
Source organism: Chiloscyllium plagiosum (assembly GCF_004010195.1). Taxonomy (NCBI): domain Eukaryota; kingdom Metazoa; phylum Chordata; class Chondrichthyes; order Orectolobiformes; family Hemiscylliidae; genus Chiloscyllium; species Chiloscyllium plagiosum. The sequence continues at coordinate 83,390,136 of NC_057713.1, read as the reverse complement.
TTTCAATTTCTATTCACTTGCACTTCCCCGTGGTTTCTCCCTGTTTACTTCAAATGCAGGTGTTATAGCGTTCCTGCTACTTGGCAGAAAGTAATCAACTAGGAATACAACTTGGTTATCTTGTTTGGTTCTTTTCACATTATAGCTCTTCAATAGGCAGAAGTGAGCTTGCAGTTTTTTTTTACTGCAAACTTTATTAACTGATCCTATTCTTGATCTGATCTCTGTGGATTTTCACTGACCCAGATAAGTGCTGAGTCTCATCCCAGAAGAATATTTCAGAGGAGAATAGAATTTTTTTCTAGAAATCACAAGGTGATTTTGTTTTGCAATCGGGACAACAGTAGATTATAGGTGAGCTTCGGTTTTTCTGTTGGCACAGAAATTTCTTCTGAACACCTCTTTAAATTTGGCCTTGGAAACATAACTCTCAGACCATAACAATATGTTCATTGTGTGTGTTAAAAAGTTGCGTGGAGCATATTTTATGGTTTTGTCATGCTCCAATTCTTGCACAATTTTTCTTTTGCATCAGAGAGATGCCATTAATAGTAAGTCAATAAAAAATAAATACTATAGAGTCAGGGCATTATTTACCATGTAGTCTGGAGAGAAATTGAATTATTTTTTGTGATTTTGTCATCTTGAATTCACCGTAACAACAGAGTAGATTTTCTGTTATGGTTTATAACTCCTTCTATCTTAACAGTATACTGTTCAGTGTAGTCTGAGCAGTGTAAAAGAGATCTGATTGAGTACATTCTTTTTAAATGCAGAAACTAAAATGTCATCAGAATAGCCATTCTCCCTCCAGTGCAGAGAAGCTCCTTGTTATAAAATCATAATGTCAAATGGAAGATATTAGGATGTTGTATAGTACAATTTGTCATACCAGGTTGCTATTTCACCCTAGGTTCAGCTGGGTAATTTTTGATTTGTCTCTAAATAGCAGTAAGGTTATCTCAAAAACCAGACGAACGTAGCTGTGAAGACTATAAGGAGCAGAGTTGGGCCATGCGGCCCAGCGAGTCTACACCACCATTCAATTATGGCTGGTATTTTTCAACCTCATTCTCCTGCCTTTTCCCTGGAACCTGTGACTCCCTCATCAGTCAAGAAACTATCTCAGTCTCAATGACTTAGCCTCAACAGCCTTCTGTGGTAATGAGTTCCTCAAATTAACCACCCTTTAGCTGAAGAAATTCCTCATCATCTCTGTTCTAAAGGGTCGACCCTTTAATTTGAGGCTGTGCCCTTGGGTCCTAGATTCCCATGCTAGTGAAAATATCTTCTCCAACTCCACCTTATCCAGGCACCTTCATATTCTGAAAGTTCCAACTGGTGAAGATAAGTTGAGTGCAGATGATTTTTCATTCAGTTCTTAATGGGAAAGAGCACACGACAATTTGAGTTCTTAAACTGAGTGTTTTATTTGGTCTAGGAAATGGTTATGGACAAAATTAGCCGGTCAACTTTGGGGTATAAGGTGCAGTGTTTACAATATGTTTCACCCCTGCCCTGGTAAAATGATTTTCCAAACATAATGGATGTTTAATATGACAGAAAACAAATTTGCTTTTTGGTCCATTGCTATTTTAATGGCATAATAGATTTACTAATAAAGATTTACTAATTTTACTCTATAAAATGATTGCACTAGAATACTATGTTTATAGTCTACATGTTTGAGGCAAGGTCATTTGGTTTTGAACTGCTGACGTTGCTAGATTGATGTCATGAAAATTAAAATTACTGATTTTTGTGTGACATACATTCAACTCAATCTAAATTTCCCCACTTGCTCTCCTCCCCTGGAAATATATCACTGTTCCTCCAATGCTGCTGGGTCAGAGTCCTGGAACGCACTCTCTTCCTAACAATCACGTGGCTATGCAGACACTAAAACTCAAGAGGTTCATCACCACCTTCCCAAGGATAATTAGTGAGAGGCAATTAATGTTGGTCCAGCTCGCAAAGCCCATATTTCCTGAATGAATAAATAGGTTGTAATTATTTTACTAAATAATTAATAATTCATCCATTTTCACCATTATTCACCAAAGTGAATTTAAGCTTTAGTTTTTTTAATGCAGTTTTTATAGGCTTAATTATTTATGTATGTTACAAAAATCAATATATTTCATGCTGGAATGTTTTGTTTTGCCATCCCGAATCCTTAACTATACCAGGACGGTCGCATCTGCAGAATTAGCTTTGCTGTTCAGCCAGACAGATTGGAACTGGGGAAACCAGATACTAGTGAAGGGTGAGTAGTTCTGTGATATACTCAGTTTGTGAGAGAGTATTTTTTAAGGCATGCATGTGAATATCTAATTATACTTGCATGCAAATTCAGTGTTGACGTTTTTGATGGTGAGACTAGTAACTTTTTATGTGGATATACACTGAAGGGAGACAAATTGTATAGCTTTTCTTTGCAAAGCTTTGCAGTTGAGCATCATATTTTGTGTTTAATTGATAAGCAGATGCAGAATAATCTGACTAACAGTGATTGAAATTATGAATTCTGTGTTTTGGTTTAAGAAAATCTTTCTGGTCAGCTTTTGAGCTTTTTTTGTCATAATTGTTAGAACTAAATTAAATGATATATTTGGACTAAATTTGTTCCATGAATGATTGTAATATCTAGTTAAATATGCAACTGGTCGTTGCAGCAATCCACTTATTACAGTATCCATAGCAATCTTGTGTTGCTTTTAAATATGTTCAAGATGGATCTTTGCCATTGCCATAAGCACAAAATACTGGTGATAACTGTGCTCCAAAAACTTTGAATCTGAATAGGTTTTGATTTCTGTTGATCTGTGAAAATGAAGCATAATCAAAATAGTATTTTTGGTTTCTTTTTGAAGATTGCCTTTTCTGAAGATGGATTTCTGTCTTCAAAAAAAAAGTAAAATTATAACGTTTAATGAAGTTCGCAATGAATCAGGATTTCTAAGGCAATGGTGACATTAGAAAAATGTAACCATAATGATGAAACAATTAATGACTGATTTTTTTTTTTGCGTGAACAGGCATTTGAATTAAGTTTAGTTAATTTCTCGTAGTTATACAATCCATTCTGTCCAGCTATGCTCCTTTTGATTTAAAAAAAACTAAGCTTAATGTGAGTTGTTTTACATTTTGATTTTAGTTTGTAACATTGCTCTGAGCTGGAAAGAAAGAAAACTATCCATTTCAACGCAAAGGCAGAAATTGTTTTCATGTGTTAAAATTTTTTTTACACATGACTGTGAACCATGAAAAATTTAAACAAAAATTAGAGTAAACATTGCAGTGCTAAAAATTGCCCAAGGGTGTTGCTCTGGCTGGTCATTGACCAGTTACAGCAAATGTAAAGTCCCTGAGCTGCAAGGCTTGGGATACCTGTGTTATAACCCATCTCCCATCTTTGTTTCCAGTTCAAAGTTGAGCAGTGGTTCAGGCACAGGAAGGACTTCCAGGCCAGGCAGGAGTAGTGATTCCCCATGGTTTCTGTCTGGTTCTGATACTCTGGGCAGACTGGCAGGCAACCCCCTTGGGTAAGTTTTGGCAGGGTTCCAGGTCTACATGACCTACAAGTCAACCCATGTGCCAAAAAAAATGCATTACTAGGGTGGTTAAAAATTGTTTTGAAACTGCTTGCTGTAATTTTTAGCTGTTATTTATAGCGCATGTCATTGATGCATTTAGGAATGTGACTTACCATTCCTCACAGCTAAAATGGGATGCTTGGTTTTCCCCTTGTGTATGGGCTTTCTGCTGCTAAATGTTGCTAATGTACCTTACCAATTACTTGTCAACAATTCATTTGGGTGTGGAGTGACAATTAAGTGGTACTTGCACAAGCATATTCTTCTGAATTCATGAATGGGGATCCTGGTGATTGCTTTTCTAACACTGCCACACACCTTAAGATTTGCAGAGCAATAAATATTATATTTTGTTCATTTGTAAGCAGATGACTTGAAATGTTTACTGTGCATCCATTAACAATTCCAACTGTGAAACTTTGTAAATGATCTGTGAAATAGGATTTAACATGTCTATAAAATAATGGGTATACTTGTCAATGATGTACTAATGTGAACAATTTCAATTACTAAAATGTATACTGTAATTTTAAACAGTATAAAGTACTGGGATCCTGACAATATAACTACAATAATACACACTTATAAAGGCAAAGCAGTTTGGGAGTTTTGGGAAATATCATTGTCACCTGATATACAGTGCCAGTTCAAACAGCTGTTTACTGTACACATTTTCTCATTACCATGGCTATGGTTCCGTGCACCTGAATATTTTCTAACCAAACCAGAATTATTGCATAAAAATAGTCAAACCAATGTTTACCAAAAATCTGGGAGCTAATTTACCTGCCAATTAGAGATGTCCACCAAGCGTGGCCATGATTCCTCCCCACTTCCCAATTAAGGCTGATTTCCCCTCTGTCTGAAAGAACTTCTTCAGATGTATTGCGGATAATCAGCAATATAATGCGTATTACAGCTGGGCATCTTGCAGAAGTATTGTCAGTCAGCATCTTGCTTGGAAAAAGGCTTTTGTAAAATTGTTTCCCTCCTGACTACAGCTGATCTTAAAGCTGTATGATTTTACTATTGGAATTTTCATTATCAACATACACTGACAATTGTTTAGAGGAATTTGACCAAAGTTCCCCATTATTTAATGCATGTTTGAATGTCATATTTGCAGTTCGTTTGTCCAGTCTACGTAAAGCATTTGTTCGAAGCTGCAATTGGCTGATGCGTTACTTTAACCCTTCTATTCATTGCTATTTAAAAGTTATAAAACTTGAGTGAATTATTATGCATAAAATACTCCTGGAGAAGCTCTGAAGGTGATTCATACTTTGTAATCTCTCATGGTGTTTACAGGTTTCTTGTATGAATCTTCACATTTATCCCTTTCTAATTTCAGTTAAACTAATTTAAGCTAATTCAGTCTCCATGAATTGTTCATCTAGGAGCCGTTGGAGTTCTGGAGTGAGTGGTGGTGCTTCTGGAAGATCATCAACAGGAGCAAGAGACTCAAGGAGGCAGACTAGAGTGATACGTACTGGACGGGATCGAGGATCTGGACTTTTGGGAAGCCAGCCGCAACCAGTTATACCAGCATCGGTTATTCCAGAGGAGCTTATCTCACAGGTAATGTGACAGTATTGCCTTGGGGAGGAAACTTTGTCTCATTGTGCTGACCAATGTCATTTAGCTTGTAATGGTCTTCTCCCTAGTGTGTGGCCTATTTTAGTGTACTGCATGGTACTGTACAGATTGCTGTTAATCAACGCCGCTAAGAAAGAGCATCAGTCGGCACTGATTAGAGTGTTTGGCAAATTAAGTATTAAATTCCATATGAAATGAATATGGTTGATAAGATTAGCAATACCTTTTATGATCCCGGTTCATGTGTCAGTTACCTCAATTGGCTGGATGGCTAGTCTGTAAACTAGCATGGGTTCAATTCCTATGCTAGCTGAGATTACCAAGAAAGACCCTTCTTCTCAGCCTCTTCCCTTGCCTGACGAATGGTTACTCTCAGCTTAAACCACCACCGGTTTTCACACTCTAATAAGAGAGCAGTCCGATCGTCTGGTAAGACTATGGCAATTTTACCGAATGGTGAAATTTCGTGTTTACGTTTGAACAACAAATAAAAGTCAAAATGTGATGTGAAACAGTTTCAACGTTTTGTTTCTTAGTTGGGTTTAGAATTTTAAAATGCATTTTGTGTATAATGTACATATAGATTTATAAATTGACTGCCTCATTGCTCTGGAATAGTTGAGTTTAGATATTGATGGCAAGCAATGAGATTGTGATGTAAATATGCTAAACACGGAATTGGATATGTTGAATGTAACAATTATTTTAGAGATATTTAAGGTCTGTAATCGTGTAAGGGTGCAAGATAAACCACTTAATATATTCTTATGACTGTTACAGGTGTCATAGAGATGTACAGCACCGAAACAGGCCCATTTGGTCCAACTCGTCCATGCCGACCAGATATCCCAACTCAATCTAGTCCCACCTGCCAGCACCCGGCCCATATCCTCCAAAGCTTCATATTCATATACTCGCCCCACCACTTCCTCTCCTGGCCCATTCCACACGTGCTTCCACCCATGCATGAAAAGGTTGCCCCTTAGGTCCCTTTTAAATCTTTTCCCTCTCACCCTAAACCTGTGCCCTCTAGTTTTGGGCTCCCCCAGGGAAAAGACCTTGTCTATTTACTCTATCCATACCCCTCATGATTTTATAAACCTCTATAAGGTCATCCCATAGTCTCCGATGCCCCAGGAAAAACAGCCCCAGCCTCTCCCTATAACTCAAATCCTCCAATCCTGGCAACATCCTTGTAAATCTTTTCTGAACCCTTTCAAATTTCGCAACATCCTTCCAATAGGAAGAAGACCAGAATTGCACTCAATATTCCAAAAGTGGCCTAACCAATGTCCTGTAGCGCTGCAACATGACCTCCCAACCTCTGTACTCAATACTCTGACCAATAAAGGAAAGCATGCCAAATGCTGCCGTCACTATCCTATCTACCTGTGACTCCACTTTCAAGGAAGTATGCGCCTGCACTCCAAGGTCTATTTGTTCAGCAACACTTCCTAGGACCTTACCATTAAGTGTATAAGTCCTGCTGTGTTTGCGCCCCCCCCGCCCAAACTGCATCGCCTCTAAGTTAAACTCCATCTGCCACTCCTCAGCCCATTGGCCCATCCGATCAAGATCCCATTGTAATCTGAGGTAACCCTCTTCACTGTCCACGACGCCTCCAATTTTGGTATCATCTACAAACTTACTAACTATACCTGTTATGCTCACATCAAATCATTTATGTTAATGATGAAAAGTAACGGACCCAGTACCAATCTTTGTGGTGCTCCAATGGTCACAGGCCTCCAAGCTTAAAAACATCCCTCCACCACCACCACCCTCTGTCTTCTATCTTTGAGCCAGTTCTGTATCTAAATGGCTAGTTCTCCCTGTATTCCATGAGATCTAACCTTGCTAACCGGTCTCCCATAGGGAACCTTGTTGAACGTCTTACAGAAGTCCATATAGATGACGTCTACCACTCTGCCCTCATCAATTCTCTTTGTTAGTTCTTCAGAAAGTACAATCAAGTTTAGCCATGTTGACTATCCCAAATCAGTCCTTGTCTTTCAAAATTCATGTACATCTGTCCCTCAGGATTCCCTCCAACAATTTGCCCACCACTGACATCAGGCTCAATGGTCTATAGTTCCCTAGCTTGTCCTTACCGCCTTTCATTAATCTTTTTTAATAATTTGCGTGGGCAAAGACTTGCAACCTCCTACTTGTGGAAGTAAGAGATAGTTGATGTCCTGTTAGCTGCTATCAATGTTACCATTTTGTACTGTGTAATGTATCAGTGGATTTCTAAAAGTTGCTTTACATTTGTTGGAATATGTACTTCTTGAAACTGACTTTTGAGGAGCAGCTTGGCTTGGAAAGGAGGAGAGCAAGCAAACAAACATGCTTGTTTATGGAAAGATAATTGCAGATTAATTATTGTTTGAAGAACCCTACAGATGTTTAGGGTGGCTCAGTGGTTAGCACTGCTGCCTCACTGCGCCATGAGCCCGTCTCGGATGACTATGTGGAGTTGGCATGTTCTCTCCATGTCTGCGTGTGTTGCGTCCCACAGTCCAAAGATGTGCAGGCCAGGTAAATTATCCATAGGAACTGCAAGATTATAGGACATGGGTAGAGTCTGGATGGGATGCTCTTCATATTGGTGCGAAAAACTCAATGGGCCAAATTGTCTGCTTCCACACTGTAGGGATTCTATGATCCTGGAAAGTGTTATGCTCAAGGACTGGTAACTAGTCGGATGTTACATTGGTTTAATTAAGAGAAGGCCAGAGGTGGTTAACCAGCCACAGAGATGGGGCAGAAGGTGGTGTGCTTGAAAGCTGCAGGTTTTGAAGCTGTGTTTTGAGATTTGCACTCTTAGTTTTATGTTTAGTTAAAAACTTATTGAATGCGTTGAGAAAAGAACCTCCGTTTATAAGAAATAAATGAATGTTCCTTGGAGCCTCGTGGAAACTGTTTACATGATCAGTGACTTCAGATTTCAATCAAGGTACCATCTTATGTGATTATAATACAATGCCTTATTCTGGATTTCTATGGAGACCATGGATGAAGGAGTGCCCATTGCTCTAAGCCCAGAACTCCACAAGTCACAAAATAAAGTAAAATCTTTGGCAAATTACCAAGATGAAGAGGTAAATACATTTTCCACACCAGATTTAACACAACATGATCAATTAGCCAGATTTCTTAAAAATGTTTATTGGTTTATTCTAAAAACAAAAATCCAAATTTGCTATTTTGGTTTTCTGAAAACAAAAACTTTCACCTTTTATTCTAAAGGGAAAAGGATCAAGTATGGGTGTTCCACAGTCTGTTGCTATGATATTGTGGCACATGTGGGTGCATCAGTAATCATGCACAACTGCCTTAAAGCTTTTCATTACTGTCCGATTTCTTAGGACATATAATCATGAGACGTACTTTCTATCGCTCTTTGAAATATATTGTTTAACCCTGAACTCAAAAAGTGGGTTTTCTTTTTAGAAATGAGAGAGCAGCTGGTTCGTAGACTTTCCTCCAAATGAACCAGTTCAAACAATAATTGGCAAAGACAGGTGAAAAACACCCCTAATAGAATCGACAGCAAAGGAAGCAGTTTTAAAAAAAAACTCCAATATCTACAGTGAACTTTGTGCCCTCTTTTGAAGAAGCTGTTCCAGATGTTTTCATAGAATGTGAATTTAGCTTTTCCTTCAAAAGCGAAGTACTTCAAGCAAAATCAAATATGAATTGTTGTGACACTACTTGGAACTCGTTACCGTTGAGCATATTTAATCAAAACTTGAATATAATGAAAAAGCCCTCCAATGCCAATTTTATTTACCCTTGTATGGATCTTTTCCAGTTAAGAGGTACAGTCTGCAAGCTTGCTTCTGAATACTTGGACTGTAATAATTAGCATTGCATTTTGATGGAGCTCAGGACTGATTTATAGATTACCATCACCTTTATCCAGCATGGGGGCAGACATGGACAGTCATGAGCTGCTTCTCCATAGTCAGAGAGAAAGAGACTAGCAACCAGTTCTAGAAGACCAAATGTGGACTCCCTGGAATGGACCAGACTGAACAGGCCAAAGATAAATCTTGAGACATGAATGGGTCAGTGCTGGCTTTGCTAGTGATGCTTATGTTTCACCATTTTCTTGAAGAATAAACTTGATTAACAAGTTTAATGGAATGGTTGGATGCTGGATCAGAGACTTGTTTCTTGGTGCAGTTGCACAGAGCAAATCACGACACGAAATGACTAAAGATAAAATTTGATACTTGGAAACAGTGCTCCTCATTTTTCATGTCCATTTCATGTTTTTTATGTTTCAATTGACCTTCCAAAATGGCATTTCTGGTTTTAAATGCAAAACTGAAAAATGCAGATGTTACTCTGGGCAGCAAGCATGTAGACAGAGAGACATAGTTAATATTGCATATTATTTACCCAAATCAGTCTCCCCACAGATGCTTCATGGCTACCTGAGTATTTCAGCAACAACTTTTCTTTATATAGTACATCTTAATGTAATGAAACATCTAGAGGTTCTTCACAGAAGCATTATAAAACATTGGGAGATATTGGGTCAGATAACCTAAAGCTTTGGCAAAAAGGTAGCGTTAATGGAGTGTGTTAAAGAATGAAAGCAAGATTGAGATGGCAAGGCATGGGGAAAGAATTCCAAAACTCAGCCTGGGCAACTGAATACAAATCCATCAGTGGTGAGACAGTTATAATTGGGAATGCCTAAAATGACAAAATTCAAGGCATGTCGATGACAGCTGTCGCGTACTTTTTATCTTTGTGAAATGCTGCAAATCTGAAATATTCTGCTTGTCTGTCTTTAGAAAGTTGACATCGTCTTGCCATAAATGTGTTCAGAATCTCTTCAATGTTTATTTTCAAATCTTAAATTATTTGAAACTGCAACTCAGATTTTCATTTTAAACTAAATTCTTCACTGCATACTAATTTTATCATTTACCTTGTCAAAAGGCGCAAGTTGTATTGCAAGGCAAGTCTAGAAGTGTTATTATTCGGGAACTACAACGGACTAATTTGGATGTCAACCTCGCTGTGAACAATCTACTCAGCCGTGATGATGAAGATGGAGATGACGGTGATGATACAGCAAGTGAATCATATTTACCTGGAGGTTTGTGCGCTTGATACTCTGGTTTCAGGTTAAGATTGCTTTGATCAACTCGCATTTTAAGAGTTAACAAAATAGGAGTATGTTGCTGGACCATGTCCAGATTTTTATTTTTTGTAGGCCTCAAGTGTGTATCAAGGAACCTAACGTTCACATGTCAGGTGCATACCCATGTTTCAAGTAATTCACAACTGTCTCAAATTGCTGTTTCTGAAAAAGCTTTGTAAATCAGATTCCTTCCATCCCAAATTCCCCAGTCCCCTCACCCCTCTCAGATGATAATGTTCTGACAAAATATTTTTTTTTGCAAATGCTGTCACCCATTCTTTGTAATATAACTGCAGGCTTTCAGATATCATTTCCTTTTTTCTCAAATGTTCCTGATTGATCCTACACCTTCTATAGATGGGCACCTAATAATTTTATTCAAGAAATGCTTGGTCATACTTAATTATTTGAAATGGCATTGTGCTAAAATTATATAAGATATTGCGCATCCTTCCATGGAGAATGTCACAAAGATCCCTTGTGTTCCATTCACGATTTCCAGTGCTAGGTTGTTTTCTCTATTGTTGAAGGAACAAATGCTCCTCATTTTAGTTTTATTGTGAACAAATTTACTTTGCATTAGATTTGTACTATTGATGTTGCTGTGTTCCCTTCTCAGAGGATCTTATGTCATTACTGGATGCAGATATCCATTCTGCGCATCCGAGTGTCATCATAGATGCTGATGCTATGTTTTCTGAAGATATCAGCTATTTTGGTTATCCTTCCTTCCGTCGCTCTTCTCTCTCCAGACTAGGCTCATCAAGAGGTATTTTGAAGCCAAGATAATTTTACAAGCTTTTCTATATCTTTCTAGGTGTTTTTCCTCCTTGTCCTGCACTTTCAAAAATTAATTGCACTTTGCTTCTGATGGTAAGAGTAGTGAATGAATTTGGGCATTATTTCTTAGTTGTAATGTGGGCCAACTGTATGACTGGGAATATCTCCATAGCAACTGTAGATAAAAACTTTGAATTTGCAACTCCATCTATGTTTTTTTCTTTAAAATCTTAACACAGACTTGAGAGAATTACCTCTCCCAATCGTAGTCTTTCATGGTTTGTGCACTCCTCAAGATATTGCTAGAAGATTCAAGTTCAGTGTTTTGTTATCAAAGTTCCTACATTTACTTAGGTCTTTAACTGCAACTGATCAATTGGTCTGCATTCTTTACTACTTTTGTTCAGCATTATTTGGTATTAATATTAAAGGCTTAAAAAACTTGGTATTTCATAGGTGATCATATGGAAAGTAAATGGACAGGAAAACTTCTTTAGTATTTCTGGTCCATTCAAAGAATATTATGGTACCAATCCATATATTCCAAGAAGGAACGAAAAACCCAGTGCATCTTGTGGGTTGTATTCCAAAAACTGGGAAAATTCTTCACTGACCCCTGTCCCCCATACAATTAAAACTCGAAAAGGAGATAGCTTTAGCCATACTGGTCTATGCAGTGGTGTGTTGGTGTTGGACTAGAGTGACCAAAAGTTCAAAATCACACAACACCAGGCTATAGTCCCAACGGTTTATTGGAAGTACAAGCTTTTCTGACAAAGGAGAGCGCTTGAAAGCTTGTACTTCAAAATAAACCTTTTGGACTATAATAACCTGGTGTTATGTGATCTATGCAGTGAAAGTGATCTCTGCCTCTGCCAGAAACCAATCCAGATTTGCATAAAGACATTTAATAGTGCCATGTCCAAACTTATGTGAATTAGAATTATGGAAACAGCCATTTCATGTCATCATGTCATTTTGTGACTTCCAATTGTAACTCAGTTCTCCCCTTATCTCCATTAAGTCAAGTTGGAGCAAATTGTGAATTCAGACACAATCATTCATGTAAAATTTGAACAGATCTCCCTATGCTAGTGCTCCTCTAAAATATAACGTCTCAACTCATTTCAGCTGCATTGATAACTAAGATGATTTAAACTGGGAATTAATTCAGCACCCTTCCTCCGTACTTTTGATAACATGCTAGTATCGCTCCATTGTGAGACAACCAAAACTATTCTGACTGAAGTCCACTAAGGTATTATATCAGGACAAATAGTGTGCTTTGTCTGAAATTAGAAATTATTAGGGGAAGACAAATGTACAATTAAAGAATCTTACACATTTTCATGTTCTAAATTTTCATTAAGCTCTTCTCTTAAATGTACAGGCTGTTTATGTTATGTAATTGGTTTAACAAAATAAAACTATTTGATCGTATTGATATGCTTACTTCTGAGCATCTATTTCCTCACCTGCGTAGAAACTGGCAACTTTAAAAATAACACTTGGAACTTCCAATTCAAATATGAAAGAATGATGTGACAAGATTTCATGTTTTACTGTACAAATAAGATAGTAAGAACTTTTTTGTAGCCAACTTATACTTTAAAACATAGAACTTTGTTTTTGCTTGGGACATAACCCAATCGATCCATGTTTCATGTATTTGGTATGCTGCCCTTTAAGTAGACATTCAATGCTCCTGGGGCCTGTCCAAAATGATTCTTGGCTCCTGAGGATTTGCTTCTTCATTTTCCTTTCTCAGCCCGGTAGTATTTAAATCCAGTACTATCTGCTAAAGTAAATGTCTTTTGCTAGAGATTCTCCCTCTAATGCAGACTCTGTTGTATTGTATGTTTCTGCACTCAGACACCTGACCTCTAACTGCTGGATTGTGGAAGACTAACCGTCTTGAGAGTTTTCAGGGATATCTTTTGAAACCCTTCCCCTCTCAGAAACAACATGAATCCCATGGGTCTTTTATTTGGGTAGTAATGGCAATTAGCTATCCTTGAGATTTTCAATGCCGAAACACTCTTGTCTTAGATTTAAATGGACAGTTTAAAGCTCAGTTGTTTACAACACGATATTCTCAACATCTTCCTGGGATTTGGAGACTTCCAATTCAACTACTGTAATTACTTTGCACTTTCGCAGCAAAATAAATTAAACTTTTCTCAAGTGTTTAATTGCCCTTGATTCAGGACAGCTGTCAGGCAGACTTCAGAACAGGTCAGATGGGTCTCTAATTTTACCCGGGTGTAGATCCAAACCAGGTCAAAATTATATAACAGTTGATACCTTAGTTGTTCTTAGTGTTTTAAAAGTGATGTATTCATGATTTTGCCATGGTGCAGGAAGAAAGGGTTTCATATCTTTGCATCGTTGTATAGCAGTGAAATTTGAAGTATTGTTAATCGCTTATAAAGCCAACCTTTACTTCAGTCCATGCAGTGATAGATGAACCTTCATGAATCAGTATGTTTGGTTTTGTCCTCATTTCCACTCAAATGTACAGCTCCAGGGTTAAAACAAACTGTTGCACATTGTGCATTTTAATTTAAAATGCGTAAGTACACTTTTGTAATCTGGTGCCAAGGTTGAATATGCTGTTTCCTTGCTGAAGAAAGTACTGGACTGTGGGACAATAATTGATCCAAATTAAAAGGTGTCAGTGAACGAGCAAAGCAAGAAATTTGTAGTTTGTGTAATATGTTCAAGCTGCAAGAACATACAATACTTTGTATATTTTAAAAACGTTAACTTTTTCATTTTGGCATTCAATTGTGTAATCTTGCATTCAAAGTTAAAATTAAGTACTTGTGCCGAAAATAAAAGGAGAGAGAGAGAGAGAGAGTGGAATTGAAGGCCTTCCTTCCAAGAAGTGTGTGTAACTGGACAACATTCAACTTCAGTGTTCTTGAATGCCTTCTAGCAGTCATTTACAAGTAGACATTGACATTATACTAACAAGCAGTGTTCTATTGACCTGGAATGGTAGGTAGTTTGGGTGAGCATAAATTTTATTTTGGGAGGGAGAGCAATCACAACATATATCAGAAGTGACTGTCCGTTCAGTGGTAGTCCTCGTTATGTTCAATTCGGCGTACTGCAGAGTTGTTACGCACTTGTATTGTGTAACACTGCTTTTAGTTGTACTGTGGAGGGTTTTCCTAGAGATTGGCTTATTTTTATTCCACTGGTGTGACCCCATTGCATACCAGTTCTCCTTCTTCCCTTAGAGAGAGACTCCGATCTGTTGCGTGAACGTGAGTCAGTTTTACGTTTACGTGAAAGGAGATGGCTTGATGGTTCCTCATTTGATAATGAACGAGGCTCCACAAGCAGAGAAGGTGAATCAAACTTGGATAAGAAAAGCCTTCCGGTCCAAAGCCCTGTCTCCTTGGGAGAAGAGTTGCAGTGGTGGCCTGATCGGGTGAGTTTATTAAAAAGAAATTGAAGCTTATACTAGGTTTTGGTAGTGGCAGTATGATGCAGTAACATTTTATAAATTTGTGAACAATCTGACCAAGATTTGTCTGGGTAAAGGAGTTAAATTCAGATTAAGTGTGATCGCTATAAGTCTAATACACTTTATTTGCTAATTTGAAACATGGCTGGCAGTTTGAGTAATATTACTAGCTTCGTGTCATGTTCTAATTGAGGGAAATTGAGCATGCAAGCATGAAGTTGAACTCTCTGACATTCAACTGTCAATGAAGTAATTTTCCTGCTGATGTTTTTAAACTTTTCTTTCATTTCCATCATATTACAATTGGCAGAAAACTAAAATTGTACAAACTTTTATTGGCATAATTTAGCACATCTAAATTTCATTTCATCTGTTCTGTACCTAAATTACAGTGCATGATTTGAGTTCTAGGAAGATCACAGCTGGAAATGTGCAGGTTTGTTTATTCAGTTCCATGAGTGATCAATGAGCCACTTGAGTAGCATAAAATGTCAATTAATTTTTAGTATAACAAAATTGGAGCGAACATGGCAAATGATTTTTTTTTAGGATAAGTCCAACTGTTGCTTGTTCTTATTTGAGGTGGAAAATAAATTATATAGTTTTGTTCTAGTGGAATTGAGTGGTGTGGGCGTCTCAGGATTGAAAGGAAAATGCAAATTTATTTTGTTATCTTTATAGGGCCTTTATTTCTTTGACTGTAGAGAATGGGAAACCAAATTTATTTTGAGAAAAATGTTTCGGATCTCTGGTATGGTCAATAAATTTCAGGGAAAATTGATATTTGTTTAATATGAGACTGGATTAATTTCATTAATGAAGTAGACTTCATTAGAATGAAATCTGCAATAGAATCTATAACTCTTCCTCTAAGATTTGTAGCAGGTTTTAGTTTCAACCTGTATCATGCATGTATAGATTTAACAACATTGCCAGGTCAGAGGATATGCCACAATGACTAGTTCAAACGTTGCTGCTGGAAAAGTGGGTTCTATAGACATTTGAAGCAAGTCCGTGAGAGCCAAACTGTTCAAATCCCTTTTTTCTCCCTAGGATGGTACTAAATTTGGAGCTATTGGCGCTCTGTACTCAGAGCTTATAGCTGTAAGCAGCAAAGGTGAATTGTATCAATGGAAGTGGAATGAATCCGAACCTTACAGAAATGCACAGGTATGAATATGTCTAATTTTATTTCCCTCTGATTAGTGTTTAATGGTATATTGTTTCTGTGCTAACTGAATTTTTAAATCTTCATACCCTAAAGAATCCCTCTGTGCACCATCCTCGAACCACACAACTAAGTTTAACCAATGAGAAAATTGTCCTTCTGGCTGCCAATAGTATTAGAGCTACAGTTACAACAGAAAACAGCAAGGTAAGTATAATTAAATTGAAACATGTGATTAAAAATATACTTTTGTTTCAAACTGTCACCAAATCTCATTTTTTGTTGTTTGGGTACTTAACTTCCAGATGCGCGGCACGGTGGCACAGTGGTTAGCACTGCTGCTTCACAGCGCCAGAGACCCGGGTTCAATTCCCGCCTCAGGTGACTGACTGTGGAGTTTGCACATTCTCCCCGTGTCTGCGTGGATTTCCTCCGGGTGCTCCGGTTTCCTCCCACAGTCCAAACATGTGCAGGTCAGGTGAATTGGCCATGCTAAATTGCCCGTAGTGTTAGGTAAGGGGTAGATGTAGGAGTATGGGTGGGTTGCGCTTCGGCGGATCGGTGTGGACTTGTTGGGCCGAAGGGCCTGTTTCCACACTAAGTAATCTAATCTAATCTAATCTAATCTAATTTTGTACACAGCTTTGGTTTTAAATAATTAATCTTGGCTGCTGTATATGTTGAGCATTTTTATGTTTTCGCTTGTGCTTTTTGGTGGCTGAAAATGATCAGTTCA
Source organism: Chiloscyllium plagiosum (assembly GCF_004010195.1). Classification (NCBI taxonomy): domain Eukaryota; kingdom Metazoa; phylum Chordata; class Chondrichthyes; order Orectolobiformes; family Hemiscylliidae; genus Chiloscyllium; species Chiloscyllium plagiosum. Next base: position 83,373,624 of record NC_057713.1, on the reverse strand, counting down.
TGAATTCCCACTGATTTGTTTTATATTGGCATGCTATTTTGAAGCCGAGAGAGGATTTAATCCAGTTATTCAACTCGCCAAAATAGTTAGCAGCTGCTTGTTGGTTCATTTCTTAAGGCAATGTCTAACCACTCAGAATTGACCTGTCTGCTTTAAATGACTGGAGTTAAGCAATACCCAGGTTTCCCATTCATGTCAATGTCTCTACTTACTGACCAATCAAAATTCTCCTCTCATGCAATGTAAATGTTGGTTTTCTCTTGATATCTTATTCTTGTGAAAAGTCCTGATGAAAGCAAGATGAAAATTTTTGACAAAATAACTTTTTTTTCTCAGCAGTACTCAAGTACTATACAACCAAATTAAATATCATGTAGTTTAAAACAAAAACACGTGAAATGGACCAAATTGTGTATAGATAGCCTAATTGTGGCAGTTTTTTAATGCAATGGGAGGCTGTTAATATCTCAGTTGTTCTTCTTGTTTTAGGTTGCCACGTGGGTGGATGAGACATTATGTTCAGTAGCTTCTAAACTAGAACACAGTGCACAATTTTTTCCAGAGTTGCAAGGAGAAAAGATTATATCTTTGCACTGTTGTGCCCTATACACGTGTGTCCAACTGGAAAATAGCCTTTATTGGTGGTAAGTGTTGAATGCATTTTTAAAATCTCATATTGGCAAAGTATATGTATTAGGCTTTAATTAGTCAATTAAACACTACAGTACAATATAACTTTTATCAACTTTTCTTGCTTTGAACTTGACATTGGAGTTTGTCTAAATGGCTAAATGTTTAAGTGCTATGTGCTTTTTAAAAGAACTACTTAGCAAAATAGAGGATCCAAGAAATTCTGGAGAAGATTAATATTTTATTCATGTAAGTTGCTATAAACTTGATTAAGGACGATACACAAGGATGTTCAGACAATTCTCTGCTGATAATGCCTCACAATCAACCCTTCTAAGGACTGTTCTTTTCAGATGTTAGATGATTTAAAAGCAGTCTTGGTCAATGTTATTCTCACCCCATTTCATCATGCACTCCCTTTTTTCTATTATAAAATGGCAGGAATTGCAACAGTTCCTACCGGTGATTTTATTCTTTGTTGTGTGCATTCTTTTCTCAAACTCTTAGAGTCATAGAGATGTACAGCATGGAAGCAGACCCTTCGGTCCAACCTGTCCATGCCGACCAGATATCCCAACCCAATCTAGTCCCACCTACCAGCACCTGACCCATATCCCTTCAAACCCTTCCTATTCATATACTCATCCATACGCTGCTTAAATGTTGCAATTGTACCAGCCGCCTCCATTTCCTCTGGCAGTTCATTCCACACATGTACGACCCTCTGCGTGGGAAAAGTTGCCCCTTAGGTCCCTTTTATCTCTCACCCTAAACCTATGCCATCTAGTTCTGGACTCCCCCCAACCCAGGGAAAAGACTTTGTCTATTTATCTTATCCATGCCCCTCATAATTTTTGTAAACCTCTATAAGGTCACCCCTCAGCCTCTGACGCTCCAGGGAAAACAGCCCCAGCCTGTTCAATCTCTCCCTGTAGCTCAGATCCTCCAACCCTGGCAACATCCGTGTAAATCTTTTCTGATCCCTTTCAGGTTTCACAACATCTTTCCGACAGGAAGGAGACCAGAATTGCATGCAATATTCCAACTTGGCCCATCTGATCAAGATCCTGTTGTAATCTGAGGTAACCTTCTTCGCTGTCCACTACACCTCCAATTTTGGTGCCATCTGCAAACTTACTAACTGTACCTGTTATGCTCGCATCCAAATCATTTATGTAAATGCCAAAACATAGAGGACCCAGCACTGATCCATGTGGCACTCCACTGATCACAGGCCTCCAGTCTGAAAAACAACCCTCTACCACCATCACCTGTCTTCTACCTTTGAGCCAGTTCTGTATCCAAATGGCTAGTTCTCCCTGTATTCCGTGAGATCTCATCTTGCTAACCAGTCTCCCATGGAAAACCCTCTTGTGCAGATTCAGTTAGTTTCTTGGTAGCTTCAATAGAACTGTTTATTTTTAGAATACCATTTTGTTTGTGCAAAGTGGTATTTCTTTATCTCACTTTACTGAAGTCAGTTGACTTGATGGTTTGCATGATCAACTAACTTATTTTGATCAATAGCATTTTGTTCAAAACTCCAAACATTCTATCAAATAAGTCCATGAAACAACCACCATTTTTTGTGATTTCGCTGATTGAGCAGGAGCTAGTCCTGAGCACTTAGAGGAAGTGCTTCACATTCGAATAATGCTGCTAGTTTTCTTACAATTTAGTTGGCATTAATTGGGGAATGCGTTGACCCAAATTAGCAACACAATGAAATGCTGTTGATAACAGTTGCATCCTTGGTGTTGGGACCAATTTAAGGGCCATTGCTGAGAGAACATTGAGAATGTACACTGTTAAATGTTCAATAATTGACAATTGTTTGATTTGATTTCCTGTTGATTCATAAGAAATTGAAGGAGTAAGATGCCTTTTTCACTCACCCAAGCCTCCATCACCATTCAGTGAGATTATGGCTGATCTGCCAGTGGCTATAGCTGCATTTTCCTGCATGTCTTCCATCCTTTACCGTGTCAATTTATTCACATTATAAAATACACATAACACAATTCTAATGTGAAGAAACTGACTGTCATGGCTGCATTACTTGAACTTTACTCCCCTCTTCTCTCAAATTGGATGCAAGTGTTTTACCCTTTTGGGAAAAAAATGTATAATTTTGATGTTCTCGAGGACTCAACAGTGTGATTGGAAAGCACCCTCTTGCATTGTCTTGCAAACTGTTTAGAGGTAAACCAGCTGATGAGGTTGTACCTGTCAACCCAGATAATAATTCAAACTGGGCGGCACGATGGCACAGTGGTTAGCACTGCTACCACACAGCGCCAGAGACTCTGGTTCAATTCTTGCCTCAGGCACCTGTGTGTGGAGTTTGCACATTCTCCCAATGTCTGCGTGGGTTTCCTCTGGGTGCTCCGGCTTCCTCCCACAATCCAAAAATGTGCAGGTTAGGTGAATTTCCCATGCTAAATTGCCCGTAGTGTTAGGTGAAGGGGTAAATGTGGGGGAATGGGTCTGCGTAGGTTGCGCTTCGGTGGGTCGGTGTAGACTTGTTGGGCCGAAGGGCCTGTTTCCACACTGTAAGTAATCTAATCTAATCAATTTAATCAAATGCAATAGCAGGCAAATGTATACAATTTCTTTGTTTGAGTACAGCATAGAATAGTACAATATAGAAAAGAATACTTTGAGCAGTAAAAAGTGCACTGAATAACTCAAGTTAGTTAAGATTCACCGTCTTCCTCCGCTTCAGAACCAAAGAACGCGTCCCAGTCTGCTTCATGAATTGTGCAGTCATCTGAATCATCGGCAATCGTGTTGTCAGGAACAGTATCATTCAACAAGTATTGTTATCCCATCAAATACAATGACAATCCCAGACTTCTTGCTTTATGAACATAGAAGCATTGAATATAAGAGCAGAAGTAGACCATCTGGCCCTTAAAGCCTGCTCCACAATCCAAAATGATCATGCTGATCAATCCACTTTACCCTACTCTCACTTTCTCCCCTTATCCTTGGATTTCGTCTGTCTGAAAAGCTGTATCTACACCTATCTTGAAAGTTTTCAACGTGTTGCCCTTAGCAGTGTCCTGTGCCAGGGAATTCCACTGGCTTGTCAGTCACTAGGTGAATAAATTCCTCCACTTCAGTCCAGAAAGGTGTATCCCTTGTCCTTAGACTGTGACCCCTGATCTGGACTCCCTGATCATCAAAAACACCCTACCACTCTGAAAAAGACCCATTTGTCTGAATACCCTGGGTCTGTTTTTGTTGGAGCGTCAGAGACTGAGGTGTGATTTTATAGAGGTGTATAAAATCATGAGGGGCATGTTTAGAGTAAACAGGCAAGATATTTTCCCCAGAATGGGGCAGTAGAGAACGAGAGGGCATCGATTTAGGTTGAGGAGGGAAAGATTTAAAAGGGACCCATGGGCAACTTTTTCACGCAGTGTGTGGTGCGTGTATGGAATGAACTGCCAGAAGAAATGGTGAAGGGTGGAACAACTGCAACATTTAAAAGGCATCTGGATGGTTACATGGGTAGGAATGGTTGTGCGGGATATGGGCCAAGTGCTGGCAAATGAGACTAGATTAATTTAGGAGATCTGATTGGCATGGGCGAGTTGGACCAATGTGTCTGTTTTCCATGCTGTATATCTCAGTTCTCTGTCCATGTCAGTACACAACGTCTAATCCCATGCACTTTAATTTTGCAAGCTAACCTGTTATGTGGGATCTTGTTGAAAGCTGCCTAAAGCCCCAGTAAATAGCATGCATGCTCTGCTTATCAGTTTTCATGAAGTCTGTGGCCTGTATTCATTTTTACTAAGCTTTTTCTCTTGGTATACCTATAGAAGCTTTTTCCATTTTGTCTATATGTTCCTGACAAGTTTATGCTCATACTTAGTCTCTTTTTCTTCCTTTGCCAGAATCCAAACCGTTCCCATCCCTCAAGCCTGTTGTTTTTTTTCTTTCTTGTCCAATTTGTATTCCTCCTCTTAGGAAATCCTGTAGATTAAATCCAAAGTTAGTGTCCTAGGTCTAACCATCTTCAACTGCTTCATCAATGACCTTCCCTACTTCATAAGGTCACAAGTGGGGAGGTTTGCTGATTGGTGCACATTTGTGATTTGTCAGATACTGAAGCAGTCCATGTTTAAGTGCAACAAGACATGGCCATTTGGGCTGAAAAGTGGCATAACATTCACACCAAACAGCTACCAGGTAGTGACCATGTCCAATAAGCGACAATCTAATCACCACCCCATGTTGTTATTGTTATTGATCTTGCTAAACTCCCCCACTCTGCCATCCTGGGGGTTACCATTGACCAGAAACTCGTCCGGAACCAACATAAAAGTGCAGTGGCTACAAGAGCAGTTCAAAGACTAGGAATACTGCAGTAAGTAACTCACTGTCTGACTCCCAAAGCCTGGACGGCATCTACAAGCCACAAGTTAGGGGTATGATGGAACACTCCTGACTTGCCTGGGTGAGTGCAGTTCCAACAACATTTAAGAAGGTTGAAACCAGGCATGACTAAAGCAGCCTGCTTGATTAGCACGACAGACACCCCCTCCACCATTGATGCTCAGCAATAGGAATTGTACTATCTACAAATGCACTGCAGAAATTCACCAAAGATCCTTGGGCAGCCCCTTCCAAACCCACAACCAGTTTCACTGCAGTCTGCAAGTTCCCTTCCAAGCCATTCACCTGATCTGGTCACTGCCTGATTTTGGAATATATAGCCATTCCTTCGGTGTTGCTGAATCAAAATCATAGAATTCCCTTGCCAATGGCATTGTGGGTAACTACACCTTTTTGGATTTGTTGCTGCTTTGGGATAGCTTTTCTCTTGATTATCACCACTGGCTTCAGCTTTAAGATGTTGCATGTTGAGTGTACTGTTTTAATGGCCAATGACTTCAAAAATACTGCTTTCTCTTTAGCTTTGCTCCCAATTTGATAACCTGTTGGAAATCATGTGAATCTCTTTCCAGTTCTGAATGCAAGGTTCTCTGTATCCATTCTTCTGTTGATATTTCATTACAAACTTTTGAAATGCAATGGGCCTGTATCGTGCTCTGATGAGAGGAACTGAGAGATCTTTAGTCTTCTATCATGATTGAAATTGGTTCTCTCCAAAATTGCAACACACCATCCAGGACCGGCTTTAAACTTGCAATTTAAATTGTCTTGTTTTGAGGAAGAAATTCAGATATGTTTGAGAGAACATCCGTTCTTGCAGTTTCTATTCTTGTGTTTTTCAATTGTGGCTATGTGCTAAATGTTCCTATCTTCGCACATTTATTGTTAGGTGTCTGGCTAAGCTGTAAAGCAAATTTCCTCCAATCTTTAACATTCTTCTTCAATACTTGTGTTCTTCAGTGTTACACAATTATTGTCTCCATTGCAAACTCAATGACTTTAAAGTTTGATTTGGCGGCATATCTGCTGTTCCATCTTAATATCATATTGTCATATTAGAGAATGGATTGGTGGAAACCTAGTGCACACAATGAGGTGGTAATCTTCATAGCATGTGGTGACGTGCAGATATGAAAAACGGAGCAGCCATCTTCACTGGTGTGCTATTCTTATGCTTAATGGCAGCAAATGAGTAGTGCATAAAAAGTTTGCTTTTTTATGACAGAATTATGGGATTGACTTTTACAGTTGAGTAATTATTGTTTGAGCAAATTCAGTATGTTTTGTAGCATGGGAACTAACTTGCCTATCCTTTGCCATGGCAGCAGTCTATAATCTTTAAACTAGATCAAAATGAAGTGGTTGGGAGAGACTTGTGGAGCTTTGTGGCCTGGTTCTGTGCTGTAAATTCTGTGTGAACTGATTCCTGATGAGTCACCTTCCAAAGCTCAAGGCTGTTGTCCTGTGAGCTAAACCTCTGCAGGTTCGATCTAATGTTTACCTGCTTCAGAACCCTCCTTTCTTTACATGGCAAAATATAAACTTGAACAAAGCTCTGTGCTCATATGTGCTGCCAAGTAGCAAGCCGTATGGAGTCTTGACCTTTGCACCAAGGAGATCAAATCTAAAAGTGTGGCCTTATTTAAGGAGGGATGCATGTACTTTGGAGATAGTTCTGACAATGTTAAATTCCTTGATAATTGAACCTGTACTCATTTGATTTGGAAGAATATGAGGTGATATTATTGAAGCATACAAGATTCTAAGGGGTTTGACAGGGTAAATACTGAGATGATGTTTCCCTTTTGGGTGTATCTAGAGCTAAGGGGTGACAATTTAAATTAGGATCTCCCATTTAAGGTTGAAGTTAGCAATTTATTTTCTCAAAGGGTGATTACCATATAAGTACTGTACTCCACCCCAGAGGACAGTGAGGATTGGATCGCTGAACTTATTCCAGACTGAATTGGGCAAATGTGTAATCTTTATGGGATTTCAGGGTTTTTACAAGTCAGCCAGGAAAGTATAGTCTAAACTCCAATGAGGTAACGCAATTTATTGAATAGTGGAGCAGACTTGAAGTGCCAAATAGCCTACTGTTGATCAACGTACTGTTGATCTACTTTTTGTTTTTTGCAACATCTAACATTTCCTACTCTTTTTTTTCAGGATACATTTAATTTATTTTGAAGTTGATGTCAAAACGGCTGGTGTATAATTCTAGTTAGTCATAGAGTTACATTTGACTTTCTTGTATTTCGATCTTGATTGCTACAGGATGAAAAGCTTTGACTTGATGTTTCTATTTCACAATTTTTAAGGCCTATACTTCCCAGGGAATTAGTTTAAATTTTATGGATTTAAACCACATGCTGTTCGTTCTTAACTTATAACTAATAATTCACTGAGAGTATTTCTTGGGATATGACTGATAACATTTCTTATCTCTATCAGATTGCCAGCTGGATGCCTTCTGATTCTTTAGAGTTCTTGCCCTCTACTTCCCGTAGAAGGGTAAAATTCAATCCTTTGATTTATTGTTGTAAATAAAGTCTTTTAGGATATTTGCTCTTCCATGCTTAGAGTCTTTGAGGTATACAGCACAGAAACAGACCCTTCATTCCAACTTGTCCATGCCGACCAGATATCCTAACCCAATCTCGTCCCGTTTGCCAGCACGTGGCCCATATTCCTCTAAACTCTTCCCATTCATGTACCCATCTAGATGCCTTTTTAAATGATATAATTGTACCAGCCTCCAGCACTTCCTCTGGCAGCTCATTCCATACATGCACCACCCTCGTGGTTTTGTAAATCTCTATAAGGCCTCCACAGCTCCAGGGAAAACAGCCCCAGCCTATTTAGCCTCTCCCTATAGCTCAAATCCTCCAACCCTGGCAACATCCGTGCAAATCTTTTCTGAACCCTTTCAGGTTTCACAATGTCCTTCCAATAGGAAGACCAGAATTGAACACGGTATTCCAAAAGTGGCCTACCAATGTCCTGTACAGCCAAAACATAACCACCTAACATTTATATTCAATGTACAGACCAATAAAGGAAAGCATACCAAACACCGCCTTCATCATCCTAAATACCTGCGACTCCACTTTCAAGAAACAATGAACCTGCACTCCACGGTTTCTCTGCTCAGCATCACTCCCTAGGACCTTACCATTGAGTGTATAGGTCCTACCCTGATTAGCCTTTCCAAAATGCAGCACCTCACATTTATCTAAATTAAACTCCCTCCACCACTCCTCAGCTGTTTGGCCCTCTGGTCAAGATCCTGTTGTACTCTGAGGTAACCTCCTTCACTGTCCACCAAACCTTCTATTTTGATATCATATACAAACTTAGTAACTATACCTCCTATCCAAATCATTTTATATAAATGACAAAAAGCAGTGGACCCAGCACTGAACCTTGTGGCACACCACTGGTCACATGCCTCTGGTTTGAAAGGCAACCCTCCACCATCACCCTCTGTTTTCCACTTCAGGCTAATTCTGTATCCAAATGGATAGTTCTCCCTGTATTCCGTCTACCATGAGGAACTTACTTAAGTCCATATAGATCATATCCACTGCCCTGCCCCCATCAATCCTCTTCGTTAATTCTTCAAGAACCTCAATCAAGTAAAAAATCACATTGCAGCAGGTCATAGTCCACAGGGTTTATTTGGAAGCACTAGCACTGAGTGCTGCTCCTTCAGGTGGTTGTGGACTATAAGATCATCAGATGCAGAATTTATAGCAGAAGATTACAGTGTTATACAATGATATATTGAACAAACCTGGAATGTTAAGTCTTTCATCTTTTAGAAACCTGGGTTGCAGGTTTTGGTTCATTAATATGTAAATTCCAGAATTACGTTTAAGTCACATTCTTGAGATAACTTAAGGTTTTATAACAAAAAGTGACATCTCAGCTCAGACAATGCATTCAGTCAAGAGTTTGTCTGTATCCCAATCTTGAGCCAGACTGGTTCTATTTCCAAAGGGGAATTTTAAAAATATTACGTGTAATGACTGCCTGCAGTTTGTCCACTTTTTGAGCAAAATAGAATGTTTCTGCAAATACAAATTCACCCCATAGGGGGGTGTATAGGTGTGATGGAGTATAAACCTGAGTGTGTGTGTGTGTGTGTGTGTGTGAGAGAAAATAGTGTAATGGGGTCACCTGTATTGTAACATGAACCCAAGATCCCGTGTATCTCTTGCATCCAACAGTAAGAGCACATCATACTAAAGGCCACTCTTGCTTCTTAACTACCTACAGACCCAGAAAATAAGACTGTCTTACTGCTCTAAAAAATACTGTACCAGGCTAAGTTAGTACCTACGTTTTATATTTTTAAAACTTAATCAAGAGCCATCTCAATAAAACACAATCAAAAAAGAATGCACTCTACTCACTGTTATATCAAGATTATGCTTAAAAACTATGCACTTAACCTCACAGCACAGGAGAAGTTTCCTCCGCAAGTTCCTTCCAGGTCAGCTGTGAATTTTGCTGTTTGTTAATTTTTCTTAGATGTACTCTGATGTCCAGAAGTACTTGAATTTAAACAGCAAAGGCAGTAACTATGCAGATTCGCTGCTGTCAGACCATGTGGTCTCTGTCTGTGTCTCTTTCTTATATTTTAAAGTGCAGTTGTTTTGATCTTTTTACCCCAAAGTTCCAAAACAATGCAACAGCTTAAAAAACAGTAATTACTGCTCCTGGAATTGGAGGCAATCATCTCCAACACTTAAAATACTTCAAAAAAGGAGCAGATCTTATAACCACGGTTTTTTCTTGTCTTTCATCTTGGATTACCCAGAATGTTGTTTAAAGTGCATGCTTCAACTCCAATTTATTGAAACAGTTTAGATGTAATAAGGAACTTCATTTTACCTAACCTTGCTGAATCAGGTGATCTTTTTTTCCCCCACTTTAGGGGAGTAGTGCCTTTCAGCCAACGGAAAAAAATGCTCGAGAAAGCAAGAGCCAAAAACAAAAAACCAAAGTCCAATACAGGCATGACATCGATGCCCAATATTACTGTTGGAACGCAAGTAAGGAGAATCATCTTTTGTTTTCCAAATAAATTCTTTAGCCTTAATCTAAATCTTAATTTACATTGCTGTAATATGAGACTTTGATACTGTTTATTGTTTAATTTTGTAAATGCACAGACTAAAGGTGCTTGTGCTGCAGAAAGAAGGGAAGGAATATTTAACTCAAACTTCAATTGTGCTTTTTATGCAGATGATTCAACTGTGTACCTTAAAATTGAAGCAATATTTTCAATTTTAAATGCAAACCGAAGTTAAATTAGATTAACTAATTACTTCCAAATTACCAACTTGAAATATGTTTTTATTTTATTAGGTGTGTTTGAGAAATAATCCACTTTACCATGCTGGAGCAGTAGCCTTTTCCATTAGTGCTGGCATTCCAAAAGTTGGTGTGCTGATGGAGTCAGTTTGGAATATGAATGATAGCTGTCGATTCCAGCTGAGATCACCAGAAAGTTTGAAAAACTTGGAAAAATTGTCCAAAAGCACGGAAAATAAGTAAGTCACTAATGTAATGCTATATCTTGTTTATACTTGAAATGTCTCAATCTGGTAGTTCTCTTGACTCTCCTCCTGTTTGTCAATCCTTGTGGAGATTGAAGTACAATATGTGCGTAACTGTTAATTGAATGAAAATTAGTTTTGTTTGTTCTTCAAAACCCTGAAGAATTATGTGTCATTCATTGTCACTGCCCACTCTCATTAATCTAAAGCATAAGTAAATGTGACTTGATAAAGTGCTTTGTAAACCCTACTCTGATTCTGTCAGTGGTGAAGTTTGTTGTTTCTCTGCTACAGTGTTTTGATTTTTTTAAAAAGACATAATTATTAATACTACATTTTTAATTCTTTAGCTTTGTTCAGCAAGTAGCATTCTTACTTTCAAGTTAAAAAGTTTTGCATACATTCCATGCACTGGTATTTGAATGTATAATCAGTGCAGCACTTCACTGCTGTGTAAAGGACGTACTTTTTTTTAATTAGAAGTGACATACTTCAGGTGAAACATTGATCTGGAATGCAAGGTGAATATTTGCTTGATGGGCAAAGTTGCATCAGTTTAAATTGTACTTAGTATCAACTATTAGATTTCATTAGATCTGAAAAATGATCTCTAGAAGTCAAATTTTGCTCTGTGGAGAGTGAACAGAACCAGTCATTCATTGTCCTTGCCCATTAACTAATTGTGGACTTTTGGAGTAAAGTTTGAACTTCGATAAGAGACTGAGTATTATGAAGTCGAGGCACCAGGAGAAGCAGGTCTACAGCTCCATAAATGGTCAGATTGAAGAAGCATTTGATGTACAGAGTCAAATCCAAGTCTGTTTGAATTATATGCCGTATATTCTACAGTACTAGATTTAATGTCAGGGTACAGAAAGTGAAAAGGAAGGGGAAAATTGTATTGAGAAATATAATTGTTTTCAACAATAAACTAAAGAAGTTAGACTCCACACTGTAAAAGTTATATTTCAAGATTAGAGAGTTTTGTTTTAAGTAGTCATTAAGAAGTGCAAAGGATTTTTTTCCTAGTGGTTTTAGCGCATACATTTCTGGTAAGTACATCAAGCTGTCTTTGTTCAAGGTGCTTGAATCAGATGCATTTTTGAGCTTCTGGAGCAGCATGCTTTATACAACAGCATCCAGATTTTCTTTCTTAACTACATGCCCAATCAGTGGAATTTGCTGCCTGATTTCCTGGTAACTAAAAGTGAATGCCATTGGCCTAATTTCTACTTTTGCAAGAATTGGTGCATTACTTCTCCGCTTGAGCATGTTTATTGAAGTAAATGGTTGTTATTCAGTGATTTTTAAAATTGTCCGAATATCTTAAGTTTGTTTTTGAGTAAATCAATTTGCTCAGCTTCATTCTCGGTGACAACTTGTAATATCAAGTGTACATCATTGTCTGAAGAAAAGTGACAACTTTATGAATAACCACTCCAGTGGTGATTGATTTAAGCTGTGTTTTTTTAATAAAGGGTTTGTTTTATTTTGAAAGCTTCAAGCTTGATTTTCATTTGCCTGTATCTGAATAAACTACTCAAAATTAGTTACACATGGTCTAACTTCATGGTGAAATAACCTGCATTTATATTTTGAAATATGTAGTTAATGTCATATTTTTCTGGTACAGGACTGAGAGTAAACAAGAATCTGTGAAGACTGAGATGGGCCCACCACCATCTCCAGCATCCACGTGCAGTGATGCATCTTCTATTGCCAGTAGTGCATCACTACCCTATAGTAAGTATTTCCCAGAAAAGGTTCTGTAAATTCCATACTTTCAAATGATCAGTAATGTTATGAATACACTCCGCAAAAGGATTGTAGCAGTGGATTTGATAGTAATTTTTGAAAAGGTATTTAAGTATTCACAGAGAGCAATCCCACGAGGCTACACGTGGGTAAAGACCAGGGCTACTTGGCTGGTCCCAAGAGCTGGTATGGGCAGGATGGGATAGTTGACTTCAGCTTTAAGATAAAATAATTTTGCATGTTATTTCTCTTTATGATGTTTCTTTATTCAGCATTAATGAGTTATGTTTGATCAGTTTTATTACCTGGTTTAATTCTTCAGATATGATTGGTTAATTATTCTCTCAATACAGAGCGCAGGCGTTCCACTCCAGCACCGAAAGAGGAAGAGAAAGTAAATGAAGAGCAGTGGCCACTTAGAGAAGTGGTATTTGTTGAAGATGTTAAAAATGTGCCAGTGGGGAAGGTATGGAACTTGACAAATATTTCTTGTTGCAGCAGTGCTGAAGACTAAGTTACTTAAGTTCTATAAAATTAAGTGCAAGAGATGTAAATGGGATAACTTCAATTGTATAATTATTTATATAAAAACATACTTTGAGACTCGAGCACCAAGTTAAATTGTTTGCCAAAGTGGTGTATGTAAATTATACAAGTTGATTTAAATCTATTCAATAAATATTTTGCCTTCCGATTGTTATGGTGAAAGCCAATTAATATCAGTTTCTCCTATCCATTGCCTGTACACAGAATTACATTGCTTTTAACACGTAAATCTATATTTGCAGTCACTTTTAATTCTTGAAGTAACAGTGGAACACAGCTTGCCAGACATAAAAAGCTAGATTCGTTACATTGATCTGTGTTTCCTTTCATAGTTTAAAATTTGGTTTAGGAAATCATTTGGCAAGTAATTTGAAGCCAAGCAAGAAACATAAAGCTAAGAATCTAGCAGCTGAGTTTCAGACCAATGAACAAGTTCAGTATGTTTTGGTTGAGTTGACATCCTACTGTTACAGAATCATAACTTAAAGGTTATTGCAGTTACAATAAAATCATCATTGGTAAGATAGTGTTTAACTTGAAATTCCAATGTAATATTTATGAATAATCTTTAAAATAGTCTCATGGGCCAGATCTTCCTATATTCACACAGTGCATTTGTTGTATTGTTTCTCTGCACTCAACAAGCGCGCACAATGAAACTTAGTGGAAATTCAAGCCGATGATGGTTCTTTGAGGGCCTTGTAAAAGGCTGCGGTGCGCTCCTTAACCAGTAGGGTTTATGGATTGTGAAAGAAATGGCAATGACTGAACAAGTGGTGAATTAGTGTCAAATCAGGTGCAGGAATAGGTGGAAGGGACGACAGGAAAAGTAACAAAATGTAGGCACTTCTAATCAACCTGCCTAAGATGTTCTTGCATGCTTTTGGAGCACATGGGACTTGAATGTGACACTGCCACTGTAACACAAGAGCCTTGTAACAAAAATATGACACTAGACTAAATGTCAAATTGGGTCACAGAGATTGATCACCATTGCATTAAAAATTGTTGATGTGTAGTTATGCTCAGGCATCAGGTTTAATAGATAATCAATGTATAAACCAACAAGTTTTTAAAAATATGCTAAAGCTGAGGTGCCATTTGTGTGAAGTAAAACGTTTGGCAGCATAAGTCATCAACTTGTTTGAAATTTGCAGTTTGCACATACAGATCAGCTAGTAGTTAAAAGGTATGTCAATGGGCGGCATAGTGACTCTGTGATTAGCAATGTTGCCACACAGCACCAGGAACCTGGTTTGATTCCTGCCTCATGTGACTGCCTGTGTGGAGTTTGCACATTCTCCCCATATCTGTATGGATTTCCTCTGGGTGCTCCGGTTTCCCCCCTCAATCCAAAAAGGTGTGCAGGTCAGGTGAACTGGCCATGCTAAATTGTGCATAGTGTTAGATGCATTAGTCAGGGGTAAATATCGGGTCAGGGAATGGGTCTAGGTGAGTTATTGTTTGGACAGTTGATGTGGACTTGTTGGGCCAAATGGCCTGTTTCCATACTGTAGAGAATCTAATCCATAAAATGGCATTATATGATCTTAACATACCATTATTTTTCCAGCAAGATCTGGCCCTTCATTATGCTCATCATAATTCCAGCGGTGTTTGTCAACAAAATGCACTTTAATTTCTCCAAAAGGTATTGAAAGTGGATGGTGCTTACGTTGCTGTGAAATTTCCTGGGACTTCCAGCAGTGTCAGTAATCAAAACTGTACTAGTACAGATGCTGATCCAACTTCTCTCCTGCAAGATTGTAGGCTACTTCGAATCGATGAACTTCAAGTAAGCATTCTTAAAAACAATTTTTAAATATTCCTAACTCATTTATATGCGGGATTACTAGCAAAGTGGGTACTGAGTTGTAGATTTATAGCTTGGATTCTCAGTCTTCCTTTACAATGTTGTCTAAACAAGTTCAGATGTTAAGAACTGTGGCTTCAGGTTTTTTTTAAAAGCAAGATGTGATTTTCTCTATTTTGATTTGGATAAACTAAATAAATATTATCACTTGAGCCAAGCAAAAGGAGTCCGAGATCAAGACTTTGCTTAAATGTCTGTTCTTTATACTGGTCTAAATGATGCGACCAGTAGCAGAAATCACAGCGGAGCCAAATATGTAAACTTGCCCATTTGGATCAAATTTGGGCACTTTGCCTCTTATCTTCAACACCTCTTCACACTCCCCAGTCCTACTGTCAGAAAGTTCATGTGCTAATACAGTTGTAGCACTCCATATCTGTCATTGCTTGATGGAACCAACTCACCATCCTCATCTATGTGGCTCAATGCCAAACAATTTGTGTGAGAATCTACCAGTTGACGGTCAGAGCATCAGCTGTATGCATTCCTAATATGGACCTTCACTTCAGTTACCCCCCCCCCCTCCAAAAAGACAAAAATTGTATTCAAGACTGAAATAGATTGTGTAATGACTTTCATGTATTCTCTTTAAAGTCAGTCTAACATTTGTGATCTTTCTCATCTCAAACCTGTTTTTCTACTTTATAATTTGCCAATGAGATTAGTTCTTATTGCTTTAGATGTTAGACCTATTCCATAAAATAACCGCTCTTAATTTGTTGTTTTAGCAATGAGAGGTTTAATTTTGAAGGAGACCAACACAAAGCAGAACTTGGTAATTTGTTTTGCAAACACTGTTCGATCATATCTTTCCTCTCCAATGAAAAACAAGTTTCTCAAATACCAAATAAATTAATGTAAACACAGCTTCAAGTTTTAAACAGTCAATGAAAACTTCGAAGTGTTTGATACTGTTGATTGGATCAAAATTTAAATTGAATTTTTGTTGCACAGAAATTTGAACCAACCAGTTAGCCTGAGCAGAGTTTTTCTCGGTACAGAGGATCCAATCAGGCTTTTTTAAAACAAAGCATAATGTCATGGAAGATGAATTGGTGTCTGTTATGTGGGCTCTTGACCCATTGTGGCACACACTTTGGTTGTTATTGAACCTTTATGGCGTTTTCTTGCTATCAAACTGGGTCAGCACTAGGCTCAAGTTCTGCTTCTATTTAGTCGGCATGTAGGGCTGTTGTGTGCTGACCTATGTCTGACCAGTAATTTGAAAAAAGCATTCAACAATTTTAAGTCATCTCTGCACCGGTTTTATTTTTTTTTCTGCTAGCAATTAGGAAATCTTGAGTCTTTGTGACAATTAGAGTATTTTTTGTTTTACTCCCAGCACTATTATTGGTACCAATGGGTTCTCCAGTGGGAATCCTCCCTATCTAACGTGTTTGGAAAACGAGGACCAACGGAAGGATGCCAACCAGGTCAGACTGCACGTGAGGTATTCTGTGCCCACCCAGCAGTACCCTCACACCCGAATCTGCAGACAGAGGTGATTAGACCTTGCTTTGGCAGATAATTAGTGCATGTGGTGGCTCCTATTTCCATAAGAAATTGGGATACCCAACCCAATGGTACTATTGACATGTTAATGTTTTGACTGCCTGTAATATAAATAGATATTTAGAAGCAGCCCAATCACATTGTCATAGGTTTAATGGTACTTGAAAGGAGGCATTCAAAGCATATTTTCAGGCATTAAATACACCTCATGGAAAAGGTAGTAGGAAATTTGTTTGCCAGATGTAAAACTCTATCTGCTGGGTTACCTTCAGTGACTGTGCAACCAAGTGTTGCAGTTTCTTCTGGGCATGCTGTACCCTTTAGGATCAGATTGCAGAATGACAGAGGATAATGCCTCTTGCTGGCACCTTCTGCAACGCAATCTTTCCTTTGGTGGCCATGAAATGTGTTCAGACACTAGACTGATATGCCATTTTCTTGCAGACTTGTTCCCATCTCTTATTCACCCTAGGCAAAGTCTGCAAATGCATTGAGCTACCTTTTTCAGCACTTTTTAGGCGCTTTAAGTTTTCCTGTGTTTGACATCTGCATAGTTTTAAAATCTCATTTGTACGCTATTATCTGCCCCCGCCACTGCGTTTCCTGAAGGTGTCCATGTTGGCACCTGGAGCCGTCAGTAATTATAAATTGGCTGATGGCATACAGTTTGAGTTGTGTAAACACATTTGCGTTGCTTGTGCAATTTTCACCAGTCTCAGAAGTTTAGCACTCATTTACACTAGTATATCAAAATAGGTCCCTGTCTATGTCAAATATGCCAGTACAGAAACAGGCCATTCGATCATCAACTCTGGGCTACTTTTTTGGTCCATGCTGGGCAACTCTTCTAAAGTTTACTGCCTTACCCTCAAACATCCATCTAATTTCCTTTTGAAAAGAATAAGTGGTCAATGTCAGAGAAATGCAAATTCTAATCACCCTCTCTGAATACTTCTCCTAATTGTCCCTAGGATTTATTTTTTGGTTTTTAACATCAGTGCTACCCTGTTACTTTCACATTTATCAGACGAACAATTTTTTTTTATTATCCCTTTGTCATGTTACCCTTTGGATCTTCAGTGGAAAGCATCCTAATATAAGTTGTTCCATTACAGTGATCTCTGATCCCAAGAAATGTATTAGTGAACTTACAATGCAATTTTTCCGTTGTTTTTATGACATTTTTACAATGTGTTGCAATTTCTACATCATTCTACAGCTATGGCCTTACTAAGGTTTTGTTTTTATGTTCTGGATGTAAAGCCAAGAATTGCATTAGCCTTTATATGATACTGTTCATTGTCATTGTTGGTGATCTGTGTATTTGAGATCAAAGTTGCTCCTTTTAATCGGCTTAAAATATTATTGTTCAGTGTGCATTTTTGTTTTCTATCTGTCTTCCTCAACAATGCATTGTTTCAATATTTTCCTGAATGGAACTGTACTTGCCATCTAACCACTTGTCAACTCAGGCTCATCTACTATCTTTCACTATCCCTACCACAACTTATACTTCATACCACGAGCAAAATCCATATTCTCTTTTATGAAGTTTAGGTCATTTTATGATATTAATAAATGTACTTCTATATTGTCACACAAAGATGCCCAAAGAATCATGAACTAGATCTTTCCAGTTCAAGAAACCTCTTTTGCACTGCTCTTCGCTTCCCATCTTCTGGCTATATTTGTTTATCTAGCCATTATCTTGTGATTCAATTTCTGTATATTATCAAATGCTTTTTGAATGATCTGCATTTCGAAGCATTTCTGCTGTTTTTCTTACAAAAATTTCACAGGTGGTCAAGCATGATCTGTATTTTAAAGTCCATTTTGAACAATCCTAATAATCAGTTGTAATGCCAGGTGCTTCAATAGCTGTTCCATGTTGTGCATGTCAGCAGTTTCTCAACCACTGAAATGTGTAATTTTCTGTTAATCTAGCCTCACACCACTCTTTTTTAAAAATAAAAGTTATATTGCCACTGTTCAGTACTCTGACCAAGGTTTCCTTTTCCATAGACTTGTGAAGAACAGATTATGCATCTGCTACTCCTTTCTAATTTCTCTGAGGTCTTGAAGTGTGAATATCTGGATCCCAGTGATTTGACTATCTTGTCTCTTTGAAAAGCAGTCTCTGCTAACAATTCTTCATGCACCTCTTTGCAGCTTTCCAATTATTCTCGTCTACATATGTTTTGAAAACTGAGCTAATCTTTCATTTTTGTCCTCTGAAAGGCAATCTCCTGACAACCTGTGCTGCTGCTTAATGAGCTTGAATAAAGCCTTCCTGCAGTATTCTTTGTGTATTTAATAACTTGCTGTCATTCAACGTTTTGAATCTTCTATTTATAAAACTTACCTCTACCATAAAAGTTAAATATGCATCACATGGCATTCATTCGGCACGTTGTTATTCCTTTCACACTTCAGTTTTTTTGTTGCATTGTGACTCTTAAGTTTGCACTGTAATTACACAATCTGGCCTCTGGATTTATACCAAATATTATATTAGCCATCTTACATTATCTTTGGGTAAGTTTTAATGTCATTTCAAACTAGCTGATTTTCTGTAGCATTGCAGACGAGGGGTAGAACCAAATCCAGTCCTCAGGTGAAATGGATCTATGGATGTAAAGCTTTCTTCTTCCCACTCGACTGTATCGTTATCCTTGTTACTACTCCTTAAATCTCTTGTCTGCTTAATCTGGCAAATATTATAATCTTCTGCACTTTAAGTACCTGTCAAACTGTTCATCCTCTTGGCTCCCCATATGTTTTATTTACTTACCTCCATCTTTTACCCTGTCACTTCTTTCCTCTTTCCTTGAATCTCACTGCTACTATATCTTTGGCTCACCTCTTCTTCCACCGCAGTACTCACTCGTTTCATGCTGGTATTGCTTGTATTTTCTCCGGGCATCTTCAGGGTAACCAACACTGTCTACTTATTCTTTCTTCTGTTATATTGATAGACATATCTTGCAGAATTGTGCGGTATTTTGTGGAGTGGAAAAAATAAGGTTGTAAAGTGTGCACGTGAAATTATTATTTTATGTTGTCATAGTGAAGTTATTGGAATCAAACTGTAGTGGTGCTTCTCTCAATATATTGATTCAATCATTTCTTCTTCCTTCTTACTGTTAACTCAGGTGGTGAAAACAGGCGGGACACCAAAAATTCCAGACTGTTTCCAGCGCACCCCTAAAAAGCTTACTATTCCAGACAAAGCAGAAATCCTTGCAGTGAATGTGGATTCCAAGGGTAAGTACATCTTTGTTCTCTGTAAATCTATTGATTATGTCTATGGTTTTTCTGCAGTAGTGAAAAGCTTTCACTGTTGTTTATAAGTATGTGAGGCACAAGTTCAAGTATGTTATTACTATGTTGCAATCTACAAATCCAATAACTTCAACTCATAATCATTTGCTAATGCTATTTGTGCGATTTCAATAGTTCTATTCTTAATATTATTCTCGTGATAGTGGGACAAATTCTGTATTAAGCATGCAAGATCTAAAAGAATGTGGTTAATATAATTGTTCTAGAAGGATTAGACACTTTGCAATTAATGACAATTAAACATTTCACAATTCATTAAAAATGTGCTTTGAATTGCATAATGTTTAACCTATCATAAAGTGGTTACAATGTAGAATGAGGCCATCATGTCTGTGTCAGCTCTCTGCAAAACAAACTCGGTCTTTCTTCCCCCTCTGTTTGTCCATCCCTTTCCTGTACCTTATTTTGCAGCAAATTTCTTTTCAGATGATTATCTAAGTTTATTTTAAAAGGTTTGACTGAGTGTGCCTCCACCACGTTCTCGTGCAGTGCCTTCCAGATCCTAACCACACATTTTAATAAAATACTTTTTATGTTGCCTTTGATTTGTGTGCGGTTCACAAAGATCGATGATCTCTGGTTGTTGATCTTTCTGTCAGTGTAACATCCCTCATTATCTCTTTGGCCTATGTGATTTTGGAATCTTCTATCAAATCTCCTCTTCCACAAGATTGGCTTAGCGAGAAAACATATGTAATAGTACTGAGCTGGAGAGACTAGGTAGATCAACATTTAAGCCCCGATCAGCAGTGATCTTTCAGTAAAGTTTAGGATACTAAGATAAGAAAGGTGGTAAGGACAAGCCAGGGAACTATAGACCAGTGAGCCTGATGTCGGTGGTGGGCAAGCTATTGGAGGGAATCCTGAGGGACAGGATGTACATGTACATGGAAAGGCAAGGACTGATTAGGGATAGTTAACATGACTGTACGTGGAAAATCATGTCTCACAAACTTGATTCAGTTTTTTGAAGAGGTAACAAAGAAGATTGAGGGCAGAGTGGTAGATGTGATCTATATGAACTTCAATAAAGCTTTCGACAAGGTTCCCCATGGGAGACTGGTTAGCAAAGTTAAATCTCATGGAATACAGGGAGAACTAGCCACTTGGATATGGAACTGGCTCAAAGGTAGAAGACAGAGGGTGGTGGAGGGTTGTTTTTCAGACGGGAGGCCTGTGACCAATGGAGTCCCACAACGATCAGTGCTGGGTCCACTACTTTTCATCATTTATATAAATGACTTGGACGTGAGCATAAGAGGTACAGTTAGTAAGTTTTCAGATGACACCAAAATTGGAGGTGTAGTGGACAGTGAAGAAAGTTGCCTCAGATTACAACGGGATCTTGATCAGATGGGCCAAAGGGTTGAGGAGTGGCAGATGGAGTTTAGATAAATGCGAGGTGCTGCATTTTGAAAAGGCATATCTTAGCAGGACTTATACGCTTAATGGTAAGGCCCTAGGTAGTGTTGCTGAACAAAGAAATCTTGGAGTGCCGGTTCATAGCTCCTTGAAAGTAGAGTTGCAGGTGGATATGATAGTGAAGAAGATGTTTGGTATGCTTTCCTGTATTGATCAGAGTATTAAGTACAGGAGTTGGGAGGTCATGTTGCGGCTGTGCAGGACCTTGGTTAGGCCACTTTTGGAGTATTGCGTGCAATTCTGGTCTCCTTCCTATTGTTGTGAAACTTGAAAGGGTTCAGAAAAGATTTACAAGGATGTTGCCAGGTTTGGAGGATTTGAGCTATATTGAGAGGCTGAATAGGCTGGGGCTGTTTTCCCTTGCGTGTTGGAGGCTGAGGGGTGAGCTCAGAGGTTTATAAAATCATGAGGGGCATAGATAGGGTACATAGACAAGGTCTTTCCTTGGGTTGGGGGAGTCCAGAACTAGAGGGCATAGGTTTAGAGTGAGAGGGGAAAGATATAAAAGAGCCCTAAGGGCCAGCTGTTCCACGCAGAGGGTGGTGCGTGGGTGGAATGGGCTAACAGAGGAAGTAGTGGTGCTCGTACAATTGCAACATTTAAAAGGCATCTGGATGGGAATATGAACAGGAAGGGTTTGGAGGGATATGGGCCGGATGCTGACAGGTGGGACTAGATTGGAGTGGGATATCTAGTTGGCAAGAATGAGTTGGACCGAAGGGTCTGTTTCCGTGCTGTACATCTCTATGACTCTATGAAATACTCTTGCTTCGTCATCCCTATGAGCAAACCTTCATGAATGAGAACTGATATTTTCTTGACCTGTTTTATCTTCTAAATTTGAAGAAGCTAACAACATGCAGTGTGTACATTGAAATATGACATTTGACTACTTGAAAGACATGACAAAAGCTCTGGTATCATAGGCTTGTGGAGAATTTTGATAATTCTACCAGAAATGGCATTATACCTAAACTTATTCCTGCATTTTTCCAGAATGGTTTGTATGTTTCCCAGCAGACAAAGTCTTTTCCCTGGGGTCGGGGAGTCCAGAACTAGAGGGCATAGGTTTAGGGTGAGAGGAGAAAGATGTAAAAGAGACCTAAGGGGCAACATTTTCACACAGAGGGTGGTACGTGTATGGATTGAGCTGCCAGAGGAAGTGGTGGCGGCTGGTACAATTGCAACATTTAAGAAGCATTTGGATGGGTATATGAACAGGAAGGGTTTGGAGGGATATGGGCCGGGTGTTGGCAGGTGGGACTAGATTGGGTTGGGATATCTGGTTGGCATGGACAGGTTGGACCCGAAGGGTCTGTTTCCATGCTGTACGTCTCTATGACTCTTCTCTCCAAAAAAAGTGGTTTCTCCCACAGGTTTGAAATGCCTTCCAATGCCTGGCTGGAACAGCCATATACATTATGTGCAAGCTTCTAGAATGACTTGGCCAATTGTTTGAAAATTTGTTTCTTGGTGAATAATTGAAGTTTGTCATTAAAATACAAGAAAAACATAAGCTCCAACCTGTAATTTGAATCTATTATTTTGTTTAATAGATGATTACCTAATGTAGTAATGTTTATTATAACTATACTAACAGGTGTTCATACTGTACTGAAGACAGGTAGCTGGGTCCGTTACTGTATCTTTGACCTAGCTACAGGAAAGGCCGAACAGGAACATAACTTCCCTACAAACAGTGTTTCTTTTCTTGGCCAGAATGAGCGGAGTGTGGCAATTTATACAGCTGGGCAGGTATGTATTATTGTAAATTTCTTTTTTTTTACATCCTAATCTAATCGCATGATCATGGTGGTAGTTGTTCCTGGACGAACAAGCCATCTGTGAGGTCGAGCACGGCAGCCTGGTTAAGTTATGAACTATGGGGTCTCTGGCAATTTGCAAATTGAATCCAAAGTTGGTTTTGTGGCAAGAAGTAAAGTGTGACAGTCAAAGGGTATTTTTGTGTCTGGAGGTCTATGTCCAATCCCAGACCACAGAATTTAGTGTTGGGTCACTTGCTGTTTGTAATGTACATTAATGATCTAGACAGAAATGTAGGAGGTATGATCTGCAAGTTCACAGATGACATGAGAATTGGTGGTGTGGTAAATAGTGAGGGGAAAGCCTTAGAACATTATAGGTGAGCTAGCCAGATGGGTTGAGCAGTGGCAAATGGAATTTAAACCTGAAAAGTGAGAGGTGATGCATTTTGGGAGGACTAACAAGACAAGGCAGTATATGTTGAATCGTAGGACCCTAGGTGGTACGGAAGGTCAAAGGAACCTTGATGTGCATGTCCTTGGATCCTTGACTGCAGCAGAAGAAGGAATTGTGGTAGTTTAGAAGGCATGTGATACTTGGCTTTATTAGTTGCTATTAAATACAAGAGTAAGGAAGTTATGATGAGCTGTTTGGTCACAGCTGGAGTATTATGTGCTGTTCTGGTCACCACAGTATAGGAAGGATGTAATTACATTAGAGAAGGTGCAGAAGAGATTCACCAGGATGTTGATTGGGCTAGAGGGATTCAACTATGAAGACACTCGAGAGATTAGGGTTATTTTGCTTTGAGCAGAGCAGAGCAGAGCAGGCCAAGGCTAAACCTAGATGAGGTGTACAAAGTTCAGAGGGGTGTATTATTAAAGGACAAACCAAACAGAGAACAGCCAGAGAATTCCTAGATGCATGGCACTCATCCAATCAATAAGCACATCGACCTGGACCCAATATACCGGCCACTGCAGCTGGAACTGACAACCGGAGGCGGCAGAGTCAAACAACTATAAATGCCGGAGAAAACATCACAGAAGCGCTTCACAGGAGGTTCCCAAGTACTGAGGATGTCACCTCGACAGGGGACGAAACATCTGCAACACAAATTTCCAGCTCGGCGAACAGAACCACAACAACGAGCAGCTACAAATCTTCTCTCAAACTTTGAACACTTATGGGTGTAGATAGGCTTTTTCACTTAGAGTCAACAAGCAGGGACATGCCTATTGACTCTATTAAGTGAAAAAGTCTGTCTTTTAACGGTATAAAGCAGGGATTTAGAGGGCATTTGAAGGAAAACCTTTTCACATGGAAGTTGAGATTTGGAACCCGTTGCCTAAGCAGATGGTGGAAGCAAGAACTCTCGACATTAAAAACTATCGAGATGAGTATATGAAATGCCATTATATAAAAGGTTATGCGCCATGTACTCTAAAAAGGGATTAGAATATACAGATGTTTGATGAATGGCACAGACACAATGTGCTGAAGGGCCCTTTTATATGCTGTAAAAATTCTGACAGATACAGGAAGGAAATTCTAGAGCTTCTGTATTAGGCAGCTGAAGGCATGGCCACAAATTATGGAGTAACTTTACAATTACTGATACTCAAGAAACCAAAAATAAATGAGTGCACCTGTCAATTGTGGGGTTGACAGAGATTAGAGCAATGATGGGTAAGACTTTGGAGTATTTTGAAAATAGGAGTGGAAATTTTAACATAAATGTAATTAATTAATCAAGATCCAAAATGCTTAACTTGCATAAAATGGCAGGTAAATGTGACTTGGTGTAAAGTGGAACATGCACAGCAGTGCTTTGAATGACCTGTGTATGGGGTACATTGCAATAAGGGTAACTCGAGATGCAAGTTTGGGAGGTGCTGTTGGTGAAGTTTTTGTGATTTTCTACAATTCATTTTCTAAATGGACACACTACAGCCCTATTATGCTCCTGGTGGAGGATGTGAATGGTAAGGTTGTGGATGGGGTGCCAGTCAAGTATTGTTTTGTCCAAGATGATGTTGATTTTCACGTGTGAGTAGTGCTGTACTCATCCAGGCAAGTGGGAAATATTCCATCATATTTCTTTCTTGGGCAGGGAACGTGGTAGAAATGCATGGGGCTGTTTGGAATTAACCACATACTGCAGAATAGTTTACAAGTTAGTTTTGGTAGAGCTATATTAATTTTATTGGACAATTCAACAAGTTTATATTCCTGTGTTCACTCACCTATCTACAAATCCATTAACACCACAATTGTAAGTTTGTATGGCTAATCTAGATGGAACAATAGGCAACATTTACAAGTTTGTTGAGATGTTGCTAAATCTTATTAAATCTTTAAGTAATTTAGGTGATTGTTTCAATCAAAATGTTCATCCCTGTTGACTAGTATTCCTGGATAAACCTACTTAAATAATCTACTTGTACAATAGAAATCCATGAACCAATTATGTAGATATCTCTGACAACGCTTTGAAACTGTCAGCAAGTCGTTTGATTTTGAAGATGATCTGTCCAAATGTGCTATGCATCTGGGCGAAAGTATGGACTGCAGATGCTGGAGATTAGAGTCAAGAGTAATTCTGGAAAAGCACAGCAGGTCAGGCAGCATCCAAGGAGCAGGAGAATCAATGTTTTGGGCAAAAGCCTTTATCAGATGCTGTGCATCTGGCCCAAAGTATCTACAGAGCATGTGTTACTTTGTTTGATTTTGCATATGATTATTGAAAGGGTGAAGGTAGTTAGATTCCTCTTCCACAAGCTGCCTTTTGAACCATTCTAAGTGATAACACCCAGTTCGACATCACCAATGTCATCTCGACACCTCTGTTAGAGATTGATTGCACATTTAGTTTTGGGAAAGGTGCAGTTTCCTTAATTTAAACATTGGGAGAACCCAAGACTTTTTCCTTTGGCCCCACCACTGAGATTCCACCTCAGTCCTTGGCTACTGTATAAGACTGAACCAGATTGTTCTCAACAGCTGGGTTCTAGTTGACCCAGACTAAGTTTCTGACTCTGTATGCTGTCCATCATAAAGCTTGTTTCCTTCCACAGTTAAAACCTCCCATGTCCATCCCCTTCTGCATTTATGTTCTGTTTTTGTTACCAACTTCCAGTGCTGTCATGGTGTGCCTCTCATATTCAGCCTTTGCAAATGTTTGCATCCAACATATCTTCTCATTCACATGTAGAGGCTGAAAGTTCAAAAACTGACTGTGCGTGTTCCTATTGACCATATGCAGTAGGACTCGAATATTTTATGATAATCAAATATCTCTTTTAATTAATTTTCTCCTGCACCTCATGCTGGTTCAAATTGGGATGAAATATGTAATTTTAGTGTTAAGGTTTGCATTTGAAGCCTACTTAAAGCCATCGAGTATCCAAAGATAGCTAATGTGATGACATTGAATGGCACATTGATTGTCAACATTGCCAATTACAAATTATTCCGAAAAATGGGATCAAAATTTAGTGAAGAGATTTTTAATTTTTGACCAGTATTTGTATGTTTAAAAGATAATTTCAGATATTTAACACCCTATTTCTTGTTCATGAAATTGTTTTGTTGTCCCAATCATTGCCATACTCTCTCAAGTTCAGCTAAAATTTGCTGACCAAAGATGTTTGAAGAGTCTGCTTGATTTCATATAGGTGGTAAGATTAAACTGTAAATCAGTCTGGTCAAGCTAACCTACCTAATACGATGTAAAAGATTTTACTTCAAATTTACAATCTATGTATATTTTAGAGCTATTTTTTGTTTGAAATGTGGGCACAATCTGAGTTAGCTATGAAATTTGTGTAGATCTTAAGTTTAGCGTATATTTTTCTGACTGCATATTCTTGGATCTTCAGGAATCTCCAATCATCCTCAGGGATGGAAATGGCACTATATACCCCATGGCTAAAGATTGTATGGGTGGAATCCGTGATCCTGACTGGTTAGACCTTCCACCAATTACTAGCCTTGGAATGGGGATCCATTCTTTGACAAATCTTCCTGCAAATTCATCCATTAAGAAAAAAGCAGCTGTTATTGTAATGGCTGTAGAGGTATGTTGATCAGAGTAATGAGCATAATAAAATTTAAATATTCACATCTGTATTATAAACGTTTTGGGATTTATTGCTATATATGTATCTGCCAGAAGCAGGTCTACCATGGACATAATTGGATCTAAATTTTCAGATGCCCACCTGCTATAAGTTGCAGAATTTTCTATACTATCCCAACACCCTCGTTTAGCTTTTGACAAGAGTGATGAACGACAGCAATAGCCATAAGTCACTAACAATCAGCTCCTACGTACAACCGCAATCAGTAAACAGTGAACGTATTGTTAATAAGTTATTTTTAGGTATTGTTTTATGGAAGTTACTCTGGCAAAATATTCCACTTTCTATAGGAATTATCAGTGTGAATTGAGATGAACATTTAAAACAGGATCTGCATTCAAATTGTAAGCTTCAATTTAATTTGAATTGATCTAAGTTTTGTCTGAATTTAGCAGTGAGATTTTACTGTACCAGTAGCATGTGATGATCCTACTTTGGATTTGCAGCTTTAAAGCTGAGCACGACAAACCAAAGCATTTGATTAGGATAGGGGTTGTGGTATGGTGGGTGGGAATGCAGGTCTCATTTCTAATGGAATAGAATTGATGTACATTTGTATACGACCTTTGAGAGTCCAGGCTTGGAGCATTATGTATGGTTTTGATCGAGAGAAATGGAAATATGCAAAGAGAGTTTATGAAGTTTGATATCAGTACTGAGAGAGTATAACTGTTAAGAAAGGCTCAACAGAATGAGACCCTTTTCTCTGGAAAAGACACAACTGGAACATTGAAGTCTTCAAATTTATGTAGGGTGTTGATGTGGTAGATGTGGAAAAAATGTTTTCATTTATGGTGGAGACCAAAACTTGGGGCTGTAAATATAATATCAGTCACCTGCTCCACAGTGACTGGGTGCTGAGGGTTTTATTTAAAATTTGACACTGAAACCTCCAGAATTAGTTTGACAAGTAAGCAAGTGTTTGAATGAAAAAAAAGGTTTTAAAGATCGATTTAAAGGTTAAAGCCAAGTAAAGGAGGAGACTGCAGTTCTAGGCATAGGCACCCAAAAGTTGATGAAGTGATTTTGGGGAAAAAAAAATGACTATGTGCAAGAGTCCAGAACTAGAACCAGCAAATTGTAGTGCTGGTAAGAGAGGAGGTCATCAAGGAATTTTGAAAGTTGGAATGAGAATTTTTAACTACGGCTGTTGCTGGATGTGGAGTTCATATTTGTCAGTGTACAGAGGACAAATGAATGTGATTTGGTCAGAGTTAAGATGCATGTAATGCCAGAGTTTTGCTTGAGTTCTAGTTTGGAGGTAGAAGACTAGTTTGCAGAGTGTTGGATTATTTCTAATAAATATAATTGCAGGAAGTTTCTTCCAGTTTAGAAACCACTTTTTAAAAAAAAGTCATCTGAGGCCTTTAGAGGAATGTTTTGTTTTGAAATAGTATTTTCCCTCATAATTCCAGCAAATTGCCTTAAGTATCATGCTGCATTAAAACTCAAATTATAAAACTTCTGAATTTTAAGATGAACACTGATAATTGGCACTTAAAACATTCACCTTAATGAATTAGAATTTGTATACACTCTAGTACAGGGAAAGTATTAAGGTCTTTTCCATTTCCAGCTTGTAACTTTGAGTGTAAAATGATGGTAATGTTAAGAAAATATATGAAAGAAGACATGTGAATAATGATTAAAACTAGTCAGTGGTGATATTTCAGGTGATATGTCATGGCTGCAACATGTAGAAGCTCCTGGATACCCTTGTGATTCAGGGCTAACAAGTCTGATGAGCAAAGTTTGAGCAACTTGAGCTCAGATTTTGAAAGCTGGAAGCTAAACTATAGACACTGCAATGCATCAGGAATGAAGAAGATTACCTGAATGCTTTATAGCGGGAGACAGCTGCACCACAAAATTATAGGGTCTCCTGAATTGGTTGAAGACAGGATATTGTAGCTAAGTGAGACAGATAACGGGGCCCTTTGGGCAAGATTGTCACTTTAACAAGGCTTGGATGAAACTGAGAACTCCACAATGGATCTCGAAATTGATTGGGGAATCCAGTCAAGTGGGGAGAGCAGCTGCGAACGTACCAGCAGTTGGTGCTAATTTAATGAGGGGCATTGATATTGTTTTCCACTATAAAGAGCAAGAGTCCAGGCAGTGATGATGCTTGCCAGTGCAAGGGATTGAGACATTCTGCTCAGGCTTGGAAAGGACCTTGCAGTGTGAGGGGGTGGATCTAGTTGTAATGATCTGTGTAATACCAATGATATAGTTTAGATTAGATTAGATTCGATTCCCTACAGTGTGGAAACAGGCCCTTCGGCTCAACCACTCCACACCGACCCTCTGAAGAGTAACCCACCCAGACCCATTTTCCTCTGACTAATGCACCTATCGCTATGGGCAATTTAGCATGATCAATTCTCCTGACTTGCACATCTTTGGACTGTGGGAGGAAACTAGAGCACCCGGAGGAAACCCACACAGACACGGGGAGAATGTGCCACTCCACACAGACAGTCGCCTGAGGTTGGAATTGAACCTGGGCCTAGTGCTGTGAGGCAGCAATGCTAACCGCTGTGCCACTCCTAAACTAGAACTAAACTGGTGTTTTCACAGTATGAGGAGCTGGACCCTGAATTAAGGTTATAACCTGTGGGCAATTACTGGAGTCACACGTAGATTGAGTACATAAAATTAAGATTGGTAATTGAGTTTGTAGAATGCTGTCTGGATAGCTTCTTAGAGCCGCACATTTTGAAACTGATCAGAGCAGATTATATTTAATAGAGGAAACTATAGGCAACTTAATTTGATGTCTGTCATGTACAAAGTGTTGCAAGTACAAGAAAATGTTTGTTTGTTGGATCTTTAAAATTAATATTGATGCACTTGGGATTGCATTCATAAGTTGAATGCTCAGAAATCTGGCATCTCCTGTAATAGTTTAGAGTTGGATGTGTTATAGTAAGGCAGGGGAATCCAGGATAATTGGAGATAGATGGGACTGTGGAGTTTGAACCAGTCATGGTCTTGTTGAATGGTGAATCAGGCTCATGGGGCTGAATGATCTACTTTTGTTCTTATTTCATATGTTTGTATGTGATGTTAGCCATGTAAGAGTGCTTGTCTTGTACTGAAGCGGTCATCATCCAGGGAGGTGTCTCTTAAATAAAATTGATTTGTGGAACTGTTAATTTTGTCAAAGCCATTTCAATAAACATCTTAGAGTAACTCATTAGTGGAATATTTTCATTAAATGTCAAGATGTTTACTTTTATATCTTATTACAAAGTTCATCTGTTTTAAAATGTGAGATAAATTAAGCTTTTTATCCTGTTGTTGTTTTATTTTCATCTTCTTTGGGAATGATGTTACAGTATTGCACTCAGGGAGGTTCATGTTTAAGGGGAGATTGTCACTAAACTACCATGTCACAACTAGCAATTTGGATACCCAGGCTCTGAGAATGAGTTCAAATCTCACCATGGTAACTGGTAACATTTGAAATTGAAAGCTAGTCTTGGTAATGGTGACCATAAACCAAACTTGTATTGTTGTAAAACCTATCCATTTCTGGATAGGACATGGAACAGTACTGCGCAGAACAGGTCCTTTGGCCATTGATGCTGCGCTGACCTGTGAACTAATCTAAGCTCATCCCCCTACGCTATGCCATCATCCATGTGCTTATCCAAGGACTGTTTAAATGCCCCTAATGTGGCTGAGTTAACTACATTGACAGGCAGGGCATTCCACGCCCTTACCACTCTGAATAAAGAACCTACCTCTGACATCTGTCTTAAATCTATCATCCCTCAACTAGCAGCTAAGGCCCCTCTTACAAGCAGTTGTCATCATCCCCTGAAAAAGACTCACTGTCCACCCTGTCTAATCCTTTGATTATCTTGTGTCTCTCTATTAAATCCCTTCTTAGCCGCCTTCTCTCTGATAAGAACAGACCCAAGTGCCTCAACCTTTCCTCCTAACACCTTCGCTCCAGGCCAGGCAACATCCTGGTAAATCTCCTTTGCACCTTTTCCAATGCTTCCACATCCTTCCTGTAATGGGGCAACCAGAACTGTACACAGTACTCCATGTGAGGCCGCACTAGCATTTTGTACAGTTGCGGCATGACATCATGGCTCCAGAACTCAATCCCTCTACCAATAAAACCTAACAGTGTATGCTTTCTTCGCAGCATTATCAACTTTGGGTGGCAACTTTTAGGGATCTATGTACATGGACATCAAGATCCCTTTGCATATCCATACTACCAAGAATCTTTTCATTGACCTAGTATATTGTCTTCCTGTTATTCCCAAAGTGAATCACCTCACACTTATCTGCATTGAACTCCAATTGCCATCTTTCAGCCCAATTCTGCAGTTTATCCAAGTCTCCCTGCAGCCTGCAACATTATTCCATACTGTCCACCCCTCCACTGACTTTAGTTAGTCATCTGCAAGCTTACTAACCCATCCACCTATGCCCATCCAAGTCATTTAAACAAAAATGACAAACGGCAATGGTCCCAAAACAGATCCTTGTGGCACACCACTAGTAACCGGACTTCAGGCTGAATATTTTCCATCAACCACCACTCGTTGCCTTACAGAAAGCCAGTTTCTAATCCAAACTTCAGTCCCATGCCTCCACATTTTCTGCAATAGCTCACCATGTGGAATCTTATCAAATGCTTTACTGAAGTCCATGTACACCACGTCAACTGCCCTACCCTCATCCACATGCTTGGTCACCTTCTCAAAAAATCTAATGAGGTTTGTGTGACAAGATCTGCCCTTGATGAATCCATGTTGACTATTTACAATCAAATTGTTGCTTGCGAAATAATTATAAATCCAATCTCTTTATAATCCTTTCCAAAACTTTTCCTACAACAGACATAAGGCTCACTGGTCTATAATTACCTGGGTCATCTCTACGGCCCTTCTTGAACAAGGGCACAACATTTGCAATCCTCCAGTCCTCTGGTATTAAACCTGTAGACAATGACAACTCAAAAGACCAAGGCCAAAGGCTCCACCATCTCCTCCCTAGCTTCCCAGAAAATTCTCGACCGAGTCCAGGGGACTTATCAATTCTGGCAGGTGTGAAAGTAAATAACACCTCTTCCTTACTAACCACCTTTTCAAATCGAATAGCCCATATCTCATTCTTCTGCTCTACAATAGTCTCCTTTTCCTGGGCGAAAACAGATGAGAAATATTCATTTAGCACCTCTCTGATCTCCATAGGGTCCACACACAACTTCCCGCTTCTGTCTTTGACAGTCCCTACCTTAGTCATCCTTTTTATTCTTCACATGTCTATAGAAAGCTTTAGGGTTCTCCTTTATTCTACCTGCTAAAGACTGCTCATGTCCCCTCCTTGCTTCTCTTAACTCTTTCTTTAAATCCTTCCCAGCTAATCTGTAACTCTCCATCACCTCACCTGAACCATCTCGACTCAACGTCACATAAGCCTCCCTCTCCCACTTTAGTCAACCATGTTCCCTTACCTTATCACTTCCTCCCTGCCTGACGGGGACGTATCTATCAAAGACATGCAATATCTGTTCCTTAAGCCAGCTCCACATTTCGATTGTCCCCATCCTCTGCATTTTGCTGCCCCATTCCAAGCCTCCTTTGTCCTGCTTAATTGCATTATAATTGTCCTTTCACCATCTATACCTCTTGCCCTGTGAAACGTACCTATCCGTTTCAGCTAAACTAAACATAACCAACTTATGGTCAGTCTCTCAAGTGCTTACTTACTACTAAATCAAACACCTGGCCTGGTTCATTACCAAGTACCAGATCCAGTGTGCCAATCCTCTCCTCCACCTCATCCCTGGAACTTTGTGGAGTCCTATTTAAAAAAAACACCCAGCAGTGTAACCTCTCCTCTCCTGTTTCTAACCTCAGCCCATACTACCTCAGTAGACGAGTCCTCGTCAAAAGTTCTTTCAGCCACCGTTACACCGTCCTTGACTAACAAAACCACATCTCCCCCTCTTTTGCTACCTTCCCTGATCTTAATGAAAGACCTAAACCCTGAAACTTGCATCATCCATTTCTGATCTTACTTTATCCATGTCTCAGAAATGGCCACAACATTGAAGTCCCAAGTACCTATCCATGCTGCAAGCTCACCTACCTTATTCCGGATACTCCTCGCATCGAAATATAGACACTTCAAACCAGTCTGTCAGCACACTCCTGTGACCGTGAAATCCTGTCCATGTCCTCCCTACTCTTATCCTCCTGTGCACTGGAACTACAATACAGGTTCCCATCCCCCTGCTGAGCTAGTTTAAACCCACCCAAAAAGCGCCAGCAAATCTCCCACCCAGGATATTAGTACCTCTCTGGTTCAAATGAAGACCGTCCTGTTTATGGAGGGCCCACCTTCCCCAGAATGCGCCTCAATTATCCATAAACGTGAAAGCCTCCCTCCTGCACCATCCCTGCAGTCCCGTATTCAGCTGATATCTCTCCCTATTCTTAGCCTTCAGAGATAACAACTCTTTGTTCTCGCTCTCAGCTTCCACCCTAGCTCCCTGAAGTCCTGCCTTACATCCCTATCCCTCTTTCTACCTATGTCATTGGTACCTATGTGGACCGCAACGTGGGGCTGGTCACCCTCTCCCTTCAGGACTCCAAAGACACGATCCGAGACATCACGGACCCTGGCACCTGGGAGCCAACACACCAACCATGAGTCTCTTTCGTTCCCAACAAACCTTCTATCAGACCCTCTAACTATTGAGTCCCCAATGATCAAACTCATATACATAAACACTATACCTGTTTTTCAGGGGAACAACCCTGTGGACTAACTTTTTTTTTCCCCCTCTTTGAACAGTTACCCAGCTTTCTTTGTGCCTACAAGTAATTACTTCTATGTAACTCTTAACTATCACGGACTCTGCCTCCCAAATGATCCGAAGTTCATCCAGCTCCCGCTCCAGTTCCCTGACGTGGTCTTGGAGCAGCAAGAGTTAGATGCGCTTCCGGCAGATGGATGGGGCACCAGTGGCATCCCTCACCTCAAACAGGAGGAACATTCCTCTCCCTGCATTGCCCTCCTTGCTAGTTCCCCTTATCAGGAAGTAAAATACAAACGTTACCTGACGTGTCCCTGGTGTATAAGGTTAGAGGAGGTGGATGGGTGGGAGGCCTGACAAGGGTAGGATCTCGGGTTTAGAAAACACTCATTTATATAGCTGAGGGGAGAAAAAAGTCCGTCCTTTCCCAGAAACTCCTGCTCTCTGAGATGCTGCCGCTGCTTAAAGTTTTAAATCAGTGACTCAGCTTTTCAAAAAAGCTCCCCAGTCAGTGTGCTTGACTCTCAACTGCCCTCTGCAGTGACCCAGCAAGCTACTTTGGCAGTTGGGATTGGCAACTCACTGGTGATCTAACATTCTATAAGAGAATAACGGAAACCAAAATATTATTTCTGATGCATTCAAATACTTTTGAATCCCTTCTTTCTTAGTCTTCTAGTGCAATATTGTTGAAAGGAAGATCTCTTGTACATTGTATGAAGAGCCAGAGGAATTTAGCTATGTGCATGACACTTTCTTACCAGGAATGGTCACGTACTATTGTGTACGTTGTGCACAATGTCACCTAAAGTAACAAATTTTTAAAAAATTTATCCCATTCTACAGAAACAAGCATTAATGCAGCACATACTGCGATGTGATTATGAAGCTTCCAGGCAGTACTTGATGAATCTTGAGCAGGCTGTTTTGCTTGAACAAACACCGCAAGCACTCAATACATTCCTCAGCAATCGATGTGATGGGAATCGTAACGTCTTACATGCTTGTGTGTCTGTATGTTTCCCTACAAGCAATAAAGAGACTAAAGAGGAAGAAGGTGAGTTTAAAACCATGATTTTCTTTAGAGGAAAG
The DNA here is from genome assembly GCF_004010195.1 of Chiloscyllium plagiosum. Lineage (NCBI taxonomy): Eukaryota > Metazoa > Chordata > Chondrichthyes > Orectolobiformes > Hemiscylliidae > Chiloscyllium > Chiloscyllium plagiosum. The sequence goes on along the minus strand of NC_057713.1, from coordinate 83,338,782 downwards.
CCACTTCTTGTGTGAATATAAAACTAAACATTTCATAAATATTCTCAACTCTGTTATTGTAACTGCTTCAAATATTGGTTTGTTTAGTGCCTGTCCATTCCCATCAGTCTTTCCAAGAAGAATGCAGATTAAGTATTGAGTTTTTTTCCTGCAGATGCAGTGAATGCTTTTCTAAAAAAAAACTGGTTTTATCGTAGTTGCAAGATCCTCTGAACGGTATGGGAATGGCATAAGGTTTGAGAAGATTTGTAGCTCGGGTGCTCGTTGTTGTGGTTCTGTTCGCCGAACTGGGAATTTGTGTTGCAGACGTTTCGTCCCCTGTCGAGGTGACATCCTCAGTGCTTGGGAGCCTCCTGTGAAGCACTTCTGTGATATTTCCTCTGGCATTTTGCAGTCCTTGCATGGGATTTTGTACACTACATTGGTTTTGCTCATGTTGGGTATCGGGTCCTTCGTTCTGGTGAGTTGTTGTCTGAGAGTGGCTGTTGGTTTGTGTGCTGTTATGAGTCCTAGTGGTCGCAGTAGTCTGGCTGTCAGTTCGGAAATGTTCTTGATGTATGGTAGTGTGGCTAGTCCTTTGGGTTGCGGCATGTCCTCGTTCCGTTGTCACAAACCAACAGCCACACTCAGATGACAAGCAACATGAATTCAACTGGGACAACACTACTATTATAGGACAAGCCAAACAGAGAACAGCCAGGGAATTCCTAGAGGCATGGCACTCATCCACAGATTCCATCAATAAGCACATAGACCTGGACCCAATATACCGACCACTGCAACGGACAGCTGGAACTGACAACCGGAAGCGGCAGATTCAAATCACCACAAATGCCGGAGGAAAGTTCACAGAAGCGCTTCACAGGAGGCACCCAAGCACTGAGGATGTCACCTAGACAGGGGACGAAATGTCTGAACACAAATTCCCAGCTCGGCGAACAGAACCACAATAGGGAATCGCATAAGCTAAAGTTGAGGTAGAATGTCAACAGCTATTGTAATGAATGGCAGAGCAGGCTCCCAGGGCTGGTGGAGCTACTCCTCTATTGTTATGCTTCTATAATAATTCTGCATTCCTACAAAATGGACCTTTCCAAACATTTTGCTTAATGAACAGAAAATCAAAATTTGACCCAATATACTTCGAGAGTGGAGATTGCAGCTTTTATCAATATTGATTGCCTCTCATCTGTCAGGATGAGAATATTTTAGTTTTGGCTGCTTATCTCATTTTTTCTGAGATTCAGAGGCTGAATAATATAGTACATGGTTTAAGATTTTGTGAAATATCGTGCAGTTCAGCCTCAAGCTGACAAGGACACCATCTGTTTAAACCTTTTTGGAATATCTATCAACATTCAGAAACATTTTTGCCTGAGAACATGGGAGTTTGGTCCTAGGGTTTATTTTATTTCAAAAGGATCTTGACTGCCTTTGGGACATTTAGTGCACTTAATGGAAACAAGGTTTAAGAAATTTGAGAGCAACAAGATTAATTGCATGGTGAACATGACAGTCTTACAATAATGCTCTTGTAACTTCAAATTCACGCTTTGGAATATCTCGATTGTAGTGAATGACTTCTGCTAGATAGATCAAGTGAAGCTCAAATTTCACTTTGTTCCTAATTGATTCCCAGAAGTTATAATTATAACTTCAATGCCCTGACTCAAAAAGCCAATTTCCTTTCGCTTAATTAAAATGTGTTCATTTATATAAATATTGGCGTATTTAGGGATACTTGAATCAGGAAAGTTTGCCTCAAATCAATATTTTCACTTTTGCTAAAGTAATTCTGCATCTGAAGTCCGATGAGTTCCTTACCATGCATATCTTTTTAAAAAGTGACTGTTCAGGCTAATAATAATAAGTCTTAAAATCTTAGTAACTAGTAATACCAATAATTGACACTTCGATGTCCACAATGATTTGAGAATACTGTAACCATACTGTTTGCAAATCTAATAAATTATAATTCATTTAAATCTACTTTTCCTACTAAACATCATATCGTCTTAAATAAAGCTGAAACTGAATTTAAATGTGTAACTGCACAATATGTCTCAGATTGCGATCTCTTTAAGAGCATGCCTGTCAAAGCAAGTCAAATAGCACAAAATATTTTATACCTGATGAAGAGTAGTTCACATCTTTCTTGCTCAATTAGTTCACCTTGGCCTGATTTAGCCCTGAATGCATTCCTGACTTGCTCTCTAAAAGCGGTTTGGCTCACTTCCCATTCAACCAAGTTTAGGTGGTTGAGCTATTAAATGTTTTTTGAGAAGTCCTAGTTTTCTAGAATCTCTACAATTGCTCTGAGGAATTTTTGTTGAAAAATCATTGAGTATCCAGCTCATAACCAGGTTGCTTCTGACATTATAGAAATTCTGATTTTTGCCTTGAGTTGGCCTAGTTCATCGAATCAGGGTCCAATATCCTGTTACTGAAACTGTTGAACAAATAATAGGCACTTAACGTTAGCTGTGTTCTGCCGCAAATTTCCTAGCCAGGAGCAATGTCTTCTAATGCAGCCTAGAAGAATCGATGAATTCATGAAAACATGAGTGGAGCAGGTCTGCGTGGAAATTATACCCTTTTTTCAGTAGCAAGTAATTTTATTTTTAGGCTGAATGGCCACTTTGAAAACTGCTGAAAGGAGGTATGTTTGGGGCTAGAGGGAAAAGATGAAGGGTGGCAGGTGAGTGAGGATTGTGGGCTACAGTGAAGTAGAGTTAATAGTGGGGTTTGTCAGGGGGCAGGGGAGGATCCAGTGGGGTTGAGCCAATTTGTGGAGGGTTTTAGTGCACAATTTTTTTTTCCTAGGTAATTGTTCAGCTTAAATGCTTCAAAACCCTCTGAAATCTCAAATTCTAAAGGACACTTTTGGAGGGTTCCAGAAGCCTCAAAAAAAACTTCAGCTTCCTAGGGCATTCTGACAGTCAACTGTGTTGGGAATCTCACAGTTATCTTAATGATTAACTTCAATCTATACCACTGCACAGACATATACCCTTTTGGAATTTCTAGGCCAATGTTTGCTGAAGTCCCCTTACAATTCCATTATCCACGTGTGATCATAACTTACAAAGGGTAAAGATACTATAGAGTAAAAACACTTCATTTTTTGTACAGTTAAACAGCTTTACGTCTAAATTTTAGTAAGGTGTCCGAATAAAATGTTGAAATGAAATTCTTTTATCCATCATAGAAGCTTGCTTGCATGTTTTTTGAGTTCTATATTCTTGGAGGCTTATATAGAGCACCCAACTTTATAAATCTTGGTTATCTTAATTTATCATACATTTTAGGTTACTGATATTGGCAGGTAAGAGTTAGGATGTATCCAGTGAATCAGTATAAAATCTAATGTAACTAGAACAATTCTTTTCTGAAGTTCTTGACACACAAAATTAAAACAGAAATGAATAACAAAGAAGAATTAAGGAACCATTATCCAGGGATCGGGAATGATGCAGGATTTGGGCTTCAGTTTTTAAACTTTGTTTCAGGATAACATTTTGATTTTTCATTAAAAACTGAAGTAATTAAACAAATATTGACACCTTTGTTGTGTAGTTCTCTCACTTGATGGCCTAAGTGGTTCATTATCAGTGAGTCCTGATCTTAATGCAGTAATTACTTGATTCATTTTAATGTATTTGACATTTCTAGCTAATCATGACCGACAGTTCTTGCCCATCCCCAATTGCCTTTGAACTGAATGGCTTGCTAGGATCATTTTAGAAGGCAGTTAAGAATCATCTCTGTAGATCTAGTGTCACGCCTATGCCAGACCAAGTAAGAATGGATGATTCTGTTTCCTAAAGTACATCAGTAAAACTGATAGGTTTTTATTGGCCATGGTTACGTGGTTACCATTAAACTAACTTGAATTCCAGTTTTTATTGAATTCTAACTTCAGGATATGTCATGATGAGATTCAAAACATTACATTGGAGAATAAATAAATCTGTATTAATCACAATGAAGGGTCATTTTATATGTGAATTTCAGCAATACTGAGGGCACATCCAGAATTCTGTGGTATGGGAAGTTCATCAGAGTATCTTGAAAGAACTAGAGTTGAAATGAAGGGGAGATGCTTTTGAACAGTTTTTTTTTTACTGGCAAATAAATTTCATGCAAAGTTCACTTCTCAATGAATTGCTGTACCTGATCATATCAAGAAATTGAGATTGAATGAGGTGAATTCAAAAATGATTTCTGCATTTCAGGTCAGTGTTGAGTCTTGTAATTTGAAACAAAAACAGAAGTAGCTGGAAGACCTCAGCAGGTCTGGCATTACCTGTGGAAAGGAATCATTTATCTTTGTGTTGAGTGACCCTTCCTTGGAACTGCTGGTAGCTAGGAAAATGTCGATTTGCCGCAGAAAATAGGGATATGCAGATTCTACATATAAATTGACATTTTTCTAGCTACCACCAACTCTGAGGAAGCATCACTTGACCCAGAATGTTAACTCTTTCTCTCCACAGGTGATGCCAGACCTGCTGAGCTTTTCCAGCTGTTTGATTTATGGCATCCACAGTTCTTTTGGTTTTTGTCTTGTAACTTGATGTCAGTTTGTTTTATAGCATTGTTACTGAGATCTAGTGACTTAAGTACTTCTGTCCCACAGAAGCAGAGCGCTCCGAGAGGAATACATTTGCAGAGAGGTTATCGGCAGTCGAGGCCATTGCAAATGCAATTTCAGTTGTGTCGAGTAATAGTAGTGGTAACAGGACTGGACCATCTAGCAGTCGTAGGTACGTGCAAATATGACCTGATCTAACTACCTTAGCTGGGCATCTGACCAATTTTATTTGGGGTAGGAAGAAGAATCTGGGGTAAGAAGAAAGATTATACCAGTTGTTATCATTTATTTCTTGGGAGTGGGATTGTTAAAGGTAGCTGTTGAGTAATTCTAAACATGTAAATTTTAACTTTTTTTTTTAATTGACACTTTATCATGGCACTTCAAATTAGATGGTTTAGTGTTAGCTCATAGAAAGAAAGATAGTACTTAAACTGTATTCCAAAATGTTGAGTGTTTGTAAATAGCTGAACTACCATGATGTCATCAATAAGCCAATAGGTACGTAAGACATTGGTGCTACAAGAGAAACTAATTTGATTTCAACTTTCTTGGCATAGCAGTCTATGTATTCTGTGATTAAAAATCTATTTGTTACTACTTGTTTGACTTTTAGCAAAACCAAAAACCTAATATCCCTAATAATTGTAGAAACTTGTTGGATCATAGTCGGAGGTAAATGTTTTTTGACCCCCAAAGTAAGTAATGAGTCTTGTGCTCTTCTTTCAGTTTAAGATTGCGTGAGATGATGAGGCGTTCCCTGCGAGCAGCAGGCTTGGGTCGTCATGAGTCTGGTGCTTCATCCAGTGACCATCAGGATCCAGTATCTCCTCCTATTGCCCCACTTAGCTGGGCACCAGATCCACCTGCAATTGATCCAGGTTAGAATGATTTCTGATGTTGCTAGAAAATAACTTGCTGAACCATTTATCCTGCTTTGTGTTAGCATCAACATATGAGGATTTATAGAGTAATTTCGCCACACAAGTTATTTTGTCTTAGATGCAATAAAACCAAATTTCATTTCATAGGTATTCTTATGTGTACGTTTACAAATCAGACAGACATCTCGGACAAGAGCAGCATCTCTGTAGTTGATGCATGTAGAAAAGAAAACATTTGGTCGTACTGAGGAGAGAAAATGGCCATTTCTTTTTCACTACAGGCTCACGTATTCAGTTATACAGTTGTAGAAAATTTGTGAATGCCCATTTTAAACTTGATATTATGACAAGTGTTCTCATTCTTAGAGTAAGAAAGAAGCATCAGAATAAGAATTAAAGACTTGGACTCCATATAATGCCTTTCATGAATCAGAGCATCTCCAAAGCACTGACTAGTTTGTAGAGATCTAGTGAAGGAAATCACAAAACTTGCCATCCAACAGTACGGAAATGAATTGAATTGATTTTTTTTTTTAAATGTTTGAAACAAAAATAATAACCAACTTCAGAGCAGGTAACTAGTCTGAGTGAGACTGTTCAGAAGACAGTCTAAATCAATGAGCAGTGGAATTTTATATTGTGCTCATTCAGGACATTTCGATGATACACTATTGCTGTTAAAACTTCAGAAAGCTAATGCTACCATTTGCTGACACCAGAGCACAATTTAATTGAATTAATCTTGACTGACACTGCCATTTGATATTGTGTAACTGCGTCATGTATAATAAAGATTCCTATCTCTCTAGTTATGCAAACCTTCATGTTCTGAGTGGCTGAAAGAATATGGATCTAATATGTTTAGGAATAGGAAGATTAGTCTCTCTTTTTTATTCACTTGTAGAATGTGGGGGGTCACTAGCTACACTAGTATTTATTGTCCATTCCTATTTGGCCTTGAGATAGTGGCTGGTTGCCATCTTGAATCGCTGTAGTTCTTTTGCCAAAGATAGACCCAAAGTGCTGCTGGAGATGGAGTTCAAGGATTATGACCAGCAAAGCTGAATGAATGGCAATATATTTCCAAGTCAGGATGGTGAGTGACATGCAGGGGAGCTTTGTAGATGGTGGTGTTCCCAGATGATGTGCTTGTGTGTTTGGAAAGGGCTGTATTAAGTCTAAGAGTACTACCAGCAACAGTTACTGCCAAAGTATTGTGTTCTAAATCAGTAAACATCTTTTCCTGTCCATGAACTCATGGAAAACTCTGGTTACTGTTTTCAGTTATGGTTGATTGAGAGTTGGGGGTTGTATCAGCAATGGAGAAAGTTCTTTTTATTTTCCAGGTTCCCAGCATCCAAGTCTGATTTTTTTTTCAATTTTGTGTTAGTTCAACATGTTTATGTATCAAACAAGTAAGGTATACAAATGCAAATAGGCAAAAAAAGAATGTTGAATTATATCAGTGATCCCAAAAATGTTGGATGTATATTCAAATCGCAAGTCTTGACTGCAGTTGTTTATTTAACTTACTAGTGGATTAGATTACATCAGTGATAAAGAAAATCCGTTATCAACGCTTGGACTAAATATATAACTTCTCATCTGGATTACCGCATGTGCACCTGGTTTAAAATTTTGGATATTTTAAACACTCATGCAAGGAATTAAGTTGATCCATTTCAGTAAATGTTAGTCTGTGGAATAGAAAAGTTAGCTTGTGAAATTTTCCAGTTGCTGTTAAAAGTTTCAAAACAATTGGCACATTTTAAGATAACGTGCTATACTCTGGGAAGCAAGTTGCTTACCTTTCAGAGGATGTTTCTCAATAGTATAAAAGAGCCAGGCAAAGGTCCAGACTGACCCTTCACTGACGTTGTCATTCCCATGCCCTGTCATTAATTTTACTTGACTGTCTATCAGAGGTTGCCAAAAGGGATCCAAAATACATGAATAGCTTTGTAAGAGAAAACTAATTTCTCTGTTTCACTAGAATAAGTGGGTAGTTTAAAGGATTAATTGTATGTTCAAAAGGACTGTTATCAATGAACATTTGAACCTTCAAACCTAATTACTTGGAAAGTAGAAATGTTATCATGAGTATTTAGCTGCTGGTTCTTCATTGAGAATGATTTCAGCCTTACACACAGTTGTCTCAGTCACTCACCAAAGAACTAATCCAAAATCAGAAGAAGGAACATGGCAGGTATTCACGAAATAGGCAAAAACCAAGTCTACAGTTTGCCTTCTCAAGCTGTAATGCAGGTTTGCTTAGGATGGGAAAGTTATTTATTATGTTTTTGCGAGTTTTTCTGAGCACAATGGAAATGATCAGTTATAAATAGATCTTGAATTCCACATTGACAAGTGTGGATGTTGCAAGAGATTTGGCAAGCTGATGAGACTACTTGGAAGTTGAAGTTTTTCATTGGGAGATCAAATACTTGAGATTCACTGTAGTCCAATTTAGCAACCGTCATGCTGCATCCACCCATTTGTCACATATTTATAACCAGAAAAGTTGTCACCAATGACTATAATCATTCTCAACCTGTAGCATAAACAGTGCAATCTGTTCATTATTTGCGAAATCTGATCGCCACTAATCACGACTGAAACTAGGGAGCATCTGGCTTTTAACACTCTCCAGCTGCATTGTTCTCTATAATTTAAGGCAATGCCATTTGTGTTCCCATGCTTGCTCACCCTCTCTCTCACTGTCTCTCTTCTTCACTCTCCCCATCTTTTTGTGTGTGCTCTCCACCTTCCTTTTTCTCTTCCTGTATGATGCTACTTTAAAGCTTGTCTTGATAGCTCATTGTATGCATCAAATTATATTTGATAATACTTTTTACAACACCCAAGCAGCCATACTCTTGATGCTTTAAAAATGCTGATGTTTCCCTAATTCCATTGTTTTACAGGGCTTATGTACTTTGCTCTCATGGCTTGGTAACAAACTGACACATTTTTTGTAGCACGGCTCCCTACAAATAGCACAGTTTTAATTGATTCACAACATGAAATATCTTATCTGGGCTGCTACCCCATGTGTAATATTGAGTTGCACCTTGTTCACCAAATTTGATTTGAAGCAAAGGGTGAAGCATACATGAAGATGTCAGTTTATTGTGCTTTTCTGGAACTAGATTGGAAATTGGTTTCATTTTTTGCTGAAAGACTACTTTGGGAGCAATCAAAACTATACATTTTTCAGAGTGAGGAAATTAAACCGCACTGCAAGGCACAACTTATGTCTGATACCTTTAGTTTTAGATTCCCAAGTGTTATGAAAATTTAAGGTGTCCATCTGGTGGTGTCCTATCTTTTGGGCATCCTTCATCCAATGTTTTCAAGTTAGTTAGATAGTAAAAACCAGCAAAAACCTAAAATAAATATCATAATAGTTTTGTAAACAAAAGTTTAACTACTTTTACTATTCACATCCATCAAAAAGTCAATATACAAGAGACAAAGATTTTTATTATTTCAGTTGAAGTCACTTATACTTCCATTTCAGATTTTGGTTTTGATGCGGTATAAAGTATTTTAGAAACATCAGAAGCAAGTTTGTTTATTTTTGGCAGTCAAGAGATCTTTGCACTAAATTTTAAAATAAATATTCAGAGCAGCATGCAGTTATCGAGTGAAACATTTTGGTATCCCCACAGTTCTGAAAGCTGTAAAGTGTTTTAGACAGAGGACTGTTTTGACCTGATGATCATTTGCTATTCTGTTTACTGAAAGATGGTGACATTGATTTTATCCTCGCTCCTGCTGTGGGATCTCTTACCACAGCAGCATCTGGTACTGGACAAGGACCAAGCACATCTACCATACCAGGTAAGGTTACCCTTCTATAACATTTTCTTTACCTCCACCTGAGAGTTTTGATTTCTGCTGATGTTAGTTACCTTGCTGCCATCAACTTTATTGTGTAATCCTAGTCAACAAGTGATTGAGCTTTGCAAATCTTGTGATCATAGGGAAAGTTCATTAAAACTGATCCTGTTCCAAACTAACTTGACTTGTCTTGCTTCTAGCAAATGTCAATAAATAATAATCACGAGGAAAAAAATCTTATGTTAAATTCACAGCTTTGGTCATATGATACCAAGCTTATAATATCCTTATTGCCAATTTTCCTGAGACATCAGATCTTTGAATGGAAATGCTATATTGGGGAATGGAGTAGATTAAAATTATTTTAGTTATATACGTGTCATTAGATATATTACTGAAAACAAATTGTATTGTTACTTTAGATATTATTTTTTAAATCTTACTATTAATGTATTGAATGCTTATATGCAAAAGAGAGAATTTAAAAGTTGCCAAGTGAAAAGCGATGTTAAACTTTCTCAAATCATTCAAGTTGGAAGAAATAACGACTTATGCAGAATATCTAAGAAGCGCTCATAATTTCCACGCTTAACCATGGACACTGACACCTTTCAGCAACTCTGGTCTGGCTGAGATCACCTAACTCTCGGCACCAATTGGGGAACAGAATATGTGAACCTCTTGATGGGAATGGTTCACCTATTTTATTAGTCGTCAGAGCTAGGAATGATTGTCGACTTTGTCACCAATTACAGTCTTAACCAATTTAATTGGAGAATGTAATCGTTTTCTTGTTTCTGCACATTACAAAGTTAGATGTTCATAAACCATGGTTTAACTTTAAGATGCCATTTTGAATGTCTATATTTTTTAGTTTCTGTACATATCCAAGGTGTTCTTTTTAAATGCAGAAGTATGATATTTTACCTCCTAAACATTAATAGCCCCTATTTACAAGAAAAATAATTTTTTCTTGTGTAGGGTTCAGTCTTAATTTGTAGAAGTGGTTTTCACACAACTAGCTGACTTCATTTCTAAATGACCTAATTAATTTTAAGGCTTTGCTCTTGTCTGGAATTTCATTCTGGAGGGAATAAGCTTGAAACCAATAACAGCCATTTTATCGACTCTCATTCCTCTAAAGCCACCTTCGTCAAAAATCAGGCTCCTTGAAACAGGAGTAGGTGGAACAAATATTTCTCATAATGTTCCTGGGTTTTTTCATACCATTTTCTATTTTGTATCTTCCTCCTCTTAAAAACTAGTTGTGATGTACTTAGAGCAAAGTTCCTCATTGTTGCATTCTTAGATTACATTTTGCTTTTATATTTATTCATGTAATATTGCTGAGTCTTTCTAAATATTAATTTATTATGGTCTCCTATAAGACCATAAGACACAGGAGTGGAAGTAAGGCCATTCAGCCCATCGAGTCCACTCTGTCATTTAATCATGGCTGGGCATTTCAATTCCACTTACCCGCACTCTTCCCGTTGCCCTTAATTCCTTGCGAGATCAAGAATTTATCAATCTTAAGACATTTAACGTCCCAGCCTCCACTTCACTTCGTGGCAATGAATTCCACAGGCCCACCACACTCTAGCTGAATAAATACCTCCTCATTTCCAATCTAAATTGACCCCCTCTGATTCTAATACTCTGCCCACGGGTCCTTGTCTCACTGCCTAACAGAAACTACTTTCCAGCATCCACCGTTTCTAAGCCATACATTATCTTGTAAATTTCTATTAGATCTCCCCTCAACCTTCTAGACTCTAACGAATACAATCCCAGGATCCTCAGCCACTCGTTAGGCCTATCATTCCAGGGATCATGCTAAGTGCCAGTACGTCATTCCTGGGGTGTGGGGCCCAAAATTGGACACAGTATTCCAAATGGGCCCCTAACTAGAGCTTTATTAAGTCTCAGAAGCACGTTGTTGCTTTTATATTCCAACCCTCTTGGGATAAATGCAACATTGCATTCACTTTCTTAATCATCAACTCAACCTTTAGAGAATCCTAGACTAGCACTGCCAGATCCCTTTGAACTTTGGCTTGATGAATTTTCTCACTGTTTAGAAAATAGTCCATGCCTGTATTGTTTTTTCCAAAGTGCAAAACCTCCCATTTGCTCATGTTGAATTTCATCAGCCATTTCCTGGACCACACTCTTAAACTGTCAATCTTTCTGCAGCCTCCCTATCTCCTCAGTGCTACCTGCCTGTCCACCTAACTTCATATCATTGGCAGACTTTTCCAGAATAGCCCCCTCAGAACTCTAGGATATAAACCAGGAGATTTGTAATGGCTATCATATTCAACTCTACCCCCGACACTCTCGAATTGTTGGGATATTACTCGTGTCTTCCACTATAAAGGCTGATACAAAGTACTTATTAAGTTCTTCAGCTATTTCCTTATCTCCCACCACTAGCCTTCCAGCATCAATTGGAGCAGCCCAGTGTCTACTTTTGCCTCTCATTTGTTTATGTATTGAAAGAAACTTTAAGTATCATTTCTAATATTACTGCCTAGCCCACCTTCATATTTGATCCTCTCCTGCCTTATTTTGCTCTTTATTATTCTCTTTTTGTAGCCTACCCAATCTTCTGATTTCCCAATGCTCTTGGCTGCTTTATAGGCTCTCTTTTTTCTTTCCTTTGATACGTTTCCTGACTCCCTTTGTCAGCCATGGCTTTCTAATTCTGCTGCCCCCCCAAATAATTTTTCTTTTCTTTGGGATGAACCTCTGTACTGTGTCCTCAATTACACTCCGAAACTCCTGCCTTTGTTGCTGTACTGTCTTCCCTGCTAGGCTCTGCTTCCAGTTGATTTTCTTCAGTTCCCCTCTCATGCCTCTATAATTACCTTTATTTAACTAGCACCATTACGTCCGATTTTGTCTTCTCTCTTTCTCGCTGCAGACTGAACTCTACCATATTATGATCGCTGCCTTCTAAGTATTCCCTTACTTTAAGATCTTTTATAAAGTCTAAGTCCAGAATAGCCTGCTCCCTTATGGGCTCCATCACAAGCTGTTCAAAAAAGCTATCCTGTAGGCATTCCAAGAATTCCCTTTCTTTGGATCCACCAACAACATTATTCACCCATACGCCTGTACATTGAAGTCCCCCATGATCACCGTGACCGTGCCTTTCTGAATGCCATATCTATTTCCTTGGACGTCTTGCGTCCTGGTCCTGACCACTGTTAGGAGGTTTTTGGTTTTTTTGCCTTTGTGGTTCCTCAACTCCACCCACACAGACTCCACATCATCTGACTCTGTTGTTCAGTGCCTTAGATTTAATTTAATTCTTAACTAACCGGGCAATCCCGTCCTCTCTCCTCCCCTCTGTCTTTTCGATAAATTGTAAATCCTTGAATGTTTAACTACCAGTCCTGAACTCCCTGCAACCATGTCTCTGGTGCCTATCACATCATAATCATTCACGGCGATTTGTGTCGTCAATTCATCTACTTTGTTACGAATACTACGAGCATTCAGGTAAAGTGCCTTAATGCTAACTTTCTTACCATTATTAGAGACATTGGAAATCATAAGATGTCCTAAGTTCCTTTTTGCTGTATTCTAAGTCTGCCTCTCGCTAAACCCACTTGCACATATGTTGTCCTGCTGCTTAACTTTCCATTTAACTCCATACTCCCTATCGCTTTTGCTTTCCGTTCCACCTGACTCAAGTTCAAAGTCGTACTGACCACCCGATTTATCCTTTTTGCTAGAACACTGATTCCATATCGGTTCAGGTGGAGACCGTCCCATCGGTACAGATCCCCCAGTTCCAAAACTGATGCCAATACCCCAAGAAATAGAATCCCTCTTTTCCCACACCAATCCTTTAGCCTCATGTTTACTTCCCTAACTTTCTTATGCCTATGCCAATTGGCACATAGCATTGGTAGTAATCTGGAGATTATGACCCTTAAGTATCTGTACTTCAATTTCCTTCCTAGCGCTTGATAATCCACAAACAGGTCCTCCACCCTAGCTTTGCCTATGTTGTTAGCCCCAACGTGGACCACAACAACTGGATCCTCCCCCTCCCGCTCCAATATCCTTTCAAGCCGGTCAGGGATGTCCTGCACCGGGCAGGCAACACATCATGCGGGACTCCCAATCCAGCTTGCATAGGATACTATCTGTCCCCCTAATTATAGAATCCCCTATAACAACTACTTGTCTTTTTGCTTCCCCCCTCTTGAATGGCCATTTGTTCCATGCTGCTGTGGTCAGCTGGCTCATCCTATCTACGGCTTTTTCACTCATCCATACAGGGAGCAAGAATCACATACCTGTTGGACAAGGTCAAGGGCTGAGGCTCCTGCACTCTTGAACTCAGAATCCTGCCTACCTACCTCACTTACAGTCACACCTTGTTGATTCCTGAACATTTACTAAATTTGAATTACTTAATCTACCGGGTGTGACTGTCTCCTGAAACAGTGTCCAAGTAACTCTTCCCCTCCCAGATGTGCTGCAGAATTTGAAGCTCAGATTCCAGATCATAATTCTGATCTGGAGTTCTTCCAGCAACCTACACTCGGTGCAGATGTGGTCACTGCCATTCACAATGGGATTAACCAGCTCCCACATCATACAGCTATAGCATATCACCTGTCCAGCCATAACTACTCATTTAATTAACTTTTACAGTGTTTGCAATCCAGAAGTAGATTAAGATTCAGAACTCTCTGCTCTTTTAATTTGCTGGAGGGAATTATACAAAAAAATGCCTTTATACTGTGGCCTATACTAAGTTCTATATTTTTCATGAAACATAATTTGTGCTTAGACCTTTAATCAAGTATAAAACTGAACTGTTCCATTAATCTTTCAAAATAAAACAATCTGATGAATAATTTTACATGTCACTTTAGAATCTGTACAGATTTTGCTGAGCTCTTGATATAATTTATGAACCCTTTCAATCTTTTTTCTGCCATTGATGAGGAAAGAGGGAAAGGAACACTGAAATATTACTTGATAATACAGGCCCAGTTAAATTTGCAGAAATACCCCAGTAATCTTTCTGCTGTATGTCTTGACAAACTACCTGACCTAATTCTCCTCATTGTTCCTTTGTGTTCTAATTGAGTCATTTTGGCTGCCAGTGAATATGGGAGCACTGTCCCATTGTCTTATTTAAAGGCAAATGTTCCTTTAAGTTTTTTGTTTAAGGCATTCTTAGCCATTGGTTGTAAACATGGTAACTTTTTTAAATTGTAGGATTAAAAGCAAATAAAGTGGCTGATATAAACTGAAATGATAGTACTTTGGAGGAATGGAATTTGCAGTATAAAAGTAAAATGAGGAATGCATCTGTAATCAAGTTACTAATTTAGAAATCAGAATGTGAGCATTAAACCAGTATGAATTTATCAATGGAAAGTAAATTAAAAATTTCAAATGGAAGAGGAAAACACTAATTTTTGCAATTATAGGGCGGCAGTTAACCAGGAGTTATTGACCAGTCAGCCTGACATTAGTATTGGGGAAAATACTAGATTCCATTATAAACTAATTAATAGCTGAACATTTCAAATATGGGATCGGACACAGTTACCCTGGATTTGTGAAAGGCAAATCATGCTTGATGCATCCACTAAATTCTTCGAAGATTTAGATTGTAGAGTTTGATGGGAGCCAATGGATGTGGTTTATTTGGACATTGGACATTCCAGACAGTCCAGCATAAGAGATTGTGTGAAATTAAAGCTCTCGGAGCTGGAGGTACTGTGTTGAGATATTTAGAAAGCTGGTTGGCAGATGGAAACAGAATAAACAGGATCATTTTCTGAATGGCAGGCAGAGACTTGGGTATCTCGGGGATCGGTCCCCAGGACCCCAGATTTCACAATGTATGTCAATGATTTTTATGAAGGCACTTAATGTAATATCACCAAATTTTCAGTGCTCCCAAAGCTGGTTGGGAGGGTGATTTGAGGATGCAGAGACACTTCAGTGTGGTTTGGACATGCTTAGTGAGTGGGACAATGAATGGGAATTGTGCAGTGAGACCCAAGTGTCTTTATACACCAATTGCGACACGTAACCATGCAGAAGGCAGTCAAGAAGGCAAATGGTAATTAGCTTTTATAGCAAGAGCAATAGAGTATCTGACATTTACAGCATGGGAACAGTCCCTTTGATCCAATTCATCTATGCCGACCAGATATCCTGTATAAGTCAAGTCCCATTTGCTAGCATTTGGCCCATATTCCTCTGAACCTTTCCTATTCATATACCCATCCAGATGCCCCTTAAATTTTTATGGTTGTTCCAGCCTCCTCCACTTTCTCTGACAACTCATTCCATGTATGCACCAGTCTCTGCATGAAAAAGTTGCCCCTTGGGTCCCTTTTAAATCTTACTCCCCCCCCATCTTAAACTTACACCCTCTAGTTTTGGACTCCTTCGGCCTGGGGAAGAGATCTTGTCTATTTACACTATCCATGCCTTTCATGATTTTATAAATGTTGAATACAGGAGCAATTATGCAGAGTCCAGGTGAGACCACATCTGAAATATTGTGTGCAGTTATGGTCTCCTTATCTGAGAATGCAAGTTGCCGCTATGTGGAAGGAGTGCAGTGAAGGTTTACTAGACTAATTACTGGGGTGGTGGGACTGACATATGAGGAGAGATTGAATCAGTTAGGTGTATTTTCACTGGAATTCAAAAGATTAAGGAGAGAATCTCATAGAAACCTATAAAATTCCAACAGGGTGAGACAGGGTCGTTGTATGAATGGTGGAGGAGACAAGAATCAGGGGTCACATCTAAGGACACAAGGTAAAGAATTTAAGATTGAGATGAGGAGGAATTTCTTCATCCAAAGTGGAGAGGCTATGTATGACATTCACTACCACAGAATGTAGTTGAGGCCAAAACATTTTATGATTTCAAGGAGGAGTTGGATATAGCACTTAGGATTAAAGAGTATGGGGAAAAGCAGGAGCAAGCTGTTAAGTTGGATGACCATAATGAATGGCCTATTACAGCTTCTATTTTCTATGTTTCTATATATTCCAAAAGCAAACAATTTCAGTTTTAACATATATCTCTTACAGTTCAAACAGGGTATAATCACTGATCTCGACTAGTTGGACTGAATGATCTTTTTTCTTTGTGTTTTATATATAAATTTGTGTATATTTTTAAAGATTATTCATCTTTGAGACCATTTTATTTTCCAACATAATGTTTCAGATGCTTTGGCCATACATGAGGAAGCTATTGTTCAAATTGCTGAACAGTAATCTTGGGGTTACTGCATTCCTATGGAAGATATGTGACTGGTGTTTTCTTTAATAGCATTGCTGAGACTGGGAATTTGTCACATTTTTATATGTACATTTTTTCCACCATTCAGGCCCAGCACTTTGAAGTTGTAGTTCGTTTCCTGAAAGTATCATTCTTTATCCATTAGATTTATGCAAGCCATGATGAATTAAAATTTTGCGTAAATGTAAAGTTTCATTTGTATCAGTGAATAAACTATGCAAGATGAGAAAAATCTAGTATAAAACTTGCCTTTCTCCATCTTAAAGCAATTTTGCATTTTTAATTGTAGGTCCTTCATCTGAGCCACCTGTCGTGGAATCAAAGGATAGAAAAGCTAATGCACATTTGATCTTAAAATTACTTTGTGAAAGTGTAGTACTTCGACCGTACCTTCGCGAATTGCTTTCAGCCAAGTAAGTAGTGTGTAATGTTTACTGTTTTAAAAATAAATGTGAAACTCAAGATCTCAATCTGATATTAACAACATGTTAAAAAAAAAAAGAAAATTAGTTGAGACTAGGAATATGATATATAATCAATGATGCAATATCAAAACTAAAATTTAACTTGAAGTGTATTGTACATAGGTACAATAAGACAAGCTAGCTGATTTTATTTTATTTTTTGTAATTTCATAAATGGTCATATTAGACATTGGATTTGGTAATGGTAAAGCTCCAAATTTGGCTTTGATGAAATTTGGAGCTTTATCATTATTGGGGCAGGGCAGTCAAGGAACAAATAGTGAGTCTGTATATAGTAATCAAACTTTTTTTTAAAAACTATCATGTTCAAAAAAACATTTTTTTGAGGAAGCGCCTCACTTAAGTTTTTTAATGAAAAACCTATTTACAGAATGTCTTGGAGTATGTTCTTTTGATACCTGAAGATCCTAGTTTGATGTAATTATAATCAAGCCAGATGTAAGATATACATGTGCAAAACCATAAACACTTCCTGTTCCCAGTTGCATCCTTTATTTCAGTATTGTATTCCAGACATTAGCAGAGATAGAAAGCTCCCAATGCAGTCTAGAAATGGTAAGCCATTAATGCTTCAGAATGCAAGGCAATGGTGAGACCACATCTGGCATACTACATAATATCTGGAGCATTGCTTTCCTTTTTTAAGAAAAGGTCTATATGCATCGGAAGTGCATCAGAGAAGATTATTAGATAAATAGAATAGAATGGGAGGGGGACAGCTGAGGCTTATAACTGCTGAGTTTAGAAGAGTAAGAGATGACTTGAATGAAGCATCAGATCCTGAGGGGGTCTTGACAGGCTGAATATGGAAAGAATGATTCTGTACTTACTCAGTACAAATAAACAAATTACATTTGGTTATTTTCTGATCAAGGTTACATTTGGAAAGACTGATTTTACATTTTACAAGGTTGGGTGTTTTTGGAACACTTCCTGAAAAGGTGGAGACAGCAGAGTCCTTGAATATTTTTGAGCTCTAGGTAGATAGTTTCTTAATGAGCAAGGGAGTGAAAGAGTATTGCAGGGAAGTGAGAATGTGCAATAACTGGATCAATCATGATCTTACCAAGTGATGGAACAGGCTTGAAGAACTGAGGGGCTGCTTCCTATTTCTAATTCATAAGTTTGTATGTAACATTAAGATTCTTGACATTGACTTCGACTCCATATGAGTGAATACTTTTTTCTCTTTTTATTTATGTAGCTTCTGGAAGCATACTTCGATAGCTAGCTACAGTTTTGAATTGCAACCCAAACTGTCACGAATGGAAAGATAGTGGAGGACAGGGGACATGGAGAAATGTCGAGTCCACTTGCAAACTCACCCCATGTTCCCACAAACATTTATCAGCAGGGCAAGATAGCGGTCATATGATAGGCTTTTTCCCCCCTCCCTTCAGCAAGGAGATGCTGCAGTAAATAATTACCATTGTTTTTAAAAGTAAAACATTCATTTGCAAGTAGTAAAATTTTAAATTCGTTATTTAAATTACAAATCTTATAGTATCATAACTTTCTTATTTAACTTCATAATCATTTTCAGGGATGCAAGAGGAATGACGCCTTTTATGCTGGCTGTTGGTGGAAGAGCTTATCCAGCTGCGATTACTATTCTAGAAACTGCTCAAAAAATAGCCAAAGGTAATCAGTTTACTAATGTTAAGCAAGTTCAGAATCATAAACTGATTTCTGAATTTGTCTTCAAGTTTTCTGTTCAGTTCAGAATGGTTTGTATGCAATTTATTGAAAATTTGAGGCTTGGCTCTGTACATATGTTCTGATGTTTACCTGCACTGAACAAAGCTTGAGCAAGTTTTGATAGTTAGGAGCACCTTCCTTTGATAGTCATGCATCATGTCATGCTTTAAGGAACAGAAACTTCTATTGTTGACTTGAGATCAGACTTATATTTGGTGATCTTTGTTTTCTATGTCTGTTACTTAGAACAAGAGGCTGTTTTGAAGGGAAAATCTCCAGTGTGAATCGGAATTGTTCGTAAGGTTTTATTAGATTAGATTACTTAGTGTGGAAACAGGCCTTTCGGCCCAACAAGTCCACACGGACCCTCCGAAGAGCGACCCACCCAGACCCATTCCCCGACATTTACCCCTTCACCTAACACTACGGACAATTTAGCATGGCCATTTCACCTAACCTTCGGACTGTGGGAGGAAACCGGAGCACCTGGAGGAAACCCACGCTGACACGGGGAGAATGTGCAAACTCCACACAGACAGTTGCCTGAGGCAGGAATTGAACCCGGGTCTCTGGCGCTGTGAGGCAGCAGTGCTAACCACTGTGCCACCGTGCCGTGTTTAACTTGTGCTACTTTGGCCTGTCATGTTTCTTTGTACTTTACAGAAACTCTGCACTCTGAAATAAAAACTCAAGGCAAGTTCAAATACATGCCAATATTGCAGCAGTTTTGTTAGTTTTGTACAGATTTGGAATAATTGAAATAAGTCATGACTTCATATACATTTCAAAATGTTTTTTGAGGGTAGTGAGTTCTATATTTTGAAGTGTGTTTTAAGACTCCCCAGACTAGGAGAGCCAGAAGGCTTAAACTTATGATGGAAAGACGAATCAAGCTGATGGAGTTATTCTTTTTTGGGAACTAATTGAATCTACTCTTAAAAAGCATGGGAAAACCTGTGGGGTTTGTTTCATGCATGTAACTGAATCGATCTAAGCAAGCACAATAACAAACCAGACTAGTTTCAGTTCAGAAACATTTGCAACCATATTGAAGCTTTTTTCGGCAAAGTGCTCCAAAGCTGGCAGTACTTGTCTTTGGTGAGTGCCTTAATTGTATTTTTCACCTTTTTTTTCCACTCTTGAATACTGATCCAAGTTGTGTTGAGAACTAGTAGAAACCAAAAACAAGTCAACTTGTTATGAGCTGTTGGTGATTGGAGGCGGTGCGGTGTGGTCACTGGGTCCAAAATGTTAACTCTGCTTTCTTTCCACAGTTGCTGCCAATTCTGCTACGTTTCTCCAGCAATTTGGTTTCATTGCCAAACTAGTCTACTGCTTGCCTTTGTTATGGTACGGGCAAAAAAAGATAAAGGATGCAACTGATAGCTGCAATTTTATTGCTCAAGATGTTTTGTTCTTTTTAAAAACTCTTCTGACTGTCATAGGGTTCATTTGATTGTTCAGGGCCACAACTGAAATGTCTTACCTTGTACTTGCATTGTTGAATTTACATTTGTAGGCATCAGGCTCAAATATTTTAAAGTCCTTTGTTTTATTCCCCCAACTCTAGTTGCATAATGCTTTCTGCCCTGAGTGATTTTGGTTAATTCATTGTGGTTTATAAGGGGCATTTTTTTTCTCTTCAGGCGATGTCTCAGGTGAAAAGGAAGAGGATGTATTTATGAGCATGATTTGTCCGCCTGGTACAAATCCTGATGACTCTCCGTTGTATGTCTTGTGCTGCAATGATACGTGTAGTTTTACCTGGACTGGAGCAGAACATATTAACCAGGTATTGAGAACAGATAAGCTTCAACCCAATGTATTCCAACGAAGAAGAATTCACATTGCTTGGATGACCAATCTTGCTTTGGATGTACCTATAAGCAACAACCCCCCCCCCCCCACCACCACCAAATCACTTTATTCTAATATGTATCAGTAAAACATCTTGGAGACTTTTCTACCAGAAAGCATCTATTTATGCAAGTTACTTTTTGTTGTGTCTGTGCAAGTCTTTTCCTACCTGCGTCTTATGCAATGGCCCTGTGTTTAAGTACATTTTACTATCACTTCGTTTCAATGTACGTACTGAAACTTTGTGTTAAATTTGGCTAGGATATTTTTGAATGCCGGACATGTGGATTGCTGGAGTCTCTCTGCTGCTGTACTGAGTGTGCAAGAGTATGTCACAAAGGACATGACTGCAAGTGAGTAACCGCACAGTTTTAATTAGGATGAATATTGTCTCAGTCCTTGTGCTTTTTTTCAAAAGCCAACAATAACTGTTGTGAAAGATGTGAAGATATCCAGAGATGTGCAGGTAAAGTGAATTGGCCATGCTAAATTGCCCCGTAGAGTGCAGGTTAGGTGGCTCAGCCATGGTACATGTGGGGCTACATGGATAGGGTGGGGGTGAGTCTGTGTGGGATGCTCTTTGGAAGGTCTGAGCAGACTTGATAGGCCAAATGGCCAGTTTCCATACTGTAGAGATTCTGTGAAAGCAATTTTATATCAGGACAATAATTAATTAATGTATTTTTAAGCTAATTATTTTTACTGCCCTTTTAAGTTTCTAACTATTAACTATCTGAGTTGGTGTGCAACTTGTTGCAATATACTTCCTGGGAATGCTGAGTAACCAGCTCCTTATGAGACACATGAATAGCTTATTTATTTATTCTTGTCTGTGGGCTTGGCTAGCAAGGTTAGCATTTGTTCCCATCCCTCATTACTCTTAAACTGTGTGTCCTGCTTATACATGTTAGACAGCGTTTAAGTGTCAGACATATAGCTGTAGGTCTGGAGTCTCATGCAGGCCTGGACCATAGACTTCCTTTCACTAAAGGACGTTAGTGAACCAAATGGATCGTTGTGATAACTTACTGTTTCACAGTCACCATTGCCCAGAATAGCTTTAGAATCAAAATTTTATTAATATAAAATCAACTTGATCTCTCCCCAAACCCCACACACTCTCCAACTGAGGATTAGCCTCTGTCACTGTATTAGTAACATGGTAACATTACCATTTAACCATCATCTTCCCTGATTTTGAATGGACTTGCAATTTTCACACTCAAATATGGCCATGATTAACATTTTTGCCGTGTAGGAAATCGTAAAAATGTCTTCTTATGTCATCCAATGATGAAGCCTAATAGTAATTCAGTTTTAGTTCAGTACTAGTGTTAAGTTTTGTCTTTGGAGCATCTGCAAATCTGGCTAAGCGACACCTTTCACATTAATCAGTTATGCCATCAGTTCAGTGCATTTCTAAGATTCAGAAGCCTAATATAAAATAAAATTTTGTGCATGTGGAACTCCATCTCCAGGCTGAAAAGGACATCCCCTACTGCATATTGTGACTGCTGGGAAAAGTGCAAATGCAAAACGTTGATTGCAGGGCAGAAGTCTGCTCGTCTAGATTTGCTCTACAGGCTCCTTACCACAACCAATCTCGTCACACTACCAAATAGCAGGTAGGCATTTTAAATGATGAAACTGTACAACTTGATCTCAACCAGGTGGGGAAAATCCAATTATTATTAGTAACAAATGCATTTTTTAAGGTTACTTTGCATAATTTTACATATTAAACGGTGAAATTTGTGCAGCTGAGCTACTTCATTGTTAGCAATAATTTGTGTAGTTGAGCTACATTAGTGATTACAGAAACAGATCAAGATTTGACTTTATTATATGGAAATCTTCTAAAGTTTGATTCATAGAATATTGCAGCACAGTACAGCCCCTTCGGCCTTCAATGTTGCACCGACCTATGGAAGCGTATCTATCCTACATCATTCCATTTTCTTCCATATGTTTATCCAATGACTATTTAAATGCCCTTAAAGTTGGCAAGTCTGCTACTGTTGCAGGCACTGCCATCCACGCCATTACTACTCTGAGTAAAGAAACTATCTCTGACATCTGTCCTGTATCTATCATCCATCAATTTAAAGCGATGTTTCCTCGTGCTAGCAATCACCATCTGAGGAAAAAGGCTCTCACTGTCCACCCTATCTAAACCTCTGGTTATCTTTGATGTCTCAATTAAGTCACCTCTCAACCACTTTCTCTCTAATGAAAACAACCTCGTCCCTCAGCCTTTCCTCCTAAGACCTTCCCTCCATACCAGGCAACATCCTAGTATATCTCCTCTGAACCTTTTCCAAAACTTCCACATCATTTCTATAATGCGGTGACCAGAACTGGATGCATTGCTCCAAGTACGGCCGCACTAGAGTTTTGGACTGCTGCAGAATGATCTCGTGGCTCTGAAACTCAGTCCTTCTACCAATAAAAGCTAACACACTGTATGCCTTCTTAACAACCCTGTCAACTTGGGTGGCAACTTTCAGGGATCCATGAACATGGACACAGAGATCTCTCTGCTTACCTACACTACCAAGGATCTTCCCATTAGCCCAGTACTCTGCATTCTTGTTGCTCCTTCCAAAGTGAATCACCCATCACTTTTCCACATTAAACTCCATTTGCCACCTCTCAGCCCAACTCTACAGCTTATCTACATCCCTCTGTAACCAGCAATATCCTTCAGCACTATCTCCAGCTCCACCGACCATAGTGTCACCCGCAACTTTACTAACCCATCCTTCTATGCCTTCATCCAGGTCATTTATAAAAATGACAAACAGCAATGGCCCCAAAACCGATGCTTCCGGTACACCACTAGTAATTGAACTCCAGGACGAACATTTCCCATCAACCACTACCCTCTGTCTCCCTTCAGCTAACCAATATCTGATCCAAACCGCCAAATCACCCTCCATCCCATGCCTCCATATTTTGGGCAATAGCCTACTGTGGGGAACCTTACCAAACGCCTTACTGAAATCCATACACACCACATCAACTGTTTGATCACCATCTCAAAGAACTCAATATGGTTTGTGGGGCATGACCTACCCTTCACAAAACTGTTGACTATCCCTAATCAACTTATTCCTCTCTGGATGATTATAAATCCTATCTCTTATAACCTTTCCCAACACTTTACCCACAGCCGAAGTAAGGCTCACTGGTCTATAATTACCAGGGTTCTCCCTACTTGCATTCTTGAACAAAGGGATAACGTTTGCTGTCAAGTCTTCTGGCACTATTCTTGTAGACAATGACGACATAAAGATCAAAGCCAAAGGCATAAAGATTCATCTAATTGATTTGCTGAAAAATAATTCTCATAGCAAGAATGTTGGTGTGCCATAAAGATACCTAATTCTGTTTCCTATAAAGTAAAGCACATCACAGCACAGCCAGGGCCTTATTTAATTTGACTTGGGAGAAATGTGTTTAGATGCTTAACTAGCACAGCTTCTCCAGGAGAATCACTTGACCTGGCATGTGCAGGATCAGGTGGTACCAGTAAATTGAAAAAAGGCAATTTAATGAGCAGTTAATAATTAAGCTTTTGGAGGAATTGGTTGCAGCCAGTCCTTTTACAGTCGCAGAGGAAAGCATTAGTTTTTTTTTACAGTAATGTAAACACTTTAATTTTAAAAACTGCTATATTTCCAAATGCAGTTGTGGTCCTGTGACTGTAAATATCTCGGCAAATATTTGATGCAGTTGTCATAATGATGATTAGGTCCAGTGAAGACTTGAGCTTGCTTTTGACCTGGTCCTTGATTTTCACTGTTAAGTTCCTTATGAGGACTTAAGCATCACAAAGTGCTTATGTTGAACGTGGGCGCAAGTGACTGCATGTGGGTTTCACAGGAATGTTACATTTTGTAGCCTGGCAACAGATTAAAAACCACTTCTGCGAACCCACTGGGAATAAATCAATCGCATTGTGTTCATGTTGAATAGTAGGTATCGGAGATACTGGTTGGTAGAGTTTTCCCGTTTTTGAAGTGCCAGATAATGCAAATTTTACTGTAGCTCCCATGACACAAAACTGATTCTTTTGACCTGATGGAGTCATTGGTCCATTTGAATGCAACTGCATGAAATTGAGTAATTCTTAAAATTCTAGTCCCAATTAAGTTACTCTGAAGCACAATTGATAGCAATCTGAAGGACACAAAATTACCAGAAGCTGACTTGAACAATAAGTTCAACTCCTCTAGTTATTTTAAATGCATAAGCTGTGTGCTTTCTCCACAAACATGCAGTGAAGGCTTAATAAAATTAATATTGTGGACATGAGTGACTTTTAGGAATAAAGATATTCTGCATTTTGTTTGAAAGCATGAAAACTGCAACTAACTTTGCTGATTGTTCCTATTATGAAGACTGCTGCAGCATTACTTAATTATCAGCTTTTCCAAATTTCTGGAAAGATTTCTACCACATTGTATTCATGTCCCTTCTATATTTCACAAATTTTCATCTGATTGTTTAATTCTTTCCAGGGGAGAGCATCTGTTGCTTTTTTTAGTTCAGACAGTTGCTAGGCAAACTGTGGAGCACTGCCAATATCGGCCACCTCGGATAAGAGAGGATAGAAACCGCAAGACCGCAAATGTTGAAGGTTTGTACAATTTGTGGACCACTTTGAGAATTAAAGTATGAATGTTTGTGTCCTGTTTCATGTTGCTTTCAGAGCTGCTCATACTGCTTGTAAAATTGTGGAGATGAAATAACCTATTAAGTTGTTACTTAAAAGATCCAATGAACAGATTGAAGGATTTAACAGTTGGAGTTTTGTGTCTCTCAACATAACTGGGGGCAGTAGGCAAATCTGCCCTCAATATCCCCAAATTGCCTCCAGAGCAAATTCACTCACGTGAATAGAATGTTGAGAACAATGAGGGATAGCTTGTCCAATGGCAGTCTTTTTATTCTTCCTTGCTTGTTGCTGCTCACTAGTGAGTTTATCATTGTCAACCGGTGATTGGAAAGGCAGAGAGGAAGCTGGTTAAGTGGCATAAGTGAGAGGGGAGCTGGGAGAGCTTCTAGCTAAGGACAGTAGGGGAGAGGGAGCAAGAGTTGGCTGCTGTTTGTCAAGGTGGCCATCCACCTGCTGTTTTAAGGGGCTAGGATGAAGGTGGAGGTGAGGGCACAGCAGCTTTTAAAAAAAAATCTAAACCTATCAACAAAGTTATTTTGGTTTACCAGGAGCTAAGAAAACCTAAGCACTGAGGCAGAGAGTTACTTTCCAATGAATGTGGTATCTCTTAATACTGCAGAAGCAACTTGATGGAAAAAAATGCCACTTGCTATTGTAAAGAAAACTATCAGTTGTTAAATTTAACTTTGAGATTGAGCTCTGCAACACAGTAAAAGGGTTTGTAACTGCCTCCTGAAAATTTTCAGCCTCTTGAATATGCAGTAGTGATCTCACCAATCTGGAAGGTGTTTCATGTGATGGGTAGGGGATGGGAATTGAAAATATATTGTGGTCTTAATTCCTTATGGATGTAACATATATGTGCCATTTGATGCTTTGATGCGTATCTGATATTTAGTGTCATAGTGTACCATGAAGTTGGAGGGAAAGAAAAGCATAACAGAAATGTTGCGAGGGACGGTGTCAGTTTTTTTGTGTAGTTAAGAATAAGGCTGGGGGAAGGGAAAAAACTCTTGCAGTTGTAAGTTATTCTTTCACATGAAGGACCAAGTGACTTCCATTTTGACTATAAACTGTAAAATGGAGGCTGAAAACTGCTATAGAGCTGGAAGAAATTCAGTTTTATCTGCAGCTCGAAGATTAGATTGGATTTGTGTGCTGTGCACTTTGGCTGGGCGAAGCTGTAACTTTTCAGGGAAGTAAGATGATGCATTGTACGGCACGGTGACATCAGGAGTCTTTTGAGTTTGGGAAGAGCATGTGACAGTCTTCAAATTAATCCAACTTCAGTTTGCTTACCTCCCTGAATGCATTGCAGTCAGACACTGAGAAAAGCCCTGTAAAATTGGAACATCCATTTCTCCCTCTCCTACCGCCCTCGCTCTGTCTACTCTGCTCCCACGCCTGCCTCCCCCTTTCCTTCTCTCCCCTCTCGCTCCTTGTCCCACTCACTTGCTCTCTGTGCTCCCACTCTGCCCCACCCCCACCCCCTCCTCTCTGCATCCCACCACCACCTCTCTGTGACCTCCCCAAGTGAAAATATTATACTGAACCTTGTACTGATGTTTGTTTGAGTCTAAGAACAAGGTTCAGCTTCCACTGTGTAGGCATGTGGGCAACATTGTATCAAATGTTGCTAAAATCAAAAGATCTATGAAAAATAACTTAACCTTTGTAGTCAGATCATTTATTCTGCAGAAGGTTTTTTTATATTTCTTCCAAACAATGTTTGTGTTAAACTACTTTATCTCTTATTCGTGAATGAAAATATGGGATGTTTCAAGGGGAGTAGTTTGTGACATTATAGTAAGTTAATAATCTGTTATCTTAGCCATTCGTTCAAGAAAAGTTTGTTTACAATTAAGTATTATTCCTGTTCGTAACAAAATTTGGTATTGATTATTTTTTGTTCTGAATAGTCCTTCTGGCAAATTGAGCATCTTTGTAGTTTAATTGGGTAGTTACACACTTGTGAAGGCTAGTGGAATAGTGGGATTTGATTATTGACACATTTTGCAATTGAGAAATAATATCCTGAATACACTTTGCATTATTTAACATTTTGTTCTAGTATTTAGAATTTTCTTTTTGAGGCTGTTTGCATTTGGTTGAAACGAATAGAATATCTTCATTTGAGGTAAATGAAACCCATGTTCCTTCCTTCTCATTCAGGAGTTACCAGTGACTAGTTGATCCAGCACTGGCTGATACAATTCCAACTTTAAATAAATAATTTCTAATTATCCAGAATATTTGCAGCTTAAGTAAATATGATACAATGTAAGCTTTTAGTTGCCGTTTAAAGCTTTAATTATTCATTTTTCCACAGTTTTTGATTGAATTATCAGTGTATGAGAAACTAAGCTGCAGAATAACGAGAGCAGTAAAGAATCCCTTAATTGACATGTTTTGCTTCATTTTAAACTGTATACTTGCATCTCATTCTATATTCTTTTAACATTTTGTTGCAAGCAGTGGACCAGTTCCAAGGCCCAAGTTAATGATGCTGTGTTCACAGAATCCCAATAATCTGCATTATTAAAAAGTGCAGTGTGCCACCCAGGTGTTTAGTTGCAGTATTCTAACTACTTGCTGGACGTGCAGAAAGCATACCCTTAATCTGCCCAGCACTGATTCTCTGAAAAAAAATGCTACTAATGCTCAAGTCATTCCCAGGCAGTTCAAATGTATAATGACACAAAATCAACTGCCAAGCCACCGTTCAACAAAACGGGAAAATGACCAGAAATATGTTGAGGTGGATTTTAAGTGTTTGGTCATCAAGGAGGGAACTAGAAACATTTTGGCATTCGGTTTAGAATTGTTTTGCTATGGTTTCTCATCTCTAACCATATGTTTATAATATGTACAGGGAAGGAATCACACTAATTTGCTTGCATCAAATCTTAAGTACTTTTTTCGGATGTAACTCAAAACACTGCCATTCAAAATAAATTTTGATAATTGATTATTTTAAATGACTGTAGTTGCAAATTGTAGTTCTGTATTACTTTTATGTTTTCAACTTGAGTGTATGATTTCAACCTGCAACCAGTTCAAACTTTGACTATCTAAAACACTACTGTTCTATTGATTGCCACAGTTTTGATGTAAGGGTAGTTGCTGTCTTTAGACACTAGGTTTTGAGCAGAAGTGCATTACTAAGAGCAGTGCATTACTTTTGCTGTATTTCTTCACAGATTCTGATATGCCTGATCATGATTTAGAGCCTCCTAGATTTGCCCAATTGGCTTTGGAGCGTGTCCTTCAGGACTGGAATGCATTGAAATCTATGATAATGTTTGGGTCACAGGAAAGCAAGGACCCGTAAGTAAATGCACAGATGATGCTTTTTGATGCATTTAAACCACATGAAAGCAAAGAAACAGTCAATTTTCTTTTGCTATTTTTTAGGCTTAGTGCAAGCAGTAGGATAGCTCATCTCCTCCCAGAAGAGCAGGTATACCTTTCTCAGCAAAGTGGCACAATTCGTCTAGACTGCTTCACACATTGTCTCATTGTGAAATGTACAGCTGACATTTTGGTACGTACGTCATAGAAGGTCGAGCAGTGAGATCATTGTTTTACTATAGAGCAGTTAACTAGTTCTTCAATATTTTGTAGCTTAATTAAATTCAAAGCAACAAACCAGTATTATTTAAGATGTATTTAATCAACATGTGTCACATGTGTATTAGGTGATATATGGAATACTGTTATTTAAAATGAGCTGTCCAGTCAGCTCATTTGGCTAGATGACTGATTTGTGATGCAGAGTGACACCTACAGCACGGCTTTTGGTTCCCAAACCGGCTGAGGCTTTCATGAAGGATTCGCCTTCACAGTTTCTTTCCTTGCCTTAGGCATGGCGACCGTCAGGTTAAAACCACCAACAGTTGTCTCCCTCTAATGAGAGCAGCCCTATGGTCCAGTTGGACTGTGGCATCTTCTCTGTTATACAAGTGTGTTTATGTGCTATATTTTTGACATCGAGAAATTCTCCAGTTAGAATTTTTTATATAGTGATGTAAGTTGCTTTTCTGTATCAAACTCTGATAAATGTCACCCTTTCAGACAAATCTATTTTCTTGCTTTTCCTTCATGATGCTTTCAAATGTGTATCAAAAGTGTAAGCAGATTTTTTAAATGTTTTTAAAATTTTAAAAAATATTTTGAAGCTTTTGGATACTTTACTTGGAACACTGGTGAAGGAACTACAGAATAAATATACTCCAGGGCGTCGAGAAGAAGCCATTACCGTCACCATGAGATTTCTACGCTCAGTAGCAAGAGTGTTTGTCATACTTAGTGTAGAAATGGCTTCATCAAAGAAAAAAAAGTAAGCAAATGTTTATCTACAGAAATAGTGACAACCTTTTCACTAATTAATTACTTTAGGATGCATCTTCTGATTTACTCTTCTCAAAAACATGCTCGGAAGTTTTGGCTAGTTAAATATGCAATTCAGATAAAAACATTACACCTACCAAACTAAAAGATCTGTTTCCCTTGCCCTAGCCTACTTAGACTTCATCTGATTTACTACAAAATGTTCTGTTAAGCTAACAATTTCAACCATTTTGACAAATCTCAAATTTTGAGAAAATATAAGTACTTTAAGTAATTTACATTGTATCCAAATGTACAGAATGTTTATAGCACCTAGTAAATCTGCTTTAACAATTGTTTCCCATTCTTTTGTAGCAACTTTGTACCTCAACCAATTGGCAAATGTAAACGGGTATTCCAGGCTCTGTTACCCTATGCTGTAGAGGAACTCTGTAATGTGGCTGAATCACTTATTGTTCCTGTTAGAATGGGCATTGCACGCCCAACAGCTCCCTTTACATTGGCAAGCACCAGTCTAGATGCTATGCAAGGCAGTGAAGAGCTGTTCTCAGTTGAGCCACTTCCTCCAAGGCAGTCATCTGATCAATCTACCAGGTAACTGTACAACTGTCATTTTATGCTGACTTGAGCCACTAATTTTGCAGCTAAATTGTGTTCTAGTAATCCATCACCTTTTGCAGTTCCAGCCAGTCTCAGTCTTCGTACATCATTCGCAATCCTCAGCAACGACACATTAGCCAGTCTCAACCTGTTCGTGGCAGAGATGAAGAGCAAGATGATATTGTGACAGCAGATGTGGAAGAGGTAAGTCTGTTTGGTACATAGTTTGCTATAGCTTCTCCCTCAAAAGTCAAACTCTCCCATCCTTACCTGGTCTGGCTTAAGGACTCCCAACCCACAGCACAGTGGTTGACTCTTAGCTGTTGCAGTTTTTTTTATTTTAAGCATCTTTTCTGTTCCTTTGTTTATTCAGACCTATTCTTTTTTTGACTCTCCCCAAAACCGGCACAGAGAAATGAACATAACTCACCAAATAGACATCATTGATTCTGCAAGATACAAATTCAACATGTTTTTGATGTAGACTTCAATTAGGCTGGGTGGTGGTAGTTAGTCCTGCCTTAATTTGCAAGAAGGTGGTTTTAGTTTATCCGTACACGACTGGAGCTGCAGTTATACATCTTTCAGTGCTTTCATGAGACAGTTATGATGAGTGATGAAAGTATTGTAAATGTGCTTACCTTAAACCTTAATATTCTTAAGAAACATATATTTTAACCTGCTTCCTTTGTGATTACTATTTCAGTCTCGTAGCATCTGATCATATTTTGGCTAATAAAATGGGGCGGCAGTGGCCTAGTGGTATTATTGCTGGACTGTTAATCGAGACCCAGTTGCCATGGCAGATGGTGGAATTTGAATTCAATAAAAACCTGGAGTTAGGAGTCTGATGGTGACAATGAATCCATTGATGGTTGTTGGAAAATCCCATCTGGTTCACTAATGTCCTTGAGCCCAAGGAAACTGTATCCTTAACCTGTTCTGGCTTAGGGAGTCCCGACCCACAGCAAAGTGATTGACTCTTAACTGCCCTCTGGGCAATTAGAGATGGGCCTCTTCCATTATTTTTTTTGTTTAAAAAAAAAACCCACCTTTTTTAAAGTCAAAAGTATCTCTGGGAGATGGTGAGAAAAGCGGTCACTCTGAGACAGGTGCAGTTGGGAAAAGGAGCACGTCAAGCGGTCAGGGCAGACAAGAATAAAGTAGAGAACAAGGTAGGACTGTTAAAGTGCATTGGTTTCAATACAAGAGGCCTAACCAGGAAGGCAGATGAATTCAGAGCATGATTGGGAACATGGGGCTGGAATATTATAGCAATTATAGAGATGTGGCTCAGGGATGGACAGGACTGGCAGTTTTGTTTACAGGGTATAGATGCTAAAGGAAGGACTGAAAGGCGGGCAAGAGAGGAGGTGGAGTGGCGGTTTTGATGATGGATAGCATTTTGGCTGTACTTTGGGAGGTTATTCCTGAAAGTATGTCCAGGAAAATTATTTGGGTAGAACTGAAACAAGGTAGGGATGGTCACCTTATTGGGATTGTACTATAGACCCCCCCCAATAGTCAGCGGGAAATTGAGAAACAAATTTGTAAGTAGATCTCCATTATCTGTAGGAATAATAGAATGGTTATTCTAGGGAATTTTAACTTTCCAGATATAGTCTGGGACTATCATAGTGTTAAGGGTTTGGATGAACAGGAATTTAAGTGTGTACAAGAAAATGTTTTGATTCAGTATGTGGATGTACCTACTAGAGAAGGTGCAAAACTTGACCCTGCTTTGAGAAATAAGGCAGGGCAGGTGACTGAGGTGTCAGTGATAAAGCACTTTGGGGTCAGCGACCATAACTCTGTTAGTTTTAAAATTGTTGTGGAAAAGGATAGACTGAATCTAAAAGCTGATGTTCTTAATTGGAGGAAGCCCAATTTTGACAGTATTAGGCGAGAATGTTCATAAGTTGCTTGGAGCGGATGTTTGCTGGTAAAGGGGCAGCTGGAAAATGGGAAACCTTCAAAAATGATATAACAAGAGTCCAGAAACAGTGTGTACCTGTTAGGGTGAAGGGCAAGGCTGTAGTTATAGGGAATGCTGGATGACTAGAGAAATTGAGGTTTTGGTCAAGAAACCAAGGAAGCGTTTGTGAGGTATAGATAGCAGAGATCAAGTGAATCCTTAGATTATAAAAGCAATAGGAGTATACGTGAGTTAATCAGGAGGGCAAAAAGGGGACATGAGAGCACTTTAACAAATAGGGTTAAGGAGAATCCAAAGGGATTCTACAAATACATTAAGGATAAAAGGGTAACTAGGATGAGAATAGGGCCCCTTGAAGATCAGCAAGGCCACCTCTGTGTGGAACCGCAGGAGATGGCAGAGGGGTGATTCTAAATGAGTTTCCATAGTTGCGAGTATGTTCGCCAAAGGCTTCACAGGAGGCTCCAAATCATTTGAAGCTGTCAGCTAGACAGGGGACGTAATGTCCGCAAATCCACTTCCCAGCGGAACATACCCACAACTACGACAGCTAGCACCCAAGTCACAAATCTTAACGCAAACCTTGAATACGAAATGAGTATTTTGCATCAGTGTGTCCTGTAGAGAACGATATGGAAGATAGGGAACTTGGGCAAATAAATAGTGACATCTTCAAAAATGTCTGAAGTGTGGTGCTGGAAAAGCACAGCAGGTCAGGATCAGGGTCCTGATGAAGGACTTATGCCCGAAATGTCTATTCTCCTGCTCCTAGGATGCTGCCTGACCTGCTGTGCTTTGCTCGCACCACACACACTACTCTGATCTCCAGCACTTGCAATCCTCACTTTCTCCAAATACATCTTTAAAAATCTCCATTTTAAAGATGAGTAAGTTCTGGATGCCTTAAAATGCATAAAGGTGGATAAATCCCCGGGACCTTGTCAGATGTACCGTAGAACTCTGTGAAGCTAGGGAAGAGATTGGGCCCTTCGCTGAGTTATTTGGATCATTGATACCTGCAGGTGAGGTGCCAAAAGACTGGAGGTTTGCTAATGTGGTGCCACTGTTCCAGAAAGGTGGTAAGGAAGCCAGGAAACTATAGACCTGTGACTCTGACATTGGTGGTGGCAAGTTGTTGGAAGGGATACTGAGGGACAGGATTTAATGTATTTGGAAAGGCTAGGACTGATTAGGAATTGTTGACATGGCTTTGTGTGTGGGAAATAGTGTTTCACGAACTTGATGGAGATTTTTGTTGAAGATGGTGGGCGGCACGGTGGCACAGTGGTTAGCACTGCTGCCTCACAGCGCCAGAGACCCGGGTTCAATTCCCGCCTCAGGCGACTGTCTGTGTGGAGTTTGCACATTCTCCCTGTGTCTGCGTGGGTTTCCTCCGGGTGCTCCGGTTTCCTCCCACAGTCCAAAAATGTGCAGGTTAGTTGAATTGGCTGTGCTAAATTGTCCGTAGTGTTAGGTGAAGGGGTAAATGTAGGGGAATGGGTCTGGGTGGGTTGCGCTTCGGCGGGTCGGTGTGGACTTGTTGGGCCGAAGGGCCTGTTTCTACACTGTAAGTAATCTAATCTAATCTAATCTAATGTAACTAAGAGAATTGATGAGGGCAGAGCAGTGGATACAATCTATATGAAAGGTATTCAACAAGGTTCCTCATGGTAGACTGGTTAGCAAAGTTAGATCACATAGAATACGAGGAGAACTTGCAAGTTGGCTACAGAACTGGCTTGAAGGTAGAAAACAGAGGGTGATGGTAGAGGGTTGCTTTCAGACTGGAGGCCTCTGGCCAGTGGTGTGCCACAAGGATCGGTGCTGGGTCCACTGCTTTTCATCATCAAATTGAAAGAGTTCAAAAAAGATTACCAGGATGTTGCCAGGGCTGGAGGATTTGAGCTACAGGGAGAGGTTGAATAGACTGGGACTATTTTCCCTGGAGATCAGAGGCTGAAGGGTGACCTTAGAGATTTATAAAATCGTGAGGGACATGGATAGAGTGAATAGTGAAGGTGTTTTTCCCAGGACTGGTGAATCTAAAACTGGAAGGCATAGGTTTAAGGTGAGGACGGAAAGGGACTTAAGGGGCAACTTTTTCACACGGAGGGTGGTGCGTGTATGCAATGAGCTGCCAGAGGAGGCTGATGCAATTACAACATCTTTAAAAGGCATCTGGATGGGCACATGAATAGGAAGGATTTAGAGGGATATGGACCAAATGCTGGCAGATCGGGCGAGACTAATTTGGGTATCTGGTTTGCATGGCCGGGTTGGACTGAAGAGTCTGTTTCCTTGCTGTTTTGCTGTATGATTGTAAGTAAAGCACATAACCAAAATACTCAGTCATAATTTGCAATGTCCAGATACCCAATAAGCCAGATGTGCTAGTGCCTTATGTATTCTGCAACACTGCTATAACCAAAAGCTTCAAAAGCAGCAGATAAACTGACTTAGTCACTCCCATGTAAGAAAACCTATCAAAAGTTTAACTTGAGAGCTGTGAAACACGAAGGTAAGTGCTGAAAATATGAAATGCACTCTAGAAATGTTTTTCAGTAATTTGTTTGTACCATCTTCAAGGTTGAGGTCGTTGAAGGGGTAGCTGGAGAAGAAGACCATCATGATGAGCAAGAAGAGCAGGGTGAAGAAAATACTGAAGCTGAGGGGCAACATGATGAACATGATGACGATGGTATGGAACATGTATTTATGTCCTGTCATTTATCCTGGTACCACTTATTCGTGTTGTGCATTTCCAGCTGCGCATACTCACTTCTGATCTTTTCAGCACAATAAAAGGCCAATTTTTTTAGTAAAACTTTTAAAAAGTACTTCACTTGACAATTTTTACGTGTGTCAAATATACTTTTGCTCGGTTACTATCATATTTGTGTTCACTAACTTTTCTTTAAAAAAGGTTTGACCTTTACTTCTACAAATACTCTTGGATGTCAGCAGAGGTAGCCTTTTTAAACAATGATTATAATGGGCTCCTTCTGCAAAGTTCTGTCTGGTGAACGCAGCTTGAACATTTATTTTGCATATTTTATTTTGTATGAGAGACTCTTTCCTGTTCATCCAGGATTATTGATTATTTTCTGTTTGTATTCATGTTGAGCCATATTAGTGTATGTAATCAATAGTTGAGAAGGTTGTTTAAAAGAATGATGGTTGAAATTCAACCTAAAATAAATCATCATTTTGTTGTGCTTCATTCATGATTTATATTGAGAAATTTTGTTTTGACTCCTTTTAGGGAGTGATATGGAACTTGATCTCTTGGCAGCAGCAGAGACTGAAAGTGACAGCGAAAGCAACCATAGCAACCAAGACAATGCCAGTGGACGCAGGAGTGTTGTCACTGCAGCTACTGCAGGATCTGAAGCAGGTGATTTAGTTACAATTCTATCAAATAATAAAGTTCAAAATCTTACCCAGCTCCTGCTTTGTTTACTATATAAATGGGTCACTTAGAGCAGTACTTGCTTCAAATTTTTGTTCAAACCAGCTTACTTGTAGGAAGTCTATTCATAATGCAATATTTTAATGAAGATTGGTTTTTAATGCTGGTTTGTAATGACCACTGTTATATACAAAAGCAGATTTAATCAGAAGGTCTGCACTATATTTCTCTCAGTCTTTGTTATTAGCATGATTTTTGAATCCTAAATTGCTTAACTTGAAAGCACCTGTTTCATGTGAATATTGTCACTACTTCACCAAACTACAAAGAATACATTGGCTGTCTACGTGTAATTGCAGAGGAACCTCGGTTATCCGAACGAGATGGGTGGGCACTATTTCATTTGGATGATCAATTGTTTGGGTAATCGATTTTATCTTAAACAAGGGAAACCACAGAATTTGTTTAAATATAGTTTTAATGAGTCTGCTATTTAAACTAATCCTTGCAGTCTACCAATTATGGGTTAAAATGAGAAGTACTTACCATCATATAAATATTGTATATCAAATCCCGGCATTAAACAATGTCCTGAGCATCACCTGTGATCGTAAGAGCTTTTGTCAGTTTTCGGGAACCCAGTCTTGCGATAGAAACATAGAAGTACCGCCTCGCATTGTCTGCCTGTTTTTTAATGAACAGCCTGGTAAAGCTTCAGGGATACTGTAAACCACATAGTTTTGTGAAGGGCAATGTAACAACCCCTACCTAAAAATACCCAGTTGCTGATGCTTGAGCTGCTTGTGTTTCTTTGTTTTTGCCAGTGTTTTCACATGCTCTTCAATATGGGTAAATCGAATACATTTACATCTTTGTAACATTTTTGTGGAACCTTTAAATCTTCAGATAATCTGAAATTCTAATAATCGATATTCTGATAATCGAGGTTCCTCTGTAATCACGGTTACTTGTCTTTCTAACCTAGTAACTTGCCTGATTATTAAGGTGCCAGCAGCGTTCCAGCCTTTTTCTCCGAGGATGACTCTCAATCCAATGACTCTAGTGATTCTGATAGTAGCAGCAGCCAGAGTGATGATGAAGAACAGGATACATTTTTGCAGGATGAACCTTTGGAGAGAACCACCAGCAGTTCTCACGCAAACAGTGCAGCTCAGGCACCACGCTCTATGCAATGGGCTGTACGCAGTACCCAGAACCAAAGGTCAACTAATACTACTCCATCTAGTACTAGCACTCCTGCAGGTGAGTCTTAATGGAAAATTACTTGAGATTTTGAGTGTGGAGGTTGAGGATGGGTGGTTGACTTTGTGCAGTCAGCCCTTGCTGTTAATAATCATTTTGATGCTGGCTGTAACTTTGTAATCCTGGGTTCACGTAGATTAGCACAAGTCCAAAGTTGTGGCTTGCTACTTTAATCTCCAGTGTAGGCTGTCTTTTGGCCTGTTGAAGAGCTGGCCGTCATTGAAATAAGTGAGAATTTTAATTTTCCTGTACCACTTTAACTGCTGTAAACCCCCTTAAAAATTATTTAATTCAATTGGATGTTCTTAATGTCCCTTCTAAAATTTGAGAAACACTGGAATTGGCCTGGAAAACATAATTTTAAAACTGTAAAGGGCTATTTGTAAGACTTAGAATCATAGAGATGTACAGCACGGAAACAGACCCTTTGGTCCAACTCATCCATGCTGACCAGATATCCCAACCCAATCTAGTCCCACCTGCCAGCACCCAGCCCATATCCCTCCAAACCCTACCTGTTCACATTCCCATCCAGATGCTTTTTAAATGTTGCAATTGTACTAGGCTCCGTCACCACCTCTGCCAGTCCATTCCATGCATGCACCACCTTCTGTGTGAAAACGTTGCCCCTTAGGTTACCTATATAACTTTCCCCTCTCACCCCAAACCTGTACCCTCTAGTTCTGGACTCCCCTACCCCAGAGAAAAGACCTTGTCTATTTACCCTATCCACGTCCCTCATAGTTTTATGAACCTCTATTAAATCACCCCCAGCCTCTGCTCCAGGGAAAACAGCCCCAGCCTGTTCAGCCTCTCCCTATAGCTCAAATCCTCCAACCCTAGCAACATCCTTGTAGATTTTTTCTGAACCCTTTCACATTTCACAACATCTTTCCGATAGGAAGGAGACCAGAATTGCACGCAATATTCCAACAGTGTTGTAACCAATGTCCTGTCCAGCTACAACATGACCTCCCAACATCTGTACTCAGTACTCTGACCAATAAAGGAAAGCATATCAAATGCCGCCTTCGCTATCCTGTCTACCTGCAACTCCACTTTCAAGGAGCTATGAACCTGCACTCCACGGTCTCTTTGTTCAGCAACACTCCCTAGAACCTTACTACTAAATGTATAAGTCCTGCCCTGATTTGCTTTCCCAAAATGCAGCACCTCGCATTTTTTTTTTAATTAAACTCCATCTGTCACTCGGCCCATTGACCCACCTGATCAAGATCGTGTTGTAATCCGAGGTAAGCTCCTTCGCTGTCCACTACTTCAATTTTGGTGTCACGTTGGAATATTTTAGCTTTTGTCGTTATCCCATATGATTCTCAATGTATTTTCATCCATGTAAAATGTGATTTCAGTTTGCTTCGTTACTTGTATGGGGTTCTGTCAAAATCTTTTCATGTGATCAGCAGTTTGGTCAGCCTGGTGACATTAGGCGAAAGTGAGGACTGGAGATCAGAGTCCAGATTAGTGTGGTGCTGGAAAAGCACAGCAGGTCAGGCAGCATCCGAGGAGCAGGAAAATCGACGTTTCAGGCAAAAGCCCTTCTTCAGGAAATGAGGCTTTTGCCCGAAATGTTGATTTTCCTGCTCCTCGGATGCTGCCTAACCGGCTGTGCTTTTCTAGCACCACATTAATCTTGAGCCTGGTGACATTACCCTAACTGCTCACTTTGCAGTCAGTAGCAGTGTCATTGCACAATGCTGGAGTTGACATACTTGCCGGAGACAGTGTTCAAATTTTAAATGAGATTTCCTTTAAAAGGCTAAATTAAGATCTTTTTATTTGTGACTCAATTTGAAATTTCCGCAAGAAATTAATTTGAAAACACCAAAGCAAAACATTAGGCTGCGTTTTCTTGACCCTGTGGAG
This sequence comes from Chiloscyllium plagiosum, assembly GCF_004010195.1. Taxonomy (NCBI): domain Eukaryota; kingdom Metazoa; phylum Chordata; class Chondrichthyes; order Orectolobiformes; family Hemiscylliidae; genus Chiloscyllium; species Chiloscyllium plagiosum. The sequence goes on along the minus strand of NC_057713.1, from coordinate 83,299,993 downwards.
ACAAGTTTAGACAAAGGGAGTAGGAAAATAGTGAGAAGTCACATTCAGTCTGCCCATTGTACTTGGTTTTCCAGAGGTGAGCTGGAAGCAGAGTTGTTGCTCTGTTGGGGCAGACTGCCAATTAAGGTCCACCTTGATCATCATCTTTTTTTCAAATGCCCTATCATGGTAGTGGCTCCCTACTAATTGCAAAGCCTGGCAACTCCATAGAAACGGATTCTTGGTTCAAGCCAAAAGCATCCAGGACTCCCATGCTCCAAAAAAAGAGCTGCAGCTCATAGAAGTAAGCAAAACTAATCCAGTGAGAAGGTTCCCAAATCCACACTTTTATAATTCTCAAATTTTCATGAAATGGCCAAGAGCTCTTCGATGTTGGAGTGTCCTCGCTTCAGCGGTGCCCATCTCTCCTCATCAGGCTGATAACCATTTTCTGGTTTCTCTTGGGCCTATTGCTTTGGGAAGCATCTGCTGTTCTTAAAAAGAAGGGCAAACACAGGTTAACTAGAAACTCTCCTCAAGAAAGGCTATGCTGCACACATTATTGACCTGTGTAGACTTGAAATCCCCATATGATGTCAACATTGGGAGCCAAGCACATGCCAGTAAATGTGGCCCATTCTAATTGTGAGCTGGCTCTCATTCTTTCTTCAATTTATATTTGAGAGATTTAAGAGAATATGGATAATTGTACTTGGTGTATAAATTTCATTGGTAATATTTTAGAGAACAGTGATTTCTTCACACATCTGTCTTTCAGGGGGCTCAGCAGGTTTAATTTATATTGATCCTTCAACCTTGCGACGCAGTGCTACCATCAGTACAAGTGCAGCAGCGGCAGCGGCAGCTCTGGAAGCAAGCAATTCCAGCAGTTACCTCACATCAGCAAGTAGCCTGGCACGAGCTTATAGTATTGTCATACGGCAGATCTCTGACCTCATGGGTTTAATTCCAAAATATAATCACTTGGTGTACTCTCAGATACCAGCTGCCTTGAAAATAACATATCAGGATGCCATGAACTTGCAGGTTTGTACTGTTATGTGCTAACAAAATAGAGGTAGCAAGCATTTTTGGTGTCTTTGTTTAGAATGATTTTTTTTTGAGAAATTTCTTTCATTCCCTAATTTATAATTCCTTGCCTTCAGGCACCCACTGATCCAGTATTTACCTCGTTTGCTCCAGATTTCATGATTTCCATGATATTATTTGCTTTTTATTTCCATTCAGTCTTATTGGGTTTAATTTCCTCGACGACTTTCAACCCTGTTCTTCACTTTGCATTGACTGACGGAATGGAAAGTCACAAGAAGCTGCCATATATACACAATAAAGAAATTGTACAACAGGGCTGCCTCTCATGATTTTCCATTCCATCAGACAACGCAAAGTGAGTGTTTGTCTCATCCATGAGATCAGCTTCTCTTCCTTACTCCCATGCCAGCTAAAGTTGAAATGGTTGACTTTTCTCATCTGTTGTTCCCCTCCCTTTTCTGTAGCTATTAACATTGCCATCATACTCCTAATGTTTATCAATGATGCAGCTTAACAGAGCCATCTCATTTCACCCACATCACATTACTTATCCAGTTGTTGTTCTTGCTGTTATCTCCAGAATCTGTTTTTCATCCCCACCCCCCATTTTCTCACAATTACTTCCTGTGGCAATATTATCCATGGATATGGAATTGGTGTTTATGCATGCATATATTGCCAACAGCCAGCTTTAACACTCCACTGCCTCTTAAATTTTCAATGCCATCTTTCTTGGCAAACTGAGTTTCTGACATCCAGTCTTTGACAATTTGTATTTTCCTACAGCCAAACCAAGGGAAGCTAGTCATCTTCATTTGGCACAGTGACTCAGTGGTTAGCACTGTTGCCTCACAGCACCAGCCTCAGGTGACTGTGTGGAGTTTGCACATTCACACCGTGTCAGCATAGGTTTCCTCTGGGTGCTCCCACAATCCAAAGATGTGCAGGTTAGGTGAATTGACCATGCTAAATTGCCCCTAATCTTCAGTGCTTTGGAGCCTCCTGTGAAGTGCTGCTATACTGTATTTGGGTCTATTGATAGGTAGTCCTTAGGCGGTTGGCACCATATTTCCATTTCCTTGCTTGTCTGTGTCTCGCAATACAGCAGTGCTTCACAGGAGGCTCCAAAGCACTGAAGCTGTCACCTAGACAGGGAACAACACGTCTGCAAATCAACTTCCCAGCTCAGCGAACATACCTACAACCACGGCATGTGGTCGAAGTTCTATACCTCTCCCAGTAGGTGCAGAGCTAGATCACCAACCACTGTTAATCAAAACAAGACTCTTTGCAAGTTGTGTCCTTTTTGATCCTGAGCTGAACTTTCAAGTCCATATTCTCCGTTACAGAAAGAGACTGGTTGCTTCCTCCTCAGTTACATCATTTGCCTCATCCTGGTTCAACCCATTTGCTGAAAAACACATCAATGGCTCATTGCCTCAAATTCATCTATTTCTGTGTGCTGGCAAGACGTGTGCATCTGCTACATTCCTTCTGTTCATTAGATATGCTATGCCCTGTACCCCATTATATGCTGGTTCTACTCACGTATTTTCCTTTTTTATTAAAATGTGCTAGAACTAGCAGATCACACAAAGGGTACTCTGGAGTCATACAGCAGAGATCCATCGGCTCAACTCTCTTCAATCAAAACCCTACGCCCATTCCTTTCCACAGCAACTTTTTATGCAGCACATACCCTTTACTTCTCTATCCTCACTGTCTAAAGTCACAAGCACTGCTTTCAGATGGGACAACAATGGGGTGTACTTTTTTCAATACAGCGTTCACGGCATCCAGTGCAATTGTCTATATGCTGGAGAGGCAAGGCACCGGTATGGTCATTGCTTTGTGGAACACCAAAGTTGTCTGTTAGCTCATTTGGCTGGATGGCTGGTTAGTGATGCCAACAGTGTGGGTTCAATTCCTGCTCTAGCTGAGGTTACTATGGAGGACTGTCCTTCTCAACTCCTCCGCTTAATTCACCACACATCATCTCTCTCTGATGACAGAGCAACCCCGTGGTAGGGTAGGACTGGCAACTCTACCTTTTTAATCTGTAAGGGTGATCCTGAGTTTCCAGTTGCTTTTTATTTTAAATCATCACCTTGCTTTCACACTAACCTCTGTTCTCCGTCTCCTGCTTCTCCAGTGTTGATCAACCCAAGTGTGAAGAAGAGCACCTGTTTTTTTTTTTTGTTGAATAGATCCTTCACCGATTTACCAGCTCAACATTGAATTTGTAATTTTTTCATCCATTTTGTTTCATTTTTTTCTAAAACAAAAGATCTTATTCTATTTGGATGGCAACTGTTCTTCATTTTGTCGTTCAACGAGGAAGCTTTGATTCCTTTGTTACAAAGCACTGCTGACACCTAGCTGTTGGATCTTCCCACAGGAGTTCAATCATGAGCCAGACAGCTTGTCTGCCTTTCTTGACATTTACGCTTTTAAAACCCACCTTTTACCAAGCTGTTATTCACCCTTCCTAGAATTTCACTCTTTGCCTTTGTCGGTTTGTAATTATGTAGATGTGAAGCACTTTGAAATGTTTTTCTGTTTCAAAAGTGCTGTTTAATCACCATTTGTAGTGTCTCTCTGAGATTTTGGAATAAATACATAAAATTCTGGATTAAAATGTCAACATGATGTGGAAAAAAAGCAGAATATTCTAAATTTCCTTCCAGACTGCTCTTAATGTCAGTTATATTGAAATACTATTGAGTTCTCCTGTTTTGCCATAAGTTTTAAACGTTGTGGTATTTGAACCTCCATTTTTCTTCACCTCGGTGTGTTGTTTCCTTTAAGTTAGGAATAAATTTAATATTCTAAGGTTCTCCTAGCTGATGATTAAAAGATTTTGAAGTGTTCCAGCACACACTTACTCCACTGTAAGTCCCACATCTGTGAAGAAAATTACGCTCACTCATGATAGCAACTGAATCCTTACCAATAATCTTTGTCTTCTGAAAGGCAGTTTGGTAGCCCAGCTCACCTAAATCCCAGATTGTCATTGATGGAATTTTTACTTTTGTTTAAGCCACAAAAATTGTTTTAAGTCTCCTGCCGTGTTACTGCAGTAACGTAACTTGATATCAATGTTTTCTTGACCTTATTTCTGTATTTTACTGAGAGATATGTTGTTGCAAACCTGAGCAATCTTAATGTGATAAGATGTTAAGAGCTTTGAAGTACTGATGTTGACCTTTCATCAGGTAGTTGCCTTCATCAGGAGCGGCGCTCCGAAAGCTAGTGTGCTTCCAATTAAACCTGTTGGACTATAACCTGGTGTTGTGTGATTTTTAACTTTGTACACCCCAGTCCAGCACCGGCATCTCCAAATCAAGATTAGAGTGGTGCTGGAAATGCACACCAGGTTTCGACGTTTCGAGCAGGAGCCCTGATGAAGCCCCACTCTAATCTTGACTCAAATCTCCAGCATCTGCAGTCCTCACTTTGGCTTCCTTAAATTAATCACTGAACTTGTGTTCAAAGTTGAACTTAATTCTGCATGCAAATAATTGCCTCATTACCTGCCCCCTCAGTTTGCCATATAACATGTTACTTATGTAAAGTTTCTGTGCCCAGACTTTCTTCTTACCACAACTAACATGTTACTGCAGTTTTCTGCAAGAAGCATGAAAGGCTGATAGAATAAGGACCGCCTCTGCATAAGGACTACCTAAATGTTCTTAAGCTCCGAAGGGCAGGTTATTTCTCTTCTGGTTCCACAGTCCCAATTAGATGGCATTCAAATGCGGAAGTTGAACTAATTTTAGATTGCAGACTTGTAGCTAAGCCAAAAGTGAGGACTACAGATGCTGGAGGTTAGAGAATAGAATGTGGTGCTGGAAAAACACAGCAGGTCAGGCAGCATCCGAGGAGCAGGACCTCGACGTTTCGGGCAAAAGGCCTTCATCAGTCTTGAAACTTCAACTCTCCTGGTCCTCAGATGCTACCTGATCTGCTGTGCTTTTCCAGCACCCCACACTCGATTTGTAGCTAAGGCTGAGACTGGGAAATTGCTTAAGATTTTGTTTGGTTGTTTCTTCAGAATTATGTGGAGGAAAAGCTGATGCCCACGTGGAACTGGATGGTTAGCATCATGGACTCCACTGAGGCACAGTTACGCTACGGTTCAGCATTGTCCTCTGCGGGGGATCCTGGTCATCCCAGCCATCCTTTACATGCTTCTCAAAATTCTGCCAGGCGTGAGAGACTAACAGCACGTGAAGAAGCCAGTCTGAGAACATTAGAGGGAAGAAGGTAACCCCTCACTTTCTGGAATCTTGCGTTTTAATGATATGTTGTCATTTAGTTGAGGTGGACTGCTAAAGTCATAGTGTACTTTATTCAGGTAGTTTGCTCCAGAGTAATGCCATTCTTGGAAATGTTATGTGCTACGGATGTCAATTTCCCAATTAAGCTAGTTCTCCGGCTGCTTTGACAGCTTTTCAGGCTAGTGACCTGGTTTCTATAGAGCTACCCAGAGATAATCTGCCATTGGCTTTGTGGGAAAAGTCTACCAAAAAATTTCTTTATATAAACATGTTCCCTGCCCCCAAGATTTTATTCATATCGCTTATCCATAAAATTTCCATAAATACCTCAGGAGAACACCACTTCACTGCCCCCTCTGCATGAAGAGATTTTTAAGTTTAGTTAACTTTGTATGGTGTTAAATTTTAGGTGCATAAGGTGGATTTGATAAAGTACTGTGCACACACTTTAATCTGTACAAGAGAGATGTTCCGATAATGGAAGGGAGCGCTGACGCAAATTAGGGCATTTTGAAGTGTATGAAGAGGGTAGTTGACCACCAGTTGTAATGAGCATTGGTGTCATGTTACTGAAGAACTTTCTGCCCATCCTTTTATTTCTTGAATAAAAGTTAAATAAAAATTGTCACCTACTGGATGATTTCACTTCAGGCTCAGCAACCCTTTTATTCTGCATTGCTTAACATGAATATGTTTTTCATTTTTGCCCAATTACATATTAGGTGTGCAGACCAGGCATTCTCACAGAATGAATGTGGAGTAGGAAAATAAGTTAAAGGATGTTGCACAATGTTAAGAAATCCAAAATTATGCTAATCAGTACTATCTGATTCAATTCAAAACTTGTGCATTTGATAGTTGGAGGAATTGGAATGCATTAGTATGCATTCATTGCACACTCCCTATCATGTGCATTAGCCTCTAAACACTATTTGATAAATATTCCATCAAATATTTTATTTGCTATAAAGTAAGAATCTAAATTTATGGTTTTGGAATTCACATTTGGACCTGGTTTGATGTTATTGTGTTGAGGTATTTGTAAATGGATTACTTAAACATGTTTAATTTTGACTGAAATTATCTCAATGGAGCCATTGTGCTTAACAAGCAGAAGTATTATTAGCATGCATAGCATCAATGTTATCTGTCCAGAAGAATAATACTTTTTAAAAATCAAAATTTTAAATGTTCAAGTTCTATAGCACAAAATGTTAATCTAATCATTATCAAACTAAATGCAGCATAGAAGGCAGGCTTTTATGCTTTATTTGGTCTGATTTACTTTTGTACTGAGCTAATTTGCTGTGGATGAATTGTAGATGTTGATGCTCATTGTAATTTTGCCAATGTTTTTATCTTCCCAGACGTGCTACTTTGTTGAATGCTCGTCAAGGAATGATGTCTGCACGTGGTGATTTTCTCAATTATGCCCTTTCTCTCATGCGTTCCCATAATGATGAGCATTCTGATGTACTACCAGTGCTGGATGTTTGCTCATTAAAGCATGTAGCATATGTCTTCCAGGCACTTATTTACTGGATTAAGGCAATGAACCAACAGACAACGTTGGATACACCACAACTGGATCGAAAACGGTATTTTGTGTTCAGGTTTTTAAAAACTATTTTTGCATTGTGTTGATAGAAAAATTACTTTATTGTCCACCCTTAATATACCTAATTGACCGTCTTGTAGTCTTACTTATGATACTACAGTATTTTGTGCCAGTGCAGTGCAGCAAAACAGTGGTATTTTGATGAATGGGTAACGGTATAAATATGTCTTTGAGAGTTTATAACACACAATCTCAGTATCGCTTTGATCTTGTTGCTCTTATTTGTCTTGTGAATGGAGTTTACAGAAGTAGGACTTGTGCAGTGCATCCTGCTGTAAACTGTGACCACAGTGAACTGATGGTCGAGGAGATGTGTATTGAATCTCGTGGAAGGTACAGCTACTAGATTGCTGTCCTGGGTGATATAGAGCTATTTATATTCTTGAAGTTATAGTTATCCCCCTGGTGATGATTCTGTCACACTTTTGACTTCAGTTTTACAGATGGCATAGAGGTTTTGAGGGGACAAAGCTAATGCATTAACTGCAGAGCACCCAATTTCTTCCCAGCTCCGATAACCACATTGTTCTGATACTTGTATGTAACTGTGCTACGGTGTGATTGATAGCTTAACCAAGTAATCAACATATACTGGAGAACTGGATAGATTTCATGCTTTGCTGCCCATGGGTGAAGTGGCAGGAGGGTAGCTAATGTGATTTGTTTATTTAAGAAGGGCAACTGGAATAAGCCAAGTAATTACAGACCAATTAGTTTGATGTCAGTGGTCAGGAAATTATAGGGAAAATCTGAAGGACAGGGTTAATCGATACTTGAAAAGGCAGGAGTTGATCAGGGATAGTCAGTATGGGTTTGTTAAAGGAGAATCCTATCCCATTCATTTGAGTTTTGAGAAGGTGTCTAAATATACTGATGAGTTGAGGTGGTTTACATGGATATCAGTAAGGGCCTTTGACTAGGTCCCACGTGGAAAACTTATCTAAGAAGAGTCCATGGAATCCATGGCAAGTTGGCAAACTGGATCCAAAATTGGCTTACAAACTGGAGGCAAAGGGGGGTGGTGGTGGGTTGTTTTTGTATTGGAAGCCTGTGACCAGTGGTGTACCACAGGCTTCAATGCTGCAATCCGTGCTGTTAATGTACATTATGACTTGAATGTAAATGCTGAAGGTATAATTAAGTTTGCAGATGACATGAAAATTAGTGTTGCTATGCATAATGATTTGGGAGAGCAATGGCGTTGAATTTAAACTTGACTAAATGTAAAATGATGCATTTCAATAAGGGAAGGATATCTGGTGCTTAGAGATCTTGGTGTATAAGTCCATAGATCCCTAAAGGACTCAGCATATGTAAGCAAAGTGGTGTAGAATTTTGGAGCAAGGATGTCTTGTTACAACTTCTGTTAAGCCACAGATGGAATTCCTTGTGCAGTTCTGGTCACCACACCATCAGAAGAATGTGTTTGCACTGGAGAGGGTGCAGAGGATATTCATCAGGACATTGTCCGGGATGAAAAGTCTCCATTATGAGGAAAGAATGGTTAGGCTGAGCTTATTTTGTTCCTTGGAGCAGGTGAGGCTGAAGGAGTATATGAGGTAAACAAAATTGAGAGATGTAGACAGTAGGTTGTGAAAATCTCTTCCCTGCAGCAGCCTGTCTTAAGTCAGAGGGCATAAGTTTTAAGTGCGGAATAAGTGGTTTGGAGGAAAATGGAGGAAAGCTTGTTTCACCTAGAGGGTGGTAGAAATGTGAAACATGTCTGTGAGGGTGGTGGAGGCAAGTACTTTTGCAATGTTGAAGGAACATGTGGATGAGTACTTAAAATGCCAGGCCCTAATATGCTGTGGGCCAAGTGTTGGTAAATGGGATTAATGTAGTTTGGTGTTTAATTGTTAGCCTAGAGATGGTGGGCCAGAGGTTGTGTTCCTTTGCTTTATGACTTGAAAGAGACCATGACATGCATTCACAGAAATTTGCTGTATTTAGTTTAAATACTTGAGTATTCAAAAATAATGCAGTTTTTGATGTGGATGTCAAATCCTTTCCTTCATATATAAGAAAATAAAGTCACTTTGCTACTCTGAGATGGAGTTGTACTACTGTGAACGAGATGCTTCATTGTTGTTTGAAATTAGGTTGTGTAAATTGTGGGAGTGAATAAGCAATGCTTTAAACATGTTCACTTACCTTATGTTGCTATTTAAATCATAAATGCAAAATCTAATACAAATTGTTGAGCTGCTTAATTTGTAACTGAAATATTTCCTTCTGGAGTAAATTTTCATCAGGGTGGAAATCTATGGGTGAAATGGCCGCTATCATATTATTTCAGTTTTGTTTTTCAAGAGGATTTCACAATAGGAAGCAGTTTAGCATAAAATCTAATTTTTCTTAGATTTAAGGGTTGAGTGGTATTTAAAGGAAGTGGGCATCTGTCATAACTTTAAAAGCAATTGCTATCTCACGTTTAGTTTGTTAATATTAAATGGAGTTTATCTTACCAGAAATAAGTTATTAAAACTTTTATTTTGGAACGATATCTGTAATGTGCCAATCTTCACAGGACTCGAGAGTTGTTGGAGCTCGGTCTTGACAATGAGGATTCGGAGCATGAAAATGATGATGATACAAATCAGAGTGAGTCCTTTTGTGCTAAATGAGCTGTGCATTGTTGAAAGGCCTATTTAATTCTCTCTTTTATTATAATTTTAAATTCCTTTTTACATCTATGAATGGACTTTTAATAGCATATACTAGGTAATTGACCTGCAATATATTGCAGAAATAAGAAATTCTCAACTATATCTCGGAACTTATTTTAAAATGATGGTATAATGAGAAAATATAGACTTTGTGGGGAAGAAATTGAACCTCTCTCTGCTTAATTAAAAGAAGTCTAAGAGATAATATGAAGATCAAAGAATCAGCACACTGCAACATGGTAGGCTGTTGGAGAAAATGCAGAGGCATGGAATTGAAGGCGATTTAGCAGTTTGGATTAGAAACTGACTGTCTGAAAGAAGGCAGCAAGTGGTGGTTGATGGAAAATATTCAGCTTGGAGTCCGGTTACTAGTAGTATGCCATAAGGATCTGTTTTGGGACCAATGCTGTTTGTCATTTGTATAAATGACTTAGACGCAGGCATAGGTGGATGGATTAGTAAATTTGCAGACTACACTAAAGTCAGTGGAGTAGTGGACAGTTTGGAAGAATGTTACAGGTTGCAGGGGGACTTGGATAAACTGCAGAATTGGGCTGAGAGGTAGCAAGTGGAGATCAATGCAGCTATATGTGAGATGATGCACTTTGGGAAGAATAACAGGAAGGCAGAGTACTGGGTCAATGGAAAGATTCTTGGTAGTGTGGATGTGCAGAGGGATCTGGGAGTCCATGTACATAGATCCCTGAAAGTTGCCACCAAGGTTGATAGTGCCGTTAAGAAGGGATACGGTGTGTTAGGTTTCATTTGTAGAGGGATTGAGTTCCGGAGCCGCAATATCATGCTGCAACAATACAAAACGCTGGTGCGGCCACACTTGGAATATTGTGTACAATTCTGGTCTCCATACTTCGGGAAGGATGTGGAAGCATTGGAAAAGGTGCAGAGGAGATTTACCAGAATGTTGCCTGATCTAGAGGGAAGGTCTAATGAGGAAAAGCTGAGAGACTTGAACCTGTTCTCATTGGCAAGAAGAAGGCGAAGAGGGGATTTAATAGAGACCTACAAGATGATCAGAGGATTAGATAGGGTAGACAGTGAAGGTCTTTTTCCTAGGATGATGACTTCAGCGTGTACGAGGGGGCATAACTACAAATTGAGGGGTGATAGATTTAAGACAGAGGTCAGAGGCAGGTTCTTTATGCAGAGAGTGGGAAGGGCGTGGAATGCCCTACTGCTAATGTAGCTGGAAATGTGTTGCTGGAAAAGCGCAGCAGGTCAGGCAGCATCCAGGGAACAGGAGAATCGACGTTTCAGGCATAAGCCCTTCTTCAGGAATATGCCCGAAACGTCGATTCTCCTGTTCCCTGGATGCTGCCTGACCTGCTGCGCTTTTCCAGCAACACATTTCCAGCTCTGATCTCCAGCATCTGCAGACCTCACTTTCTCCTACTGCTAATGTAGTCAACTCAGCCACATTAGGGAGATTTAAACAATCCTTAGATAAGCACATAGATGATTTTGGGATAGTGTAGGGGGATGAGCTGAGAATAGTTCACAGGTCGGCGCAACATCGAGGGCCGAAGGGCCTGTTCTGCACTGTATTGTTCTGTGTTCTATTGGAAGTTGGATCTGGACACTTTACAGGTCTCTCCTTTTTAAAAACAAAAGGTGTGGAGCCCTTGTAAATGCTAATAACAACCTAATACTTGTTTTGTGACTTTAAGAGAAAATTGACATGGCACTGAGAGCTCTGCAAAGCTCTTTGTGGCATTGACTCATTTCCCCTGAAACCCCACTGTGTTCCTTCCTTCTATTTTCACTTTCTTTGTTCAACACTTCCAAGATTGCTGCTGCCACTGAAGTAAATTATTTCAAATTAGTCAATATAAACTGGGAAGAGTTGCTAATTGGTATTCACCAATTATTTGCATAAGAATCAAGATCCAATTTTGGGCAGCTATCTGGCACCTGTTGGTGAGCATGCAGGCTTTGCACAGTAACGAGCCTGAACATAGGAATTGGTTTTTTGTTGATTGTTCTATAAGTGAACTGTTCATCATGCACACTTGCAGTCACCACTTTTTCTATATTCCACTCAGTTGTATCTTTCATTGTTACTGGTACCTGTTTCCTTATTTACCTTTTCCTATCTGCATAATAAACTTTCAGTCATTTGTAGAACCTGTAGTACCTGTTAGTTGTGTTTTTGATTCTTCGTTGTTGGCACACGTTGTTCTTTTTACAATTGAGTTTGATTACTTATTCTGAGTATCAATTAGAACGTGACATTATTTTTGGTTCAACATTGTTCTAGCTTTATGTTCAACGTGATTGCAATTTTATGGACCTTTCTACAGGCTATTTTTAGGTCTTTTTATTTTAAGGGAAATGTTACTTTCTTCACTTTATGGACGTTAGTTATGTTAGATTTACAGGGCTCTGCCAGCTGTCCTGTTCATTCACTCATTCCTAATCAGAAATGGACTTGCTAGTGATCCTGACTCGGGGATTAACTGTGTGTTTAATTGTGATTATGGATATAACTGAGATTTCTCTGACGCCACCAATCCTATATTTCTTAAATACCTTCCTTGCTTGATAAGTATTTGGATTGACAAGGATGATGTACCGATTAATTTGTCAGTTAACTATTTTAGATATGTTATGTCACAACTCTTTGGTCCTTGGGACTTGCACCTGGATGTTTTGGCCCAGAGTATGACCACAATCAATGCACCAGAAGACCCCAGATTAATTTATTCTAGGAGTGCTGAGCATGAAATGCAGCAGCTGTTTGTGTCCATCGCACTTTAAAACCAGCTATATCAATTAATGTCATTGGAACTTTACATAATCTATATTGACTTTAGTCATTTTAATTTAATTGACAGCTTTTGTATCCATTATTCATAGTTCCAGCTTCTAAAATTCTGCTAGGCAAGTTCATTTCTCTTGCATTTCATTATTGAATTATTTGGTTTGCTAGTAGTGGATATGGCTATGTGTACTGTGATCAAAAACTGAGACTTTTCCATTTTAGGTTCTGGCCTGCATGACAAGGATGATGAAACACTTTCCACGGAAGCGGGCCAAAATCATCCATTCTTTCGGCGTTCTGATTCCATGACCTTCCTTGGCTGTATTCCCCCAAATCCATTTGAAGTTTCTCTCGCTGAAGCAATTCCCCTAGCAGACCAACCTCACCTTTTACAGGTAAGCATAAGAGCACTGAATAGTCTACTCAAGCATTTTATTTATAAGTTTCTTGCTGTGGTTCTGGGACAAGAATGTGGTGCTGGAAAAGCACAGCCGGTCAGGCAGCATCTGAGGACCAGGAGAATTGATGTTTTGGGCATAAGCCCTTCAACAGGAATGTGGTTCTGGGAGGTTGGTTAGCACAGTTGCCTGGGTGCCTAGTTGGTGATGCAGAGTGACACCAATATTGTGGAATCAGCAAATCCTACACCAGTTGAGGTTACCATGAAGGACTCTCTTTCTCAACCTTTCCCCTTGCCAGAAGTGTGATGACTCAGTTTAATCCACCACCAGTCATCTAATAAGAGAGCAGACCTATGATCTGGTAAGATTATGATGTCTTTACTGTTAATCATGTTGCAATGACTGCCTATGCAAATTATATTCTGTGCTCAAGCTTTGAAGGGAGACTCAAATTAGAATGATCATTTACTAGTTCTTGAGGGAAAATTGTTTTAAATTGTGTTTTGGGTCTTTCTCTTTCTCCAGCCTAACGCTAGAAAAGAAGATTTATTTGGTCGCCCAAGCCAAGGTTTATATTCCTCCTTTTCAGGCCTTGGGAAAGGTATAACTGAAGTAACTGTGGATAGAAACTGCCTAGAGGTAAGATCTGCGTATACAAAGTGTTTTCTCATGAAATGTGTGGTAAGGGACTGTGTGCAGGAATGTATTACTCCTTCAGTACTGCCATTTCCTGCTGCAGCATTCAATCTCTTGTATTTCTTTTGTAGAAGACGCCAGTGAAGTAAATGTTTATGTATTAGCAAATATTTGCTCGCAGTTTTTCTTTGTTTTTAGGCCAGTGGAATATAGCAACAATTTGTATTTATATAATAGTACAGTATAATAACACTTCCCAAGTCATTTCACAGGAGTGCTCTAAAACAAATTTTGGTTCTAAGCCTCATTATCAAATGTTTGGACTGCTTTGTCAAGGAGACTGATTTTGAGGAGAGTCTTAATGGACCTCAGAGAGGCAGAGGGGTTTAGGAAGAAAATTCCAATGCTATGGACCCAGGCAACTGAAGGCATGGTTACCAACCATGGCAAAGTTAAAGTTAAGATACCCAAAGACAGAATGAAATGAGTGCAGCTATCACAGAGATTTATGCAGTTGGAGGATAAGAAGAAATGACGCCATGACTGAAGTTGGACCAATGCTAATTTTAATTTTGTTGTTAAAGCAGGAGTCGCCATAAGTCAGTGAACATAAGTGGTACAGAAATGGGAAATAGTAAGCTAGGTTGTATGTATCAGAATGCACTCTCATCAGTTTTCCTGCAGGTAAAGGAAATCAAATTCAAGTTCAGAAGGTTTGGAATTATTGAGCATCTTTAAAATTATTTTTCAGTAAGAAGTCCACTTTCTTTACATCCAGTATGTAGGAAGCTATATTTTTATAGATATTTTTATTGAAAATTTAGCATGTTTTTACACGTTTACAAAAGAAAACTAAAAAAATCCCCAAGTATAAACATTGATATACAATTAAATCTTAAATAAATAATAACCAAACTCTATCAAACAGGAAAAAAGAAATACCGAGAGGAAAAAAAACCGAAACTCAGCTAACTACTCATCTAACCTACAACTAACCAGAGTGTATGATTAAATCTCTTACATTATTCAAGAGAGAAAAAAAACGACGGAATACACAGAAATTGAGTAGTGATATACATGCTCGGAATGTGTTAACATCAGATCATAACAAAACCTGTATTCATGCGGGATTCCTCTCCTAAGGGGCCCCGGACCAGCCAGGTTCACCATCTCAATTAAATAAAAGCCCTTGTTAGGATGGCTGAGATATCTGTATTTGTGTAATTCAAGAAGGGCTGCCATATTTTATGGAATAATTTGGTTTTTTGGTGCACCATATTTGTAAGGAAGTCGGGGGAATATATTCCATAATTATTCTGTGCCAATTCGCAGGTCCATGAGGGCCCTCAGCCACCCAGTTTACCAAAATATTTTTCCTTGCACAGAAAGAGAGAATGGAAAATAATGTCTTCCCTGTCGTAATTTCAAGTGTTCTTTATCCAATAAGTATGTCTCCTCTAGGAGAGCTATATCAACCCTTTCTTTCTTGAGGTTTGATAATATTTTCTTCCTTTTGATTGGTGAATTACTCCCCATGACATTCCAGGTGCGCCATTTAATCGACTGATTACCCATAATCACCAGGCAAGTCCGAGACCCCTCGGGAGAAGAAACCCTATCCAAAACATCCCAAGCATAGACCATATAAAATTCACAAAAATAAAGGCTCTTTAATACACTCAGATCAGTATAATCAAAAACTATTTCTAAATTAAAAAAAATAAAACTTATTTAAACTGAGATTTTCCCCCTTGTTCCCAGGGGGCATCACTTCCTTTCCAAAAGCTCATCATATCCTCTCCCAACCAGTGCCCCACCCTTGACCCAGGCACCCCACGATAGGATAAAAAAAATTCAAATATACTACCGAGCTAGAGTTAACAATGAGTACCCTACCCACACCAACACCTGGGTATATTTGGTAATATTAATACCATGTATGAACATGTAGAACTATAAAATTACAGTCTCAACAAATAATAATTAAATATAGTAATACAGAATACAGGGGAAAATAACCGCACTCCTAAAAACAGATGAAATAGGATAAGGTAACCACCTCTCTTTTCCCCCCCCACCCACCTACATTAACTAGAACCCCTGGCCTACATGTATATATTTTTAGAAAAAAGGGGGGAGAAAATTGCTAAGTGGAAAACAAATAAATAAACCCCTCTCCCCACCCCCTGGAGATGATAATAAACAATAAGGTAATGAAAATTTAAAAAGGGAGTAAACCGGGGTGGGGGGAGGGCAAAACAACATCAATTAACTCTTACAATTTATCTAAAAGAGTCCAAAAATTCCTTGGCCTTCTCCGGTGATCCAAAGTTGTACACAGACCCTTCATGGCTGAAGCGTAGCGTAGCTGGGTTGCGCATGGAGTACTGAATGTTTAAGTCCTTAAATGCTTCTTCGCTTCATCAAACGCCTTCCTCTTTCGGACCAAAGCTGGGGAAAAGTCCTGGAATAACATAATCTTGGATCCTTTATAAATCATGGCTTGGGGTCTTTCCCAAGATTTCTGGAAGCTTCCAAGAGCATCTGCCTCTCCTTATAGCTCTGCAGCCGGAACAGAACCGGGCGGGGGCGCTGGTTCGAGCCTGGCCCACGCACTGCAACCCGGTAGGCCCATTCCACCCTTCCTGGCCTGATCCAGCCTCCAGATTTAACAGCTGTGGAAGCCACTGCTCGAGGAACACTGTAAGCTGGCCTCCTTTTTCCTGTTCGGGAAGGCCCAGCAAACGAATATTTTTTCGACGACCTCTATTCTCGAGGTCGTCAATGTGATCCTCTACGGTTCGGACTTGCTGTTCGAGAGTCCGGACCCGATCCACGGCCGATTCTACTATAGTCTTGGAGGACGTGGCCTTTAGCTCCGCCCCTCTGACTCAGTGCTCAATTTCCTCGATGTCTCGGTCGTGCTTTTGTAGCGCAGCCGAGAGCGAATTCCATCTGCTCCGGTACTCTTCGATGAAGGCGTTGATCTTCACGTCATGTGTTGGAGATTATTTCCGTGAGTTTTGCCACCGTAGGTAAGTCCTCCGGGGCGGCTACGGATGCCTCTGCTGCAGCTGGGGAGAGTGGGGGAGGGGCTCCTACCTGCTGAGAACTGCAGGCACCTTTTTCCCCCTAGTCATTTTTACAGGAGACTAGACTGTTTAAATTTAGTACTGAGCAACTAATTACATTAAGTAAAAACTATTTTAAATTATTTGGTAAGTGTGGTAGAGGCGGGTGGCCCAATTTGCCCAAGTTTTGGGAGGAGCACTATAGACTCAGACTTGCTGGGTCGCCGCCATCTTGGATCTTCTCCAGGAAGCTATTTTTGATCACTTGTGCTTTTAATTCTATTATCAATTCAACATACTCGAGAAAAAGCAGCTGGTACACAACATTGATCTTGTTGTACTCACTAGCTGAACACTTAGCTTTCATTTACATTCTATCAAAACTTACAGAAGTGATCTTGTGTTATGCTTTTGGTTAATCTAACATTTCACTTTTGCCTTAAGAAAACCAAGACGACTGTAAACGCTGTTCGTGTCCAAATGTTAAACTGAGCGTAGTTGCAGGAGTATTTTTAAGCTGAACATTACTCATTTGCTGGAATGTTGTGGATCTATTCCTTAGGTGCTTCCCACAAAAATGTCTTATTGTTCTAACCTGAAGAATGTTATGAGTATGCAAAATCGTCAGAGGAAGGCCACGGATGAGCAAGTATTACCAGAAGATGAATCTGAAAATTCACGAATAGGGCCATCTGCTCAGGACCTTGCAGCACAACTAAAAAGCAGTTTACTGGCTGAGATCGGGCTTACTGAAAGTGAAGGACCACCACTTACTTCATTTAGGTAACTGTTCTTCCCATTACTTTT
The DNA here is from genome assembly GCF_004010195.1 of Chiloscyllium plagiosum. Lineage (NCBI taxonomy): Eukaryota > Metazoa > Chordata > Chondrichthyes > Orectolobiformes > Hemiscylliidae > Chiloscyllium > Chiloscyllium plagiosum. Next base: position 83,282,703 of record NC_057713.1, on the reverse strand, counting down.
TAATTTTGATGTTTTTATTAAATTCTAATTGTCTTTCAAATGGTGTAAAATTGTACAAAGCTCTACTGAATTTTTTTAATATTTTGCTATTGCTTGTGGTGTTAGAAATGTATCATTAATTCCTTGTTTTTATTGATTATCAGGCCACAGTGTAGTTTCATGGGTATGGTGGTTTCTCATGACATGTTATTGGGACGTTGGCGCCTATCATTGGAACTCTTTGGAAGAGTGTTTATGGAGGATGTAGGAGCTGAACCTGGATCAGTAAGGATATTTAACGTATAACATTAAAATTTTAAAACACTAGACCATTATGATTATTTTGTGTTCAGGCTGAACATAATTTCAATTCAAATAATGTAGAGTGGACTTTTCTTTCAACAGATTTTGACTGAACTTGGTGGTTTTGAAGTTAAAGAGTCGAAATTCCGACGAGAAATGGAGAAACTAAGAAATGCTCAGTCTAGAGACCTAACTTTAGAGGTAATAAGCAGAGTTCCTTCTAATTTTCTTTTCACCAATCTGGGCCTCTGAGGCCTGTATGAACCAGTGACTTCTAGAACCAGAGGTCAAGATAGTGTAGGTTTTTTTCCTTGGAAGCTAGTATGGGCATTTTAGTCTTTTTTTTAATCAAACTGCATTTTGTTGTAGTAAAAGCAAGTCCTACATGAATTTGTATTCTTACAACCACTGTCTTAAGAAACTGGACACTTTTGCATGAGATCTGGTAGTTGTTTATCCCTTACTCGGGGCGGAGAGTCAGTTCAGTTGACTGGATGGCAGATTTGCAATGCAGAATGACACCAACAGTGTGGATTCAGTTCCTGAGCTGATTGATGTCACCACAGAGTTCACACCTTCTCAACCTCTTGCCCCGGCCTGAGGTGTGGTTTCCCTCAGGGTAAACCCACCATCAGTTGCATCTCTCTAATTAGAGAGCAGCCCAAGGTCCTTTGGGATGTTGGTGACTTTACCTCTGTCCTTATTCAGGTAGTCATTTGCATAAGTGAGCATGGGCAATAATTTCTTTGATTATCAGGAACATTGCAGTTGATACTGATTTCATGTGACTGAAGTTCCCATGTGTGTATTTGCAAGTGGGTAACGGTCAATGTTGAGAACCTGGATTGTATGTTCTCTTCCCTGGCTTCAAATGTTATCACCAATTAGAATGCCTGCATCTTGGCTGGTTACAATCATTCATTCATACAATATAAACATTAAACCTGGAAATTTCTGGGTTATGTAAAGTTTAGCCAGTCCTTAGAAGTCTTAAACAAGCTTTAATTGACATGTAAACATCCTGATTATTAGGAAGAAATGAATATATGTTTGCTATTTTATGTTTGTCTTCATCAGGTAGTCTTTTTAAACTTTTTTTTAAAAGGCAACTTCCTGCTTATTTGGATAGTATTTACTCTATTAGTTCACATATGTCTCGACATTTTTTGGATGTTGATGAGAAGAGTTACTAAAGGCTGTTCATGTTTAATTTCTGTGGTGTTTCAGGTTGATCGAGATCGTGACCTCTTGATTCAGCAAACAATGAGGCAGCTAAATAACCATTTTGGCCGTCGATGCACTACAACTCCAATGACTGTACACAGGGTGAAGGTTACATTCAAAGATGAGCCAGGAGAGGGCAGTGGAGTGGCTCGAAGTTTTTACACTGCAATTGCACAAGCATTTCTATCTAGTGAAAAATTGCCAAACCTGGACTGTATACAGAATGCTAGCAAGGGATTACAAACCAGTATGTCATCTTTGAATACTCCTCAAGAAACTAATATGCATGTAGTTCCTAAATCACTGACCACTTAACTTGTATTCGGAAAATTGAAGGAACCTTACAATAGAACTTAATGTTTTCACCATCTCAAAATACTTAACAAACAGGAAAGTTTGGTGGCATAACGTCTAACTGTTACACTCAGATCAGGCAAGCTAATGCAATCATGATTAATCCTAGACTGCATGTCTTTTTCACATCACTTAGCCTCCGACCCTACTGATCATTATTACATCAAAGGAGCGAATTATCAAAACCCAGAACAGTGGAAATAAAAGGATAAAATAACTCACTGATGTCTTTGAGAGAGCTGTTTGTTGAAACTAAGTCTCTTTTTTTTAACGCATATGATGGCAAGCTACTGATCTTCCTCATGAAGGTTATTTTTCCAGTTCGTTGGTATTATTTTCTATGAAAGATTATATAGAGTGCTAAACAGTAATACATTTTTACTGTGCTCTTTTAACTGTAGGGTTAGTTTTTTGTATATTTTTCTATTTGTTACCTAAGGCAAGATTTCCAAAGCCTATCCTGTTTAGAGTTTCTAGATTCATAGCTATATATGCAGAGAGATGGGTTCCGATTGTGTTGGAAGTAGCATTAAATATTACTATTAGATCCAAAATATATTCATTTGTAGATTTTCAAAAAAGCTTTAAAATCCTGTAAAATTTAACCATGTTGTGGTCCTTAAAATTAATTTAATCAGTGGTACAGCTGTCTTCAATGTATCTTTAATAGCACTAATAAAATCGAATATCAAAGTTTTTGATCAGTTGTTTTTGCCTTAGGTTTAATGCAACGGTTGAGAAACAGAGAGAGGGAGCGAGAAAGAGAAAGAGAGAGGGAAATGAGGAGAAGTGGTGGAATGAGAGCAGGCTCTCGTCGAGACAGAGATAGGTGAGTGCGAACTGTTACATCAGCTGTTAAATACAAAAGGCTTTGCATGATATGAAGCGCAATTGAAATAATATCTTTATGTATATACACAAACAATTAAAGGAAAAAGAAAGATGTGGTTCAATTTTATATTGTACTTTCTCCTGTCCTACTTTATTTAAAAAAAACTGCTTATGCTATAGACCTGGTCTTACTCTGGTATTTACATAGACTCAGATCTCTGATTGAAGAGAGGAGAATTATGTCATTACCTATAGTTCAATCCTAGACAGTTTTGTGACTTCACATTTCGATTCCATTTAAATCAATATAACACTTGCATTAGTTCATGTAAACAAACAGTTTGCTTAGGTTTATCTGCAAGTTGCAACTTTGAGGAAACTAACAAAGGCAAGATTTTATGTCAGTGATATAAACGGAGTTTGAATTTTATCAGATCAGTGAAATCCAATTCCAGCTTGCATTTGCAACAGTTTTTATGCACTGCCACCTTGTCAACTAAGCCGAAAAATATTTAATGTTTGCTATCCAGCCTGTGTTCTCAACGTATCACTAACCACTGCCTGAAATTTATTGTGCTTGGATTTGCCAAGGAATCTGTTAATCCAGATTCCTTTGTGAAAAATGTTCCCTGGAATGTCATATGTAAAACATTTGCAGTTCGTTATCTTGCAAGCTCTAATATTTTTTTCAGTCAGGCTGCTTGGTTTGTGTTGCTGCGACCAGGGTTTGTGGAAAATCTAAAGCATGGAACTTTTCTAATATTCTGTTTTGTTACAAGTCTGCTTCAATGATCAAATTTTTTCAATGCATTCATATCAAATTGAGATTTGGAGCTGTTCTCACAAAGCCAAGGCATTTAATCAGCTTTCACATTTTCACATCAAACTTGATGTGTCGCTTCAAAGGTCAGTTTCATACATTTTAATTGTGCAATGGCTGTCAAGCATCTGAACAGATCAAGTACTGGCACTATAGAACTAACTTACCAAGAAAATACTGAAAAGTTAGCACATTCTCTACTCGCAGTACTGAATAATCAGATTAGATCCTGAAAAACAACTTTGTGAAATGAATATCCTATTTCCACTTCAACTTGAAAAACTGTAACAAATTCACATGGTGCAGTAAAAAGACATTCCAGGTTAGTTTGAAAGGACTTAGTGTGTTCTAAATACAGATGTGAAGTTTACTGCTTAAATAAATTTCCACATTATTTAAATAATTAAAAGTCAAGGATGGCTCCATTCAGATTTCTAGTTTAGTGTAAATCATGTGCTGAAGAAATAATGCAACAATTCTGTGGGTGATTGTTCAGATATAATGCAATAACGATTGGACATAAAGTTAGTATTTGTTTTTAATTCTTAGGGAATCAAGAAGGCAACTTTCCATAGATACTAGACCTTTCCGGCCAGCATCAGAAGGAAATCCTAGTGATGATCTGGATCCGCTGCCAGCCCATCGACAAGCACTTGGAGAGCGACTGTATCCTCGGGTTCAAGCGATGCAACCAGTAAGTATACTGCAAAGTATGGTGTAATCTCTACCTGTAGAACCTATTAAAGTCTGGTTTATTTTGGCAAGAAAATTTGAACTTGAAATAAAAGTTGTAATGCATTAATTGATTTTTTAATTTAAATTTCAGGCATTTGCCAGTAAAATTACAGGAATGCTACTAGAATTATCTCCTGCTCAGCTTTTGCTACTTTTAGCTAGTGAAGACTCACTAAGAGCAAGAGTTGATGAGGCCATGGAACTCATAATTGCACATGGCAGGTAAAGAAAATTCATAAAACCATGATCCTCTCTAATCCTGTATTTGTGTTGTAAAAATCTGTCCCACTAAAAATTGCAATTTTTCTGCAGGGAAAATGGTGCTGATAGTATATTGGACTTAGGATTGCTCGACTCATCAGATAAATCTCAGGTAAAAAAAAATGCACTTTGAATAAATCTAATGATTTGGGTTTGAGATTATGGAATGGGATTGCAGTAGAGGAAAATTTTTCATAATTATAAGTACGTGGCAAATATTATTACCTGGTATTTTTTGCATGACTTCTATGTTATGTTTGTTTTCATATGTTCTTATTGCTAATAAACTAACAGTTGTGAGCAGCAAAGATTTTTGATTTCCAGAATTCCAGTGCTAGCCTTTTCAATTTTATCCTATCATTTTGGCTGAGAATAAAATGATTTGGCCCATCTGGTCTATGCTGACCCTTTGCAGACAAATCCAGTCAATCCTGTTTCCCCCAGTCTAGCCCTGCAGGTTTATTTTGTCTGTTGGTGGTCCAATTTCCTTTTTTACATCATGAATGGTATTCTCCTTAAGGTCCTGATAGTTGGCACGTTCCAGGTAATTGCCATTCCCTGTGTTTATGCAGAAGCCTTTTTCCTCACTGCCCCACCTGCTGGTGTTTTCCGCACTAAAACTTAAATCTGTGTGCTGTAATTAAACTTCCAGCGAATTAGAGCAGCTTTTCTTTGTGTACCATATCTGAATTTGGTCAGAATCTTGTCTGCCTCTCTCAAACCTTCCCTCATCTCCTTCACACCAGGGGGTGCAACCCCAGCTTTTCTTTTGAGATGTGGGCGTTGTTACCAAGGGCCATCATATAATGGCCATCTCTAATTGCTCTTGAACTGAATGACTTCAGAAGTTAATTAAGAGCTAACCACATTACTGTGGGTCCAGAGTAGCATGTAGGTCACACGGGGTATGGATGGCAGACTTCCTTCCTAAAAGCATATTTGTGAACCAAGTTGGTTTTTACAACTATTGATAGTTTTATGTTCATTATTATTAAGACAGGCATTCAATTCCGGATGAGTTCACTGAACTTAAATTCCACTGATTACTGTGATAGCATTTGAATCTATTCTTCACCAAAGTATTTGTATAGTCTCTGGATTTAGAATCCAGTGATGTTACCAATTTGCCAGTATCTCATCCTAAATCTCTGGAAATGTGTGAATCTCATTTTCTGCCTCCACGGGACACTATCCTTCCTCTTGTGAAATGGCTATGACTGGTTATGGTACTTCAATTATGGTCTAACCAGAGCTTCATGAAACTTCCACATTACCTCTCTATTTTTGTACTCTGTATTTTGAAGCTCAAGATCCAGTATGCTTTAATAACTGCTCTCTCAGAATGTCCCACCACTCAGGTCCATCTATCCCTAACCATCCATCTCAGAACAATGCCATGTTATGTTTACTTTAGCAATGGTGAAGGATAGGTATATAACGCAGGGCAAGTGTTATTGCAGTGGGAAAGGCAATTATCTTGCAATTAGGCAAGATTTAGGATGCATAGGATGGGGAAGGAAACTGTGGGGGATGGGCACAATTGAAATGTGGAGCTTATTCAAGTAGCAGCTACTTTGTGTCCTTGATAAGTATGTATCTGTCAAGCAGGGAGGAAGTGGTTGAGTAAGAAAGCCATAGTTTACTAAAAATGTTGTATCGCTTGTCAAGAGGAAGAAGACGGCTCATGTTAGGATGAGATGTGAAGGCTCAGTTAGGGTGCTTAAGAGTTACAAGTTAGTCAGGAAAGACCTAAAGAGAGAGAGCTCAGCAGAGCCAGGAGGAGAGGTGAGAAGTTGTTGGAAGATAGGATCACGGAAAACTTTTAAGCTTTCTTTTCTACAGGTATACCAGGAATAAAAGAATGACTAGAGACAGATTAGGGCCAAATCAAGGATAATAGTGGGAAGTTATGCATGGAGTCTGTAGAGATAGAGGAAGCACTAAATCCATATTTTTTTGTCAGTATTCACACTGGAAAAAAACCAGTTGAGGAGAATACTGACATACAGGCTACCAGACGAGACGGGGTTGAGGTTCACAAGGAGAAGGTGTTAGCAATTCTGGAAATTATGAAAGTAGGTAAGTTCCCTGGGCCAGATGGGATTTATCCTGAGATTCTCTGGGAATCCAGGAGGGAGACTGCAGAGCCTTTGGCTTTGACCTTTATAGAGTCATAGAGATGTACAGCATGGAAACAGACCCTTCAGTCCAACTTGTCCATACCGACCAGATATCCCAACCTAATCTAATCCTGTTTGTCAGCATTTAGCCTATATCCCTCTAAACCCTTCCTATTCATATATCCATCCAGGTGCCTTTTAACTAATGCAATTGTACCAGCCTCCACCACTTCCTCTGGCAGCTCATTCCATACCCGTACCACCCTCTGCGTGAAAACGTTGATCCTTAGGTCCCTTTTATATCTTTTCCCTCTCACTTTAAACGTATGACCTCTAGTTCTGGACTCCCCACCCCAGGGAAAAGACCTTATCTATTTATCCTATCCATGCCCTCATGATTTTTAAAACCTTTATAAGGTCACCCCTCAGCCCCCGATGCTCCAGGGAAAACAGCCTCTCCCTATAACTCAAATCCTCCAACCCTGGCAACATCCTTATAAATCTTTTCTGAACCTTTTCAAGTTTCGCAACATCTTTCCAAGAGGAAGGAGATCAGAATTGCATGCAATATTGCAAAAGTGGCCTAACTAATGTCTGGTACAGCTGCATCATGACCTTTCAACTCCTATACTGAATGCTCTGTCCAAAAAAGGAAAACATACCAAACTCCTTCATCACTATCCTATCTACCTGTGACTCTACTTTCAAGGAGCTATGAACCTGCATTCCAAGGTCTCTTTGTTCAGCAACATTCCCTCAGACCTTACCATTAAGTGTATAAGTCCTGCTAAGATTGGCTTTCTCAAAATGCAGCACCTCACATTTATCTGAATTAAATTCCATCTGCTACTTCTCAGCCCATTGGCCCATCTGATCAAGATCCAGTTGTAATCTGAGGTAACCCTCCTCGCTGTCCACTATACCTCCAATTTTGGTGTCATCTGCAAACTTAATAACTCTTCCTCTTATGCTCACCTCCAAATCATTTATATAAATGATGAAAAGTAGTGGACCCAGCACCGATCCTTGTTGCACTCCACTGGACACAGGCCTCTAGTCTGAAAAACAACCCTTCACCACTGCCCTCTGTCTTCTACCTTTTAAACTAGTTCTGTATCCAAGTGGCTAGTTCTCCATGTATTCTGTGAAATCTTGCTAACCAGTCTCCCATGGGGAACCTTGTCGAATGCCTTACTGAAGTTCATATAGATTGCATCAACCACTCTGCCCCCATCAGTCCTCTTTGCTGCTACTTCAAAAAACTCAAGTTTGTGAGACATGATTTCCCATGCACAAAACCATGTTGACTATCCCTAAACATGCCTTGCCTTTCCACATGGATGTAAATCCTATCCCTCAGGATTCCTTCCAACAATTTGCCCACCACTGATGTCAGGCTCACCGGTCTATAGTTCCCTGGCTTGTCCTTACCATCTTTCTTAAATAATGGTACCACGTTAGCTAACCTCCAGTCATCTGGCACCTCACCTGTGACTATCAATGATACAAATATCTCCGCAAGAGGCCCAGCATTCACTTCCCTAGCTTCCCACAGAGTTCTAGGGTACAACTGATCAGGTCCTAGGGATTTATGTCGTCATTTGTCTACAGGAATAGTGCCAAAAGTCTGGAGGATAGCAAATGTTGTCCCCTTGTTCTTGAATGGGAGTAGAGACAACACTGGGAATTATAGACCAGTGAGCCTTTCTTCAGTTGTGGGTAAAGTGTTGGTAAAAATAGTAAGAGATAGGATTTATAATTATCTAGAGAGGAATAAGTTAATTAGGACTGGTCAACACGGTTTTGTGAAGGGTAGGTTGTACCTCACAAACCTTACTGAGTTCTTTGGGATGGTGACCAAACAGATGGATGAGGGTAAAACGATTGATGTGGTGTATATGGATTTCAGTAAGGCGTTTAATGAGGTTCCCCACGGTAGGCTATTGCACAAAATACGGAGGCATGGGATTGAGGGTGATTTGGCAGTTTGGATCAGAAATTGGCTAGCTGAAGGAAGACGGAGGGTGGTGGTTGATGGGAAATGTTCATCCTGGAGTTCAGTTACTGGTAGTGTACCTATCTATTTTGGGTCCACTGCTGTTTATCATTTTCATAAATGACCCAGATGAGGGCGTAGAAGGATTGGTTAGTAAATTTGTGGGTGACACTAAGGTCGGTGGAGCTATGGATAGTTTTGAAGAATGTTGCAGGTTACAGAGGGGCATAGATAAACTGCAGAGCTGGGCTGAGAGATGGAAAATGGAGTTTAATGTGGAAAAATGCAAGTTGGTTCACTTTGGAAGGAGCAGCAGGGATGCAGAGTACTGGGCTAATGATGATAGGATTCTTGATAGTGTAAATGAGCAGAGAAATCTTGTTGTCCATATTCATGGATCTAGAAAAAAGTTGCGCCAGGGTTGATAGGGTTGTTAAGTAGGCGTAAATATATGGTGTTTTAGCTTTTATTGGTAGAAGGATTGAGTTTTGAGCCACGAGGTCATGCTGCAGCTGTCCAAAACTCTGGTGTGGCCATATTGCATACAGTTCTGGTCACAGCATTATAGGAAGGATATGGAAGCTTTGGAAAGGGCTCAGAGGAGATATACTAGGATGTTGCCTTGTTTGGTGGGAAGGTCTTATGAGGAAAGGCTGAGGGACTTCAGGCTGTTTTCATTAGAGAGGAGGAGGTTAAGAGGTGACTTAATTGAGACATAAGATGATCAGTGGGTTAGATAGGGTGGACAGTGAGAGCCTTTTTTCTCAGATAGTGATGGTTAGCATAAGGAGACATAGCTTTAAATTGAGGAGTGATAGATAAGGACAGATGTCAGAGGAGTTTATTTACTCAGTGTAGTAGGGACGTGGAAAGCACTGCCTGCATCTGTAGTAGATTTGCCAACTTTAGGGGCATTTAAATGGTCATTGGATAAACATATGGCGGAAAATGGAATAGTGTAGGATAGATGGACATCAGATTGGTTCACAGGTTGGTGTAACATCAAGGGTCGAAGAGCCTACAATGCGTTGTTATGTTCTATAAGTCTATATTGCCTCTCTGTCCCTTCAGACAAAATGTGTCACCTCAGATTTCTTCTGTATTAAATTCTGTCTGCCGGTTGTCCATTTATAATGTTGTCTCTCCATGTTATGTTGAATTCGATTTACATACAAACTAGGAACAGGAGAATGCCATTCAACCCTTTGAGTCTGCTCTGCCATTCCTTATGATCATGGCTGATCTCAATGTCCTATTCCTGCTTCCACCCATACTTTTTGCCTTTAAAATTGAAAAACTTTCCATTGCTTTCTTCGATATATTCTGTGACTTGGCCTTCACAGCCATCTTTTGAAGAGAATTCCACAGGATCACTACTGGTTGAGTAAGGAAATCTCTCCTCCTATCAGTCCTAAATCATCTGTGCCATTCAAAGTTTGTGAGAAGATTTGTAGCTCGGGTGCTCGTTGTTGTGGTTCTGTTCGCCGAGCTGGGAATTTGTGTTGCAGACGTTTCGTCCCCTGTCCCCTGTGTGCTGTTATGAGTCCTAGTGGTCGCAGTAGTCTGGCTGTCAGTTCGGAAATGCTCTTGATGTATGGTAGTGTGGCTAGTCCTTTGGGTTGCGGCATGTCCTCGTTCCGTTGTCACACAAACCAACAGCCACTCTCAGACAACAACTCACCAGAACGAAGGACCTGATACCCAGCATGAGCAAAACCAATGTCGTGTACAAAATCCCATGCAAGGACTGCACAAAACACTATATAGGACAAACAGGAAGACCGTTAACAATCCGCATCCATGAACACCAACTAGCCACGAAACGACACGACCAGCTATCCTTAGTAGCCACACACGCAGATGACAAGCAACATGAGTTCGACTGGGACAACACTACTATTATAGGACAAGCCAAACAGAGAACAGCCAGGGAATTCCTGGAGGCATGGCACTCATCCACAGATTCCATCAATAAGCACATCGACCTGGACCCAATATACCGACCACTGCAACGGACAGCTGGAACTGACAACCGGAAGCGGCAGATTCAAACCACTACAAATGCCGGAGGAAAGTTCACAGAAGCGCTTCACAGGAGGCTCCCAAGCACTGAGGATGTCACCTAGACAGGGGACAAAACGTCTGAACACAAATTCCTAGCTCGGAGAACAGAACCACATCATCTATGCCATGTCCAGACACACACACTGGGTATGAACTCAAGCAGGGAAAACAGCCTGATTTTAGTCTTCCAGCCTTGATAGAACTTAGAATATTACATGTTTATGTTGAAACATATCATTACTGTCTACTACTCCAAGTTCGAACATGTCACTAATTCTAAACTCCATCAAGTTTTCAGTCTATATGTGCACGTGCCTACCTGTAATAAGTAACAATCTGTGCACACTTTGCTGCAAGTCCCTGGACTCTGATGTTTCATAGTTCTGCTTCAGCAAAAGAGAAAAGCAAAAGTTCAGTCAGTACAGATGTAGTCCTGCTACAACCAAAGCTTCTACAAGTTGTAGGTGATTTCTTTTATTCTTCTGCAGCAGGACACTAGAAAACGACATGGCTCGAGCCGAAGTGTCGTCGATATGGAATTGGATGAACCAGATGATGGTGATGACAATGCACCACTCTTCTACCAGCCTGGAAAGAGAGGCTTCTATTCACCAAGGCCAGGCAAAAGCACAGAAGCACGTCTCAACTGTTTCCGTAATATTGGCAGGTAAAGTCAGGTGCTACGCAATCATGAAGTTTTTATGACATCAGTTGTGAATCTATTGTGCATGTTGGAATACTAGTTTGAACTTTAATTTCATTAATATACTCTTCTGTTCCTTTTCAGGATATTGGGTCTATGTCTGCTACAAAATGAACTCTGTCCGATAACCCTAAATAGGCATGTTATTAAAATTCTTCTAGGAAGAAAAGTAAGAATGTGCTTCTATTGAATGCTTAGTTTGTTGACTTTTTCTATTTTTGTATACTATTAGGAGTTAATTTGATTTGGAAATAATTTAACTTTCCAGGTGAATTGGCATGATTTTGCTTTCTTTGATCATGTGATGTATGAAAGTTTACGCCAACTAATCCTCGCCTCCCAGAGCCAGGATGCATATGCAGTCTTTGCAGCAATGGACCTAGCTTTTGCTATTGATCTATGTAAGGAAGAAGGTGGAGGGCAGGTATGATGTTTTCTCAGTGACTCTTCACAGCTAGTAAACTTGGTTTGGTTTGAGCAGATGAATAAGCATTTATACTTTAACCTGAAGTAATACTATATTAGAATGCCTCCCAGCTGCAGTTCCAATTATGACTGTAGGATGCAAGTGCCACATATGTCACTTCTTTAAAAAGTCTTTTCTTAAAGTACATTTCGTTAATTTGATACAATTTTGTAAAAACATCATTGGGATGCATTCTCTGTGGTTCACCAGTTATGTGCCAGATGATCTAAATGATTCATCCTTATGCCATAGCATTCTGATTTCATTGGCTGAAGGAGTTCATTGCTGCACATGAGGATCACGACCCACCAGTTGCTGCCTTTCCTATCCTTCTTTGTTACACACCTTGTCATAGTGTGCAAGACAAACATACTTGTATGTTTATGCAAAGAAGAATCAAGTTTTTTTTAATGTCACATTTCAAGCTAATGAAGAAATTAGTCTCCTAAACTGCCAGACCAAGATGCAAAATTGGTTACAGGGTGTGAACCATTCAAAGCAAATAAATTCTACAGATTAATTACAAGGTCTGACAAAAATATTATCAAAGTAGAAACTTTTAACCACATCACTTCCACAAAATAACCTCGTCAAATTGACACGATGATTGAGTTTATAATCAATGTAGTTAGTTTCCCTATAAGTTTTTTTTTCTCACCCTTTGAGTATTACGATATCCTTATGAGTGGTCTACAGTATATTTAGAAGGGAGGAATAAAAGTGAGTCTAAGCACATCAAGAGCAATACTACTTGGCATTTGCCTCACAGATTAAACATTCTTCTGACTACAGAATTGTTTGTGAAAGGTTCCAACTACCTTTTCTGTTGTGCAAGAATAACATTTGGGCACTGTAATGCAAATAATGCGTTGATTCTCACCCCCTGCCTAATGTTGCACCTTCAGGTGACAGCTGCCTGAAAAAAAGCATTCTAATACAGTATTACTTTAGGTTAAAGCCATATGTCTTTTCAGTAACTGTAGCTCAGTTTTAAGAAAATGTTTTCTTTACAGGTTGAACTTGTTCCGGGCGGAGCCAATATCCCAGTCACTCCTTTGAATGTTTACGAATATGTTAGGAAATATGCAGAGTATCGAATGTTGGTGGTTGCTGAGCAGCCCCTTCATGTGAGTCCCTTTTATTTCTAATGCAAATTTGTTACTTTTGTCGGAAAGATTACTTATGAAGTTATTCATTGAGACTGCAGTGAAAGTAAATCGGTTATGATGCTATGGAAACACTTGCTGTTGCACGGAAAATGTGATTCTTAATAATGAAGTTTGCTCAATGACGTGATATCCATTGGAGTTGAAGGCAATAAGAATGTTACTGATATCAGGTGAAATTCTTTAAGTAAAAAATGACAAAACATAATCCTTTGGTCGTATGTAGGCTTCAGTTACTTCATGTGAAAAGTCAAGTGCGGAAATCTGTACCTTCCCCTACCCTCACTACACTTTACAGAATCTCTCAGGTGATGCTTTTTAAACAAAACTGAAGAATTTCTCTGAAAGCAATCTTGCAAGCGGCAGATGGAGGTGGGGTGGGAGGGGGGAGAATCCTTTTTTATATCTAACTTAGATTTTCTTGTGCTCTCTGGTATTTCCTAAGCCAACCAACTCATTCTATGGATTGGACAGAAGATAATACTTGTAGTTCTTTGAAAATTTATATTAAATCTCTTTAATTGTCAAGAGTTTGAAGCACCGTAGATTGCACCCTGTGTTAACTAAGGCCTTAATACATAGTTTAAATCTGTTGAATCTTTGCCAGGACATCTCCCACACTCTTCCCTAATATGACAACACCAAAACTGGACATAGTGTTTCACATGAGGCCTTAAAGGGTAGCAAAGTATTTCTGTTTGCACTGAAGTATTGTGAGGAAGATCACTCATATTTGATATTGTTATAGCCTCATGGGACTTAGGGTGAAACTTCAGATGTTTCTGGATTATGATGATTGGATCTTTCTCAACTCTGACATACAACTGAGCCTTAATTGAAATTAAATGACGTTAGTGGGATATGAGATCATCCTTCTCTTGGACAAGAGTTATACAGGAATTAGTTGCATTCTTTTAGGAAGGTGGTTATTGATAATGGCTTTGCATCATCTCAATGGTAACTTGTGTAAATAGTTTCTCCATATTTATTTTGTCAAAACCCTTCATTAATTTGTGCATATTACATTTGAAATCTATTTCCCTGTCCCCATGTGACATTTTTGCATAACTTATTTTCATGAAACACTTCAATCAAATCATTTGATACAGATTGTGGCAATTAATTGCACGAAAACTTATTTCTTTAGGACTGCATTAATTGCCAGTTAGAATAAGCAAACCGACTACGACTAATGGCAACTTAAACAAACATGCAACCAAAACTTTACCTTACCCAAAATCTTCCCTTTAATCCCACAGTATTTGTGTTATTTAATGGATGGCACCTTGTCATTATATTTGTACATTAATAATCTCTTACAACAAATTATAATCTTGGACAGCAATTTGCAGTCCAAGTGAAGCTAATTGGTTCATCACCACATTCTCAAGGATAGTGGCACCTATACCACACTGATTTTTTTTTCCTGGCTTTTTTTTTATATTTTTATATCTGTATGAAGTGGAAACAGTTCTTAACTTCAGCAGACTGTTAAATACAAATGCTGTGCTCACAGAACACAGCTCCCATTTCTTTTAACTTTGAATATGTTGGGACCTGCAGGCCAATCTGATGAAACCTTTTTACTTTAATGTTCAGTGTGCTATTGGTAATTCACCATTGTGGTCTTTTTATGAAGACTCATGACAAAGCAATTTTTAAACCTTGTCATGCAGTAGGACGTACTTCAATTCATGTTGAACCATAGAAAAGCACAGAGAATCCATCCAGCCCAAGTGTCTGCATTGACTAAATAAACTAGCCACCCATTTTAATTCTACTTGGCAGCATTTGGTCTGTAGATTTGCAGGTTACAACACTTCAAGTCCAGATTCACATTACTTTTAAATAGATTGAGGTTTCTGCCTTGACCACCAAACTGGGTCATGAATTCCAGACAAACACCACCCTTTGGGTGAAAATGTTTTTCCTCGTATTTTTCCTCTGATCCATCTACCACTCGCCTCTAATCCATCTACCACTCGCCTCTAATCCATACCTTAATTTGACTAGCTCTATATACCCATGGCCTGGCTCAGCTGAACCCTGATTTGAGCACTTGAGTACAGTGACATTTTGCATCCTTTACTTATAAGACCATAAGACATAGGAGCGGAAGTAAGGCCATTCAGCCCATCGAGTCCACTCCGCCATTCAATCATGGCTGATGGGCATTTCAACTCCACTTCCCCGTATTCTCCCCGTAGCCCTTAATTCCTTGTGACATCAAGAATTTATCAATTTCTGCCTTGAAGACATTTAGCGTCCCAGCCTCCACTGCACTC
>NC_057713.1:83250390-83267144 GCF_004010195.1 Chiloscyllium plagiosum | reverse complement strand
TTTAGAGAATCCTCGACTTGCACTCCCAGATCCCTTTGTACTTTGGCTTTATGAATTTTCTCACTGTTTAGAAAGTAGTCCATGCTTGTATTCTTTTTTCCAAAGTGCAAGACCTCGCATTTGCTCACATTGAATTCCATCAGCCATTTCCTGGACCACTCTCCCAAACTGTCTAGATCCTTCTGCAGCCTCCCCACTTCCTCAGTACTACCTGCCTGTCCACCTAACTTTGTATCATTGGCAAACTTCGCTAGAATGCCCCCAGTCCCTTCATCCAGATCATTAATATATAACGTGAACTTATGTACTTATATAGATGAAGAGGCAATAGGAAGGAAATTATTTGCAGAAAAGTGGTTTATTTTTTGGTTTTCACTTATTCCTTGTGCTAATTGATTGAGAACAGATATGGTAATTGTTTCATAACATGCAAATATGATTTTCTCTCTCTTTTAGGGTCATGCATCCTGTTATCCATATCTGTTTTACTTAAAATGGAAACTGCCTATATTAAGCTCTCCCACTGTAATTATAAACATCTTGTTAGGGTGCACTTCAACCTCGAAGTGTTGCATTATCAAATAAGCTGTTAAATCCAAGCTCCATCTCCTGTAAAGGCCTGTCTAAAGCCATTTGTTTCTGGGTTAAATTATAGATAATTTTTAAAATGTTGCTGTTTGTACACTTTCAGTATCAATTGCTTTGTATTTAATGTATATTGATTTTTTTTTTTATTTACAGGCAATGCGAAAAGGACTACTGGATGTACTTCCTAAGAATTCACTAGAAGATCTGACAGCAGAAGATTTTAGGCTCTTAGTCAATGGATGTGGCGAAGTGAATGTTCAAATGTTGATTAGCTACACATCTTTCAATGATGAATCTGGTAAGGAATAACTGTTTGCTTTGGGCTGAGTAGGGAAGTTAAGATTATTAAATGTTGGTGGATGTTTTAATATTGGGATAACCGTCTTGTGTACAGAACAATGAATGCGTGCAATAGTACTTATTTAACAATGTAATCAGGCCTGTTTTTTTGGGCAGTTAGAAAGGGCTTTAAACTAAATGTTGTGGAAAGATATAAGTTAATGAAAGGACAAGGCAAGAGAGCAAGGTGGCAGTAAGAAAATAATCACGTTGGCAAATAATGAATACACCTCCTTTGAGAAAGGGTGATATAAAAAGGAGAAAATTATACAGGCCAGTTGGCTTAACATCTGAAATAGAGAGGATGTTAATTAACAGTTAGAAAATCTGTGCAATCAGAGTCAGTATGATTTATGAAAGAGCAGTTGTGTTGATTTAATCTATTGCAGTTCTTTTAAGGAAGTAAGTATGAAGTAGATGAAGAAGAACCTGTGGGTGAAGTGTCCTTTGATTTCCAGAAGCCACATCAAAGGTTTC
Source organism: Chiloscyllium plagiosum (assembly GCF_004010195.1). NCBI lineage: Eukaryota > Metazoa > Chordata > Chondrichthyes > Orectolobiformes > Hemiscylliidae > Chiloscyllium > Chiloscyllium plagiosum. The sequence goes on along the minus strand of NC_057713.1, from coordinate 83,265,740 downwards.
TACATGAGCTCACGGTGTAGGGGGTACCAAAGAAACAGAAGAGCCAGGAGCAAAGTAGACCATTTGCTTCGAGTCTGCTCCACCATTCAGTAAATCATTAAAAATCTATTCATATTCAAAAGTTTGCATTCCCAGCTACACTAGATCACCTTATGTTTTTATAACAAGTGCAGATGCTGGAGATCTGGAACAAAAACAGAAATTGCTGGCAAAACTCAGCAGATCTGGCAGCATCGATGGGGAGAAAACAGAGTTAGCTTTTTGATTCCAGTAACTTTTCATCAGAACTGCTAAGTTTTGCCAGCAGTTTGTTTTTAACGTTATAAAACTACTGTCTTAAAACTATTCAATGACACTGCCTTCTGAGACAGTGTTCCAAAGTAGCATCTCTTCTGAGAGAAAAAAAAATTCTCCTCAGCTCTGACCTAAAGGGACAATCCCAACTTTAACATGTCACCAACAAGAGAAAAGATGATTTCTCTGTCCATCTTGCCAAGAAACTTCAGAATCTTCAATCAAGTCAAAAATCACTCTTTTCAACTCCAGTGATTATAACATGAATAGAGGTTTGGTTATCTCAGGAAGCAGTGGGCATACTTGGATCATTTTTGAGTTAGCAAAATATAAAGAGTGGTGTACCACAGGGATACGTGCTGGAGTGTCAACTACTCAGTCTCTATTCATAATGTAGATGAAGGGACGGAGTGTGTAGCTATCTTTAATCAATCTGTTCAGATATGTCTGACACACTTTTTTGCAGTAAGTGAAACTTGAACCTGGGCCTTCTTGCCTTGAGATAAGGACACCACTGCATCACAAGACTGAGTGACCTAAACTATGATTGCAATATTTGCTGATGACACAAAGGTTTGAAAGAGATCTGGCATGTTACACAAGTAGGCAAGAAAATTGGCATATAGCATATAATGTGGATAAAAGTGAACTCATCCACTTCGGCAGGAAGACTACAAAAGCAGCATATTCATATGGAGAAAAACTGAAGAAGTTGAGATACAGGGGGATTTGGATGTCCTGGGATGACATCACAAGTTTTTTTGTAGTTACAACAAATTAATTAGGAAGGCAAATCCAAGTTAATAATACCCTTCCTATAGCAGGGGTACTAGAACTGTACACTAAAAGTGGCCTCATCAATATCCTGTATTTACCTCCAACATGATGTCCAAACTCCCATATTCAAAATGGTCTGAGCAGTGAAGGCAAGCATGCTAAATGCCGCCTTAACCATTCTGTCGACCTCTAATGCAAATTTCAAAGAACTGTGTACCTGAACCCCAAGGTCTGTTTGTTCGGCAACACAACCTAGGGTCCGACCATTAACTGTATAAGTCCTGCCCTTGTTTGTTTTACAAAAATGCAATGCCTTGTATTTATCCAAATTAAACTCATCTGCCACTCTTCAGCCTATTGACCCAATTGATCAAAATCCCTTTATAGTCTTAGGTAATCTTCACTGATGACTATACCACCAATTTTGATGTCATCCGCAAATCTATTAACCCATGCTCATCCAAATCGTTTACATAATTACAAACAAAAGTGGACCCAGCACAGATCCCAGTGGAACACTGTTAGTCACAGGTCACCAGTCTGAAAAATGCTTTCCACTATCACCCTGTCTCCTATCATCATGCCAATGTTTTCTGCAGTTGTCAAGCTCTCCCTGATTCCCATGTGATCGAACTTTAATTTTGTCTACCATGTAGAACCTTGTCAAAGGTTTTACTAAAGGCCATGTAGACGACAACTACCGCTCTGCAGTCATCAATCTTTTTGGCTCCATCTTTATTTCCCAAGCATAAAGCCATGCTGACTGTCCCTAATCAGTCCTTCCCCCTCCAAAAGGTGTAAAAATCCAATCTCTCAGAATCCCCTCCAACAACTTACCCACCACTGTCAAACTCACAGGTAAGTTATACTGTAGATTTTTTAATCTCATCTTCCCTCCACCCACCCCCCTCCAATAGCTACAATATTCTTCCCCACCAGAGAAAGGTGGTTACATTCTTTTTTATTTGTGACTTCTTAAGTTCAGCTGTTTTCAGAAGAGGCACCATTAAGCAATTAAAGCATTGAATGGGTATTTCCAGGTTAGTCCCAGAGGCATGAATGTAACATTTGTTTTGTTGTGACAGGGGAAAATGCTGAGAAATTGCTACAGTTTAAACGGTGGTTCTGGTCTATTGTGGAGAAGATGAGCATGACCGAAAGACAGGATCTGGTATGAATCTAAAGCAATTCATTTTAAAATAAAAACTGAAAGAACTGCGGACGCTGTAAATGAGAAACACAATCAGAAGTTGCTGGAAAAGCTCAGCAGGTCTGGCAGCATCTGTGGAGAGAAATCAGAGTTAATGTTTTGGGTCTGGTGACCCTTCCTCAGAACTGCAGTTCCGTGGAAGGGTCACCAGACCTAAAACATTAACACTGATATGTCTTCACAGATGCTGCCAGACCTGTGGAGCTTTTCCAGCAACTTCCGATTTATTTTTAAATTGCGTTTGGAAAATTAATGCAGATTTAAGCAAGGATAAGTATGTTTAATCTTGATAAATCAGGTAATAATAGTGCTGAGGAGTGACTTCTGGGAGTAATTTGCTGACTGATGTGATTGGTTTTCTTTCTGGATTTTAGGTGTATTTCTGGACATCGAGCCCATCGTTGCCTGCCAGTGAGGAAGGTTTCCAACCAATGCCATCAATCACCATTCGACCACCAGACGATCAACATCTTCCAACGGCAAACACTTGCATCTCGCGTCTATACGTCCCACTTTATTCCTCCAAACAGATTCTCAAACAAAAACTGTTACTAGCCATTAAGACAAAGAACTTTGGTTTTGTGTAGAATATAATAAAATGTGTGTAATTGTGTGTAATAATATAACTAGGTCCAGGTTTTGTAGATTAATTTTTCATTTGTCTATAAAATTTATGGAAGGTAATGCTGTCACACAACTGGAGGTTCAGTGGTGGTAAACATTCCTGTATTTGGCTTGTAGCTGGAAGTCCAAACCACAGGCTGTAGTAGCTTTGACCGTAACCTCCTAGGCTTTGGCTAGTCAGTATCCTGTTAGCCTAACCCCAGCCAAAGATGACAGTAGATCATGTATTGTTACACTGTGATTATGGTCATTTGGCCTAGGAGAACTGAAATGTTTCTGAAATTTCACTGCTGCCTTTGTCAAAAGTTTCATCAAAGGTTCTTGTATAGAGGGAAGTAGGGAAATTCTGAATAAAACCAGAGAATGCTTTACATTTTGTGTGTGACTATTAAACCTGATGGGAAAAGCCCTTTTGTTTGCCTCATCCATTCATCATTGGATAAATTTTAAATTAAATGTTATGATTTCTTAATTTTAACAGAGGTGAAATATATTCTCTCCCTCATTCTGCCAAGCCATTGTTAAACTGATCTAAAACTGGTATATAGATCTTCTCATTTAATTTATAAGAATATTTAGTTTGGTATTCACAGTACATTTCAGTCACAATGTAAAACTGAGCCTGCTATTGAGCAGGTTGTACAGTATGCTTCTGTTTATCCAAACTACTTATGAAATCATTGGTTTGGTTTGGGTAATCGTGTTCAGTTTAACAAATATGGTTTATTAAATTGAGATTCCAAATATCAAAGTGTACTGTACCAAAGAGTTGGCAAACCAGTGCACATGTGGAAAAATGCATTTTTGTATTAAAATAAAAGAAATTTGCGTTCATTGTACTTGCTGCAGTCCATACGCTCCTGTTGCTTCCTTCATTAGCATGTTTAGAATTGCAAACCTTATCCCCCTACTTTTGTGCCAACTAACAACTTATTAGAGTTGTAGTGTTTATTACAATTTCTGCTGTGTGCGAGAATCAAAATAGAAGTAATCCAACTTTTTCTGTAATCTACATATTAGGAACACAAACTGCACAGTGGCTCAATGGTTATCACTGCTGCTTCCCTGCGCCAGGGACCTGGGTTCAATTCCACCCTCAGGCAACAGTCTCCGTGAAGTTTGCACATTCTCCTTGCATCTGCCTGGGTTTCCTCCAGGTGCTGTGGTTTCCTCCCACAGTCCAGTGATGTGCAGGTTAGATTGATTGGCCATGCTAAATTATCTGAAGTGTCCAGGTATGTATATGCTAGGTGGATTAGACATGGGAAATGCAAGGTTACAGGCAAAGGCTATGGGGGAGAGTCTGGGTGGGATGCCCTTCAGGGAATCAGTGTAAACCCAATGGGCCAAATGGCCTACTTTCACACTACAGGGATTCTGTGATGACCCTATGCTTGTATCTGCATAGTCTTTAAATAGTGCAAGGCCAATATGTAGTCGGAAAACATATGGCAACATCAATTATGTTGATTTTGACCTTGTATGTGAAGTTTTTATTCTATCTCCAATCTTATACTTGTAGAGGTGTTCCTTAGTCTACTCAAAGTTAATCTAAGTATGCAGGTTTTGGGACTTCGATTTTTCATCAGTTTGTGCACCATGTTTGAGTTCCAAATGCTTAACCTCTGGTACCTCTAAGTAGCATTAACTGAGCACCAGAACATAGTAATGGACCAACCCCTCTTCACACATTGCAAAACTAAAACACTACTAAGGTCTATCTAAATTCGTCCACAAACTAGTATCTGTTTGCCCAAAGAAATAGTTGCATTTATTCGTCCTGAATTCTTTTGGAATTGTGATTTTTACTTTACATTAAGTGGATTGTAAAGAATAATTGTATAGATTTTCAATACTGGGTTGCAGATAACATTGTGCACTTTGTTCCGAGATCTTTTCAAAAGACAAACATAATGTTGACTAGCAAGATTAGTATAGTGAAAAGATTCAGCGAGAAGACCAAGTAAATAGGAAATTATGCTTCAGTTAGTATTTTAAAGACTATAAATTATGAAAAGTCAAGATTTAGAAAGGTTAGTCATCTTGAAATTGTAGGAAAATATGAGACAGGGTTTTGCTGCTTCACATCTTTAGAAGCAGTAACCATCTTTTACAATAGAATAAAAATATTGCACAGAGATAGAAAATGGAGAACAGTTCCAGCAAAGAAAAAGGACATTCAGCCTATCGTGCCTATGCCCACTGAATACATAAGCTGCCTATTCTAATTCCATTTTCCAGCAACAGAGTCATAGACTTGCAGAGACAGCTCTTCAAGTGCAGATCCAGGTTCCTTTTACATGAATTGGAATTTTCTACCTCAACCAAAATTCCAGCCACCCATCATCCTCTAGCTTTAAAATAAAAGGCTTTTTCTCATGTCCCTTCTCATTCTCGTGGCAATCGTCTTAAATCTGTGCCATGTAGTGATTGGCCTCTTCAATAAGGCAAACAGGTCTTCCCTGTCCAGTCTTATCCAAGTCACTCATTGCTTTATACTTTGTCATCACTTAGCCTCCTCTGTTCTAAAGGCAATAAACTTAGCCCATCCAATCTTTCCTCATAGGGTTTCAAGTCCTGGTAGCATTCTTACGAATCTCTACACTTCAGTAATGTCTTTCCTGTAAAATGATGACCTAAACTTTAAGCAGCACCAGCTGTATTCTAACCACAGTCTTATACAGTTCCAACATTACTGCTTTTAATTGAAAATCTCTCACAATGGAGAAGAGCATCAGAGGTGCTTTCTTTACCACCACCTCTGTGTCCCATCTTCAGAGACCTGTGGCCGTGTAGTCCAGGTCGTTCATTTGCTTTACACCTTTGTCTTTTTTGTTTGCTCCTTCCCCCCCCCCCCCCATTTATTATTTATTCCTTTGTTTTGTTAGCCCTCCCAAAATGAGATGGGGGATTATTTGTTCGATAACTATTGTATCCAAGAGTAGAAGGAATATTCTACAGCATTCCTTTAATGTGGAGATGACATGAGAGTTGAGTATTCATTTCAGCTAAGGGAACATTTTGTTCTGTAAACTGGTTTTGCTGTTAGATATTCTTCAAATGGGCAAATTATTTAACCTGTCTCTTTTTCCCTCCTTTGAAGAGGGCTCTAACGCCAATAAAGCAGGTATTTTAAAATGACCCAAAAGGTCGGACTCTGAAGTGAACCTGCATTGAGCCTACTGACAGAGCAAGTGGTTGTCTAGCAATAGCATGATGGCCCTTTTCATGTCTTTAAGAAGTAAAGATGATTGTCAATAATGCAAGATCAATATGATAGTACACATGCACAGATCCAGCCAATGACTGACAGGACAAGCTGCAGGATTCTTCTGCACATAATGATCGCACTTTTTTTTTCATGCATTCACAGGAAGCACAGCCGAAACAAAGTGTTGAGTTTCTTTTGTGAATGCTGCAAAAGGGAAGTGGCCACTCAATTTTGGGTGGTTTTGTGGCCCTGATGCATGTAGATTTTGTGTGCCCAAATCTCATGTGATTCTTCTGCATTTAATTTTGTTAAGAAAGTGGCTGATCCACTTGTGGCTGCAGTAATTGTCAGATGAGGGCGAAAGTGTACCACCTTACTAATGTTGAGTCGAGGATCTTCAAAATAAACAGGAGAAAGATAAAATGTGCTGCTTGTTCACCATCACCTGTTTTGCATTTACCCACAAAGTCACTGTTTATTCCCATCTCTATAACCCTGCTTCCAAAAAGATTGTTTGAGTACGCTGGCATTTAAGCATAATTTGGGCTGCTTCTGGATCTTTGGCTGGATAGGTGTTTTTGAACTGTATCCAAAATCTTGATTATAACATTTAAGCTAAGCATTTTCTGATGAACCATTATACTTTTTCTTTCCATTTAAATGGTCTGTGCATAATAAGAAACATTGCTTGAAATCTTTGGTTTCATGTATTCCAAGCAGATTATGTGATAAAATGCTGCAGCTTCGCACTTGCCCATTGAAAATGGGAGACCTGAAGGTGTGGGTTCAAGTCCCACCTGCTCCAGAGGTGTGTAGTAACACACCTGAATTAAAAAAAATAACATCTGGAAATAGGAGCAGGTGTAGGTCATTTGGCCCTTCAAGTCTGCTCTGCCATTCATTAGGATCATGGCTAATCATCTGACCCAGTACCTTCTTCCCACATCTTTTGATCCTTTTAGCTTGAAGAACTTCTCAAAAACATTTCAATGTCTTAGTCTCAACTGCATTCTGTAGCAGAGAATTCCAAAGGCTCACCACTGTGGGTGAAGAAATTTCTCCACATCTGGGTCCTAAATGGCCTAACCTATATCCTTAAACTGTGACCCCTGATTGTGGACTCCCTGAGCGTTGGGACATCCTTTTGCATTTATCCTGTCCCATCCTGTTGTATTTTATACGTTTCTAAGATCTCCCTTCATTCTAAGCTTGTGAATGTAGTTGTAACCAGTTAGCTCTTCATGGCTCAGCCCTGCCATCCCAAGAATCAGCTTGGTAAAGCTTCATTGCACTCCCTCCATAATCAGAACACCCTCCGAAAAGGTGATCAAAACTGCAGACAATGCTTAAAGTGTGGTCTCACTAAGGCCCTGGTTCCAGTAAGATGATCAGACGATACACTATGCATGAAAAGCTCTGATAGCATTAATACTTGATCATAGCAAGAATTCCACAGGAATGGTAAATAATATAAGCAATAACAGACTTGCTTATTAAGAGTCAGAAAGAGTTCTCCTTCGCTAGGTAGCGCTTATGGTGTCAGTTCCAAAGCTTGAAGGAGGTTTGGAAGAGACCTTCTCAAAAATACAGAATCCAGCTAAATTAAGCAGTTGAAGAAATTGAATGGTGAGGCAAACGTTCCTGTTACTACTATGAAATAGGCGATGTTTATTTTGGATGTACTGTCACTGTTGGAAGCAGGTGACACTGAACAGAAGGTGATTTGTGTGTCCAGTGTCTAGTAACTATGCAATGTTTAACTGTAAATGACACAACCTGGAAATGAGAGGAGAATCCTCTTAAGCTGAATGATGTGAATGTTCCTTTCAACCTTGCAAATAGCCTTTCATAACCTTTCAAAAACCAGGTTTGAACATATGATTGCCAGGTATTACTCATTAAGCTGGCTTACATAGCCACCAGACCTGAAACCTTCTCCAACCCTTCCCTCTGCACCCAACACCCTTTCCTCCATTGTCAGACCCACCTCCACTCCATCCTTAAATTAAAACAGTAGTCCTACACAGGTCTTACCACACACTTTTTGCTCTTGGTTGCACCTACACAGTCGATCTCCATTACTTTTATGTTTTCTCAACCAGACAGAATTGAAACATTGACTCTGAGTTAATTTCTAATTTGTTTTTGAGGTGTCACATTGCTAACAAAGGAGAGCATTCATGGCATGTCCATAATTTTCCTTCGCAGTAGTAATGAATACGACGAACTGCTTTAGTCCATGTGTAGGAATACTTACTGTGCTCTGAGAGGGAGGACCAGAATTTTGATTCAGTTACTCCGACAATGACAATATATTTTCCAAGTAAGGGTGGTGTGTGACTTGCAGGTTGACAGTGTTCCCACATTTCTGATTCATCAGTAGGCTTACCAGAAAAACAAAAATCTCCTTAATGTATGGGGTTATTAATTTGAAGATTACATCACCAGTCCTCAAATGAGGCAGTGGGTGGGAAAATGTTGTGGACGAGGTAAAAATGGATGAGATAATAGACAGCATTGTATTAGTCTGAAAGACATTTTTGCTTTGAGAAATGTCTGGGCTCCTGTGCAGTGTTAGTGTTACTACCTCTGAGCCACGAAACCTGGGTTCAAGTCCCACCTGCTCCAGAGATATATAATACTGTCTCTGAACAAATTGATTAAAATGATTTTCTTACAAATTGTGGTTGCTGATGATTTCTGTATTTTTTTTCCATTTTAGTTTAAAACATTGTTCAACCTGAAATTCTTCTCCTTTTTAAGCATCCTAAAATGTGAATAAAATGAGTTGCACATTGTCTAGCGGAAGCAATGACCTAGTATCACGAGACTATTAATTTGGAGACCCAGGTATGTTCTGGGAACTCGGGTTTGAATCCCTCCGTGGGAGATGGTGGAATTTGAATCTGATTAGAAGAAAAAATAATAATTAGAAGTCTAATGATGACCATGAAACCATTGCCAATTGTTGGGAAAAGCCCACATATTACCTATGTCCCATGAGACTTGAGACCCATAGCAGTCATCTGGCCAATTAAGGACAGGAAATGAATGCTGTCTAGCCAGCATCACTCTCATTCTGTTATTTCGAGAATTTCCCCATTCAAGTTCAATCAAAAATACTGGTGATTCACAGAATTTAAAACGCATAATTTAAAAATGTGATCTATCTTTAAAAGCACAGCCAATTGCAATAGACTAGATTTGGTTCCGAAGTTGGAAATAATAAATGGCTTGTATTAATAATAAAAGGAGAAATAACATAAACCCTGATGATGTAAAATGTTTCATGTGTAAGAAAAAAGAATTAAAGAATGATGTATATCTGCTTTGTCACAAAGCATGAATCAAACCATTTGTCATCTTAATTTAATGAAATCACAGATAGACCAATCCACAAAATTAGTAAAATATGTTAAGTTGTTGAAATGAGAAGAGTCATGATTCCAGGAAAACATGAAATATACCCATTCACTTTCTAGGGATCAATGATTTTAGAAAGCAATAGATCTTAAAATTGGAGGAAATTGAGCAATCTCGCTAAAAGATTCTAGAAATAGGTTGAATATACTTATAAAGTTGTAAAATTTAAATAGGGAAGGAAAGAAAATAAAATGCAGTGACATTATTTGAAGAGCAAATACACTCCATACATCTGGATGGATATATGAATAGGAAGGATTTAGAGGGATATGGGACAAGTGCTGGCAAATGGGACTAGATTAGATTGGGATATCTGGTCAGCATGGATGATTTGGATCAAAGGGTTTGTTTCCATGCTGTACATCTGTATGATTCTCTGACTCTGTGCGGGTTTGGTGGATTGATCATGCGAAATTGCCCATATTGTTCAGGGATGTGTTGTTTAGATGCGTTTATCAGTGGCAAATGTAGGATAATAGAATAGAGGAAGGGGTCTAGATGGGTTACTCTTCAGTGGGTCAGTGTGGACTTGGGCTGAAGGGCCTGTTTCCACATTGTAAGGATTCTATAAATTAATCTTCCTTCAAGCAAACCTTCTCTAGAAAAGGTCATTATGCCAAAGATCAGTTTCTCTCTTTGAAGATGCAATGTGCTCTATATTCTTGAAAGGAACCATGATTTTAACCAATGGTTAAGGTGAAGATAATAACCTTGCATTTCTTTGATAGGTCACTAAAACAGTTTTTGACATGGTTAACCAGAGAAGAAGAGCGTCAAATTGAATAAAAAAAGAGTAGTGGTAAAACAGGATTGAGAAAGTTCAAAAACCAGCAGAAGATGAGGGAAAAAAAAGATGGCCTAGATCAACTTTGCAAGTACTATTGCAAGTAATATCAATATGGACAACAAGAGCTTCTTTAAATGCATTAAAAAGAAGAGAGCAACTGAAAACACAGGTCCCTTAGAGAACTAGGTGAACCAGGAAATGGCAGAGGAATTGAATAGATACTTTGCATCGGATTTCACAATCGAAGATATTGATAGCATTCCAAAATTATAAAATAATCAATGGTCAAAAAGAGGAGAGGAAATGTATATGGAAACTAATGGGGTTAAAGACTGATAAGTCCCCTGGACCTGATTGGGAAAATGCAAAAATATTAAAAGAATTAATTATAGAGATAATGGGTGCAGTGGTAATAATCTTCCAGGAATCCATAGATTATAGAGAAGTCTCAGAGGGTTGGAGAACTGTCAATGTACTAACTTTATTTGAAATGGGAGGAGACATAAAAAAAAGGTCAGTTAGCTTAATGTCTGTCCTTAGAAAAATGTTAAAGGATATGATTAGCAGAGCATTTGGAAATACGTAATATAATCAAGCAACATCAGCATGGCCTCATGAAGGGTAAATCATGCCTGATACATTTTATTGGAATTCTTTGAGGAGGTAATAATTGGGATAGAAAAAGGGAAAGCAGTGGCTATGATATATTTGGAATCTCAGAAGGCATTTGATAAGATATCATACATTAGTCTACTCAATAAGATAAGAACCAATGGTCGTATGTTAGTGTGGATAGAGGATTGGCTGACTAATAGAAGACTGAGATTTGGGGTAAGGACCATTTTCAGGATGGCAACCTGTATCTAGTGGAATGCCATAGGGATCAGTACTGGGGCTGCATTTATACAGTCATAGAGTCAAAGAGTTATACAGCAAAGAAACATGCCCTACGGTCCAACTCGTCCATGTTGACCAGATATCCTAAACTGATCTTGTCCCATTTGCCAGCATTTGACCTATATCTCTTTAAAACATTCCTATTCAGATACCCATCCAGATGCCTTTTAAATGTTGTAATCGTACCAGCCTCCTCTGGCAGCTTGTTTCATACAAACACCACCCTTTGCATAAAAAATGTTGCCCCTCAGATCCCTTTTATTCCCCTCTCACCTTAAAGCTATGCCCTCTCATTTAGGACACCCCTGCAAGAGCAACCTGAATGGTCTGATTTGTAAGTGTCTCAATTAACTACCTCCACAAGTAGACATCTATTCAGTTTCATCTTCCTTTGGGAAATGCTAGGAATGCTTCTTCACCTTATGTATTTGAAGTAATATCTCCTTACATATTTGACATTGGGATCTGAACTAATTAACATAATGCTGTCTTCTTTTCCATTGTTTTGACAAATGACCTTGTTCACAAAAATTTTGAATGCTTGCCAATGGTCACGCTCCTGATTTCCTGGCTTGTCTTGCAGTTAAAAACAGAATTAAAGACAAAGGAAATTGGGCAGAAGTGTGGTAGTTAGACTCTCAGTGGAATTATCTGTGGTAGAGAACATAGTTCCCTGTAACATCATGACAACTGAAACAACTTATAAAAATCAGAGAAAATGAGATTAGATTATGCCTTTTGAATGAGAACTTTTCTACTATGTGGTATGTGGCATTTGTTGTATTATTTGTTCAAAATTTTAAACTCTAGAAGGATAATTTTGCATATTAATGCCCCTCATGTTTTCTTGGTGCATATCACTTTGAGCCCATACTGAGCAGGAGCAAAGCATGTCTCAGATTTAGGGGAAGGACAACCAGTAGTAATGAGGTATATCAACCATATGCTACTAAATATTTTACTCACACCTTTGGTGGAATCTGTAAATGTGACTATTCCAATGCACTCCTACCTAGCCCACCATAAACAGAAGGTAATTGAAAACTGCTGCATCCTAACTTGAACTAAAGGCTATTCCTCTATTTAGCACTGTTTGTATTAGTTCCTGATTAAGGCTGGCAGATATAAAGCTCTCTATTTCTATCTTATCTTACACTGTAACATCTTTGAGATCCAGGATGCTCCACCTTTGGTCATTCCAATCTTTATTGTAGTGTTAACATGTTTACTTTAAATCCTCCGAACCTCCACTTTGAATGCATGCTTCTCTAATACTGATTTACCTTCATGTTGCTGTCTACCTTCACTAAATCACTCCTTACCTTAGGAAAATTGGCATGGACCTTATTTAGAAATCTAACTCTTGTTCATGATCACTACCATTAAAATATATCCCACTGCCAATCCTTCTTCCATTCAGCTTCATTTCTTTAAACCAAGTCCAGACTGTGCCCTCTCTTGCTGGACTTACTACACAATGGTCACAAAAGTTCTCCTGAATGCACCTCAAGAATTCTGCTCCCTCAATTCCTGCCACTAATTGAGTGAATATTGGAGCAGTTACAGTTCCTGACTATTATGTCCTATTGTGTTTGCAATTCTCAGATTTGTCCTTACATCTCCTTTTGACTGCTTGGGAGTCTTGTCATAAACTAACTGGGAAATATGTGTCAATAATCATGTCCCATTGTTGCATAAGCAGTCCCTAAATGTAGATATTTTCTAATCAACCTGATCAGAGATATTATTATACACATCTGGAGCAGGTAGGACTTGAACCAGATATTCTGGTTCAGAGTATGGACATTACCATTATGTCACAAGAGCCCTTTGTCCCTTAGTGTATAAAATCCCAACCAAACTACTAAGATGACCAATTTGCCTGACTGCTTGTTTTTTGGGCAAAAAAAACAGGTTTCATCATTAACAGAAAATAACTCTAACACGCTTAACTTTAAGAAATGGCATAGAAAAGATCCCTAGCTTTCTACCATTTATCATAGATTATACCCTTTGGAAACCCCAAAATCTACACACATTCACAATTAAGGCAGACAAATGACAGATAGTTTTATACAGAGAAAATAAAACTCAAAAGATCAAAGTTCAGATCACAAAGGGGTTAAATTGTTTCTTACAATTCCTTGGATTCCAGCAATGATGACACACTGCTGCCTGTATAGTGATACTCATCCTTCACTTCAATAGTGAATCTAGTGGATGTATGTCTTCCCTTGTTTGCATTCTTTCTTTTAAGTTTTCTTGGTTTTTCTGTCTTTTCCCCACAGAAAGAGATGTTTTCCACTTGCAGGCTCTGGATGTCTCCGATGACCCTGCATTTATAACCTTGGTTGAATTGCAGTTAGTTACAATCAGAGAGCTGTTGTCAGGCACAATTTCCTTAACTCAAGTACTCTCAAGGCCACTCTGTCTCTGTCACTGCTTTGAAAAGTAACAAATGTACACCACTTGTTTTTTTTTCAAGTAGCAAAACTCTCCTAGCATTTCAGTTACATAGCAGTCTGACTTCCATTCCAGTTATAGTGTAAAAAAAGTAAATCTATGATCCCTTACAGTCTACAGTACACTCCATACAGTGTGGCTACCTTTTTTATGATTAGATTCCCTACAGTATGGAAACAGGCCCTTCAGCCCAACAAGTCCACACCAACCCTCCAAAGAGTAACCCACCCAGACTCATTCCCCTACTCTGTATTTACACCTGACTAATGCATCTAACACTACAGGCAATTTAGCGTGGCCAATTCACCTGACCTACGTATCTTTGGAATGTGGGAGGAAACCCACGCAGACACGGGGAGAATGTGCAAACTCCACACAGACAATTGCCCGAGATGGGAATCAAACCCAGGTCCCTGGCACTGTGAGGCAGCAGTGCCAGCCACTGAGCCACCATGTTGTCCATTTTTGTTCCTTAGCTAAACCCATATAGCCTCCTTTGCTGACCTTTCTAACACATGAACCATCTTCACAGCATAAATAATTTCAATGGCAAAAATTAGACCCCACATTTTTGTTACCTTTCTCTCTATCTCATCTAAAAACCTTATGTTTTCAGTGTTGGGTTATAGTGCTTTTCTGGCATGCCTTTTCTGCCTCCTAATTTATTTTCTGCCCTATATCCTGGTTAAGGGGCCTATACATGTAATAATACTGAAACCAACATGTTCATTCTAAAAGATGAGAGACTTAACAAACAATCCAGGTCTTTTTCAATATATAAATTCAGTTACATCACCGTAAACCTTTGTTATAAATTCTGTGTCTGACGATCTTATACTCCATAGCCACCTGATGAAGGAGCAGTGCTCCAAAAGATAATGCTTCCAAATAAACCTGTTAGACGATAACCTGGTGTTCTGTGATTTTTAATTTAGATAAATATGAGATGCAGCAGTTTGGAAAGACAAATCAGGGCAGAACTTATACAGTTAATGGGAAAGTCTTAGGAAGTGTTGCTGAACAAAGGGACCTTGGTTCATTGTTCCTTGAAAGTGGAGTCGCAAGTAGATAGGATAATGAAGAAGGAGTTTGGTATGCTTTCCTTTATTGGTCAGAGCACTGAGTAAAGGAGTTGGGAGGGGGGTAGCCATGGGCACACGTATGGGCCCCAGCTATGCCTGTCTCTTTGTTGGCTACATAGAACAGTTGATCTTCCGTAATTACACCGGCACCACTCCCCACCTCTTCCTCCGCTACATTGATGACTGCATTGGCGCCACCTCGGGCTCCCGCGAGAAGGTTGAGCAATTCATCAACTTCACCAACACATTCCACCCTGACCTTAAATTTACCTGGACCATCTCTGACACCTCCTCCCCTTCCTGGACCTCTCCATCTCCATTAATGACGACCGACTTGACACTGACATTTTTTACAAATCCACCAATTCCCACAGATACCTGGATTACACCTCTTCCCACCCTACCTCTTGCAAAAATGCCATCCCGTATTCCCAATTCCTCCGCCTCCGCCGTATCTGCTCCCAGGAGGAGCGGTTCCACCATAGAACACACCAGATGGCCTCCTTCTCTAGAGACCGCAATTTCCCTTCCCACATGGTTAAAGATGCCCTCCAACGCATCTCATCCACACCCCGCACCTCC
>NC_057713.1:83245413-83249772 GCF_004010195.1 Chiloscyllium plagiosum | reverse complement strand
TACTTTCTCCCCACCCTCACCCTCCTCTAGCTTATCTCTCCACGCTTCAGGCTCTCTGCCTTTATTCCTGATGAAGGGCTTTTGCCCGAAACGTCGATTTTGCTGCTCGTCGAATGCTGCCTGAATTGCTGTGCTCTTCCAGCACCACTGATCCAGAAAGGAGTTGGGAGGTCATGTTGTTTCTGTACAAAACATTGGTTAGGCCACTTTTGGAATTTTGAGGCAGTTCTGGTCTCCATCCTGTTGGAAGGATTTGTGAAACTTGAAAAGGTTCAGAAAAGATTACAAGCATGTTGCCAGGGTTGGAGGATTTGAGCTATGGGGAGAGGTTGGATAGGCTAGGGCTGTTTTCCCTGGTGTGTCAAAGGCTGAGTGATGACCTTATAGAGGTTTATAAAATCATGAGAGGCATTGATGGGGTAACTAGACAAGGTCTTTTCCCTGGGGTGAGGGAGACCAAAACTAGAGGGCCTCGGTTTAAGGTGAGAGGAGAAAGATCTAAAAGGGACCTAAGGGGCACTTTTTCATGCAGAGGGTGGTGCGTGTATGGAATGAGCTGCCAGAGGAAGTGGTAGAGGCTAGTACAATTACAACAAAGAAGACCAAAGGACAAAGAAAATCACAGCTCAGGAACAGGCCCTTTGGCCCTCTAAGCCTGTGCTGATCCTAAACCTGTTGCCTATTTTCTAAGGATCTGAATCCCTTTGTTCCCTGCCCATTCATGTATCTGCCTAGATACACCTTAAATGACGCTACCGTTCCTGCCCCTACCACCTCCTCTGGCAACGCATTCCAGGCACCCACCACTCTCTGCGTGAAGAACATATCTCCCTTAAACCTTTCCCCTCTCACTTTGAACTCATGACTTCTAGTAATTGAATTCCTCACTCTGAGAAAAAGCTTCTTTCTAGTCAACCTGTTTACATCTCTCATGATTTTGTAGACCTCATTCAGGTCCCCCTTCACCCTCTGTCTTTCTAATGAAAATAATCATAATCTACTCAACATCTCTTCATAGCGAGTGCCATCGATACCAGGCAACATACTGGTGAACCTCCTCTACACCCTCTCCAAAGCATCCACATGTTTTTGGTAATGTGGCGACTAGAACTGGATGCAGTATTCTAAATGTGGCCAAATCAAAGTCTTATACAACTGTAACATGACCTGTCAATCCCTGTACTCACTACCCCATCCAATGAAGGAAACCCTGCTGTATGCTTTCTTAACCACTCTATTGACCTGCGTTGTTACCTTCAGGGTATGATGGAGCTGAACACCCAGATTTCTCTGTGCATCAATTTTGCCCAGTGCTTTTCCATTTACCATATAGTTCGGTCTTGAATTGGATCTTTCAAAATGGATCACCTCGCATTTGCCTGGATTGAACTGCATTTGCCATTTCTCCACCCATCTCTCCAATCTATCTATATTCTGCAGTATTCTCTGGCAGTCCTCTTCACTATCTGCTACTCCACCAATCTTAGTGTCATCTGCAAAGCTGCTAATCAGACCACCTATACCTTCCCTCAAATCACATATATATCACAAACATCAGTGCTCCCAGCATAAATCCCTGTGGAACACCACTGGTTACAGTTCTCAATTTTAAGAAACTCTCTTTTACTACTACTCTCTGTATGCTGTGGCTCAGCCAGTTCTTTATCCATCTAGCTAGTACACCCTGGACCCCATGCGACTTCACTTTCTCCATCAGCCTATTATGGAGAACCTTACTGAAGTCCATGTGTATGACATCAACAGCCCTTCCCTCATCAATCGACTTTGTCACTTCCTCAAAGAATTCTATTAAGTTGATAAGACATGATCTTCCCTGCACAAAACCATGATGCCTGTCACTGATAAGCCCATTTTCTTCCAAATGGGAGTAGATCCTATCCCTCAGTATCTTCTCCAGCAGCTTCCCTACCACTGATGTCAGGCTCACAGGTCTATAATTACCTGCAATATCCCTGCTGCCCTTCTGAAACAAGGAGACAACATTAGCAATTCTCATGTCTTCGAGGACCTCACCCATATTCAAAGATGCTGCAAAGATATCTGTTAAGTCCCCAGCTATTTCCTCTCTCACTTCCCTCAGTACCCTGGGATAGATCCCATCTGGACCTGCCTTTTAGAAAACTCAACACTTCCTCCCTCCTTATGCCGACTTGACCTTGAGTAATCAAACATCTATCCCTAACCTCAACATCCGCCATGTCCCTCTTCTCGGTGAATACCGATGCAAGGGAGTCATTAAAAATCTCACCCATTTTCTCTGACTCCACACATAACTTTCCTCCTTCATCCTTGAGTGGGTCAACCCTTTCTCTAGCTACCTTCTTGCTCCTTATATATGAATAAAAGGCTTTGGGATTTTCCTTAACCCTGCTTGCTAAAGATATTTCATGACCCCTTTTAGTGCTCTTAATTCCTCGTTTCAGATTGGTCCTACATTCCTGATATTCGTCCGAAGCTTTGTCTGTCTTCAGTCACCAACACCTTATGTATCCTTCTTTTTCCTCTTAACTAGTCTCACAATTTCACCTGTCATCCATGATTCCCTAATCTTGCCATTTCCATCCCTCATTTTCACAGGGACATGTCTGTCTTGCTCTCTAATCAACCTCTCTTTAAAAGCCTCCCACATATTAAATGTGGATTTACCTTCAAACAGCTGCTCCCAATCCACATTCCCCAACTCCTGCCGAATTTTGGTATAGCTGGACTTCCCCCAATTTAGCACCCTTCCCTTAGGAGCACTCTCGTCTTTGTCCATGAGTATTCAAAAATTTACAGAGTTGTGATCACTATTCCCAAAGGAATCCCCAACTGAAACTTCACCCACCTGGCTGGGCTCATTCCCCAACACCAGGTCCAGTATGGCCCATCCAGAGTTGAATATTTACATATGGCACTAGAAAACCCTCCTGGAAGCTCCTTACAAATTCTGCTCCATCTAGATCTCTAACACCAAGTGAATCCCAGTCAATGTTCTGAAAATTAAAATCTCCTATCACTACCACCACCCTGTTGCTCCTACATCTTTCTATGATCTCTCTACATGTTTGTACCTCTATCTCACATTCACTATTGGGAGGCCTGTAGGACAATTCCAACATTGTTACCGCACCCTTCCTGTTTCTGCCCATATCACCTCACTGCTCGAGTATTCCAATAGTGCCCTCCTTCAGCACAGCTGTGATATCCTCTCTGACCAGTAATGCAACTCCTCCACCCCTTTAACCTCCCTCTCTCTCCTGCCTGAAGCATCGATATTCTGGGATATTTAGTTACCAATCATGCCCTTCCCTCAACCAAGTCTCAGTAATAGCAATAACATTATACTCCTAAGGTACTAATCCAAGCCCTAAGTTCATTTGCCTTACCTACTACACTTCTCGATATAAAACAAATGCAACTCAGACCACCAGTCCCTTTGCGTTCATCCTCTGCTCCCTGCCTACTCTTCCTCTTAGTCACACTGACTTCATTATCTAGTTACTTACAGGCTTTAGTTACTACCTCCTTCCTGTCCACTGACCTTCTCATTTGGTTCCCATCCCCCTGCCACATTAGTTTAAACCCTCCTGAACAACGTTAGCAAAAGCACCCCCAAGGACATTAGTTCCAGTCTGGCCCAGGCATAGACCATCCAATTTGTAATAGTCCCACCTCCCCCAGAACTGGTCCTAATGTCCCCTCCCTCCTGCACCATTTCTCAAGCCACACATTCATCCTGCCTATTCTTTCTTTTCAACTCTGACTAGCCCATGGCATGAGCAGCAATCCTGAGATTGCTACCTTTAAGGTCTACTTTTTAACTTGGCTCCTAACTCCCTAAATTCTGCTTGTAGAACCTTATCCCATTTTTTTAAACCTATATCACCTGTGCCTATATGCACCATGACAACTGGCTGTTCAATTACAGCGGAGAAAGTGAGGTCTGCAGATGCTGGAGATCAGAGCTGGAAATGTGTTGCTGGAAAAGCGCAGCAGGTCAGGCAGCATCCAGGGAACAGGAGAATCGACGTTTCGGGCATAAGTCCTTCTTCAGGAATGGGGAAAGTTTGTCCAGCAGGCTAAGATAAAAGGTAGGGAGGAGGGACTTGGGAGAGGGGCATTGGAAATGTGATAGGTTGAAAGAGGTCAAGGTGAGGGTGATAGGTCAGACTGGGGTGGGGGCGGAGAGGTCGGGAAGAAGATTGCAGGTTAGGAAGGCGGTGCTGAGTGCGATGGATTTGACTGAGACAAGTGGGGGGGAGGGGAAATGCGGAAACTGGTGAAATCCGAGTTCATCCATTGTGGTTGGAGGGTTCCTAGCCGGAAGATGAGGCGTTCTTCCTCCAACCATCGTTT
>NC_057713.1:83233699-83241620 GCF_004010195.1 Chiloscyllium plagiosum | reverse complement strand
TCACCCTCACCTTGACCTCTTTCCACCTATCACATTTCCGACGCCCCTCTCCCAAGTCCCTCCTCCCTACCTTTTATCTTAGCCTGCTGGACAAACTTTCCCCATTCCTGAAGAAGGGCTTATGCCCGAAACGTCGATTCTCCTGTTCCCTGGATGCTGCCTGACCTGCTGCGCTTTTCCAGCAACACATTTCCTGTTCAATTACAGCATCTGAATGGGTATACGAATAGAAAGGATTTAGATGGATATAGGCCAAATCCTGGCAAATGAGATTAGATTTATTTAGGATATCTGGTGGGCATGGAAAAGTTGGATTGAAGGGTTTATTTCCATGTTATTTATCTCTATGACTCTCAAGTAAATAAGGATACAAGTTGTTTATGAAGCTGAAAATTATCACAAGTCTCTAATATTATCACAGGCATGGTTTGCTTGAAGATTCTCTTTCCAAACTGTAGGAGTTGAAAACTTGAAGAAAGATTTAGCAGCTGAGATGGTTTATGTAGTGACAGTTAAAAGTTTTTCCCAGAGGTGCCTTAGCAAAATAAGTTCCAGAAGTGAGCGAAGTTTCCTTTATTTCACTTTTAAGACACTGCAGGTTTTGGTTCTTAGTAGTGTGCTTCAGAAGAGCAGAACTGGAAACCTTCCTCATTTCCTTGCTGAGCATAGTAACTGCTTCAAGATACTTTTCACATGGTCACAGAATAGCCAGATACGACACATAACTGGGCTCTTATCCCGAAACTGTTGAATCATGCTTCTCTACGAGGTATTGGGTTACCCGAGGGGTCCCATACATTGTCTTTCAATGGGGTCATTAACCTTTTTAATTCCTCGTCCATTAACTTGGTGATTTTCTTCTATCTGGTTGTGGGTGAGATAGGGAAAACTGTTTACACCACATGGGAACAGTTCTGAAGGAGTTTCTATTCACCTTTGAAAATATCCATTGATTTTATAAAGGTTTGTTGTGATTTCTTCTTGAGATACGTTTAGTCCAGTGCCAGCTGAAACCACAAGGATAGTCATGTGACTCATGGAAGCCATTTTGTAACATTCTTTGTGTCAATTTATAGACCAATTAGCATTCTATATAAAATATTGTAAGCGCACAATTGTCACATCTACTTTAAAATCTTCCCTGTCTTTGCCCCTCCTCTTCTCGGTAACCCTACCCAACCTCACAATCCCTTAAACAATTCTGTGTTGCTGGGTTTCTGGTATCTTGAGCCCAATTTTAACTGGTTAGCCATTGATGGCCATGTCTAAAGTCACCTAGGGCTTAAGCTCTGAAATTCCATCCCCACACTGTTGTACGTCTTGCTTTACCAATCATAACCAGTTTTTTGTTGGGGTAGTTTCCTACCATTAAATTATTGTTAACAAGCCTCTTCCCTTAAACAAGGTGTACTTCATTGCATGATTGTAACTATGCAACAAGTTACATTGTTTCTAAAACTATGTAAAGGTAACATCTCCCATAGTTCCACTCACTCACTCAAGTGAGACGACTGGTGGTGAGTTTAACCTGAGGGTTACCTCACCTCAGGCAAGGAGGTGGGATTTTCATAAGAACCTCGGCTGATGCAAGAGTTGAACCTGTGTTGTTGGTGTTATGCTGCATTGCAAACCAGCCATCCAATCTATGAGCAGACATGTGATGTGGATTTCTACTCTACAGGATCCTAACCTGTTTGCCTTTTTCCCCACCGTGATCCTTTTGATCTCACCTGGTTGGTGGAGCTTAATGCAATTTCAGAATAATTACCTTATACATCTTGCTCCAAGCTTTTTCCCTACAGTTAACATTACTACAACCCCAAGCCTCTCTAAGACTCTGACTTCACAAATTCAGATGGTCTGGAGAGTTCACAATTCTTTTAGAACACTCTTTCTTTGGAGATGAATAACTGGCAGATCTTTGACACGAGTACTGTTGGTATTAATTTTTTTTTCTTGACATTGTGTGATCTGTACAGTCTCTCTTTACTAGGAGACCTTTTATCTCTTAGAAGTTCTTCGCTAAGGACATTGTTTCATTTCAACCAGGTTGTTGATGTTTTACCTTACCTTGAAGGTTGTAACCTCCTTAATTTCTTTTGCGGCAGAACTCTTCCCTGATGAATCAGGTAGTTGCGGCGCAACATTGTCTGGGGGACTTTTAATCTCCTGAATTCCCCTCATGGAAGTTGACTGCTCTAATGAGATAGGTTTGTCTATTCCTGAATCCGTGGGCATTAGTTATCCCATCTCAGTGTTGGTTCACTTGGAATCTTAAGCTGCCCTCCTTCAATCTGTTTATACAAACCTTTATTCTCAACCTGCAGATACATCTGTGTCGAAGAGTATGGAACTTTGTCATTTCAATTTGAAAATCAAGTTGATTGCCTTCACTCATCCACTACATTTGTTTTACCAGTGACCTCAACATACGACTTGAAGAATGCTACTGACCTAGCACGGTGACTGGCACTGATAATTCTTCCTGGAAGATCACACGTTGAAATATCTTATTTGATCTTGCCTTCTTTCATTCTCATCAAATTTGAATCTGCTGTTGCTCTTTGTTTACCAAAATGTATTGATGCCTGAAGAATCTCAGCTGAAGGTTAATCAATGAGCTCAAATAGGTTGTACTGATCATTCTCTTTCTCTTTGCATGTGTCATGGCCAAAGACATGTAGTGAAATCACGGGACGACAAGACTGGTGTGTGAATGGAGATTGGATCAGTTAGGATTATAGTCACTGCAATCTAGAAGAATGAGGGGGGAGTCTCATAGAAACCTATAAAATTCTAACAGGTAAACACAGGAAGAATATACCCAATGACTGGGGAGTTCAGAACCAGGGGTTGTAGCCTCAAGATATCGGTTGAGTCATTTAGGTCGAGATGAGAAGGAATTTTTTCACCCAGAGTGCAGTAAACGTGTGAAACCCTCTGCCACAGAAAGCGTTTGAATACAAAACATTGGATATTTTCAAGAAGGAAGATGATACAGTTCTTAGGATCAAAAACTATTGGGGAGAAAGTGGGAACAGGCCCCTGAGTTGATGATCAACCATAATCATATTGAATGGTGAAGCAGGCTTAAATGGCTGAATGGCATACTCCTGCTCCTATTTTCTCTGGTTTTATGAAACATTCAAGATTCCCAGTGGACATAATATGGTATATGAGGAAAGGTTGTTTTGTATTGTGGAAGAGTTGAAAACCAGGCAGCATAATCTTGGAGTAAGGAGTTGTCCTTTTAAAACAGCGATGAGGAGGAATTTCTTCTCTCAGAGGGTAATGAATCTGTGGAATTCCTTACAGCAGAGGGCTGTTAAGGCTGGGATGGTTAGTAAATTCAAGAAAGGCAGTGAGGGAAACAAGAGTTGGGGGAAAAAGAGAAAGGTCCAGTTTGCAGCGCAGCCTTGATGGGCTGAATGAACCACTTCTCATCCTGTTTTTTAGGATCTCATGCTCTTGCATTGTGTTGAACTCCTTAAGTGTTGTTGGAGCTACACTCATTCAGGAATGTGGGGAATCCTGATTTGTGCCTTGTAGATGGTGGACAGGCTTTCAGGGAATCAGGAGGTGAGTTACTCACTATCAGATTCCTCGCCTCTGACCTGCTCTTGTAGCCACTGTATTTATGTGGTTGGCTCAGTTCGGTTTCTGATCAATGGTAATTCTCAAGATATTGATGATGAGGAATTCCAGGAAGAAAATGCCTTTTAACTTCAAAGGGATGGTTAGGGGATTTATCGATTCTCTTTTGTTGGAGATAATTATTGCCTGGCATTTAAATGGTTGAAGCCTGGATATTATCCACATCTTGTTGCATTTGAACATGGACTGCTTCAGTATTTGAGGAGTTGCAAATGGCACTGAACGTTGTACACTCATTAATGACTATCCTCACATCTCACCTCATGGTGGAAGAAAGGTAATTGATAAAGCAACAGAAGATGGTTATGTCTAGGATACTACCATGAGGAACTCCTGCAGAGATGTCGTGGAGCTGAGATGACTGACCTCTAATAACCACAACCATCTTCCTATGTGCCAGATATGACTATGACTAGCCTGGAGTTTTACCCCCGATTCCCATTCACTCCAGATTTGCTACAGCTCCTGGATGTCACACTTAGTTAACTGTTCTGTTAATGCTAAGTGTTGGGAGTCTCACATCACCTCTGGATTTCAGCTCTTTTGTCCATGTTTAAATCAAGGCTGTAATGATGTCAGGAGCTGAATGGCCCTGGCCAAATCCAAACTGGGCATCACTGAGCATGTTATTGCTGAGCAAGTGTTGCTCGATAACACTATTGATGATACCTCCTGTCACTTTATTGATGATCAAGAGTAGACTGATGGGGTGGTAATTGGCCTGGTTGGATTTGTCCTGCTTTCTATGTACAGCACATACCTGGGAAATTTTCCACATTGTCATATGTGTACCACGTTGTACCTGTACTAGAACAGCTTGGCTAGGGGTGTGGCAGATTCTGGATCACAAGTCTTCAATACTGTTGCAGGAATGTTGTCAGGGTCCACAGGCTTTGCAGTATCTAGGGTCTCCAACCATTTCTTGATATCACGTGGAGTGATTCAAATTGGCTGAAGATTGGTATCTGTAATGCTGGGGAACCACTGGTGGTGGCCGAGATAACTCATCCACTTGGCATGTCTGGATGAAGATCGCTGCGAATGCTTCAGCCTTAGCTTTTGCACTGATGTACTGGGCTCTTCCATCATTGAGGATGGGGATATTTGTGGAGCCTCCTCCAATGAGTTATATACTTATCCTGCATCAATCATGTCTGGATGTGGCAGGGCTGTAGAAGACTGATCTATTGGCTGTGAGATCACTTAGCTCTGTCTGTTGCAGGCTGCTTCTGCTGTTTATTATGTAAATAATCCTGTGTTGTTCAAGGACCAAGGCGGGGACAGAGTTGGTGCTGATCATGGCCTTGGCCTCCAGTCTCCGATCCTCTGACCTCCGATTCCCTGTCCCATCACGGATCCTGATCTGAGCCTTGTCCCATCACTGGCCCCTGACCTGGGCTCACCACACAGCTTCTGACCTGATCTCAGTGGGGTCACTGGAGATTCAGGCTCTGGTTATTTAGCTCTGTAACCAGACCCTACCAAGTAACCAGTCCTTCCCTCCATTTAAATGTGTGCAGACGCCAACAGTTGCCAGGCATGATTTCCTCCCCAGATTGTTTCTGACATGAATCATGAAGATTGCAGACTTGACAAGTTTCAGCTTTTAAGTCACCATGTTTCTGTTGACTTGCAGCACCATCTGGTGGCACATGGACTTGCAAGTAAGCTGAAGGAGAGCATTAAACCAAATCTCTGCAGATGGCGTGGAGAGTCTCACTCACTCGGTTTATACAGTATTTGCATAAAAACATGAGAAGTGGTGAAATATCAATTTTCGAGCTGATTAAAAATGCCCAATGACTCAGGCCCAAGTCATCCCAGTGAACTGATGGATGCATAATTGCTGCAACCTAGGCAACGTGGTCTTGCCAGCTGCCATTCTAACCAGTCTCAACAAATGTGCCTGGGAGCACCTTCCCCACCTGCAAATGTTTGGGGTATCTCGAGTAATTTAATTCCTGACAGCTTTTTAACTGGCGAACGCAACACTTGTACTTAATTCCAGGTCAGTGCTGGGCAACTAGCAGGTGCTGGGCCAGAGAGACTAGCCAAGTCAGTTTTATTCTGATGGTTTGTGTGAGCTCCTCATGCACTTCAGCAGGATCAACACTAGAGGTCTCCAGCTGGCCTTGCTGGTCCCAGAGAGATCTTGAAGAAAGAAAGACTCAATAGAAAGTGCATTAACGTGTTCCCAAGCAGTCATTTACATTACACCTCTGTGTTTTGTAAAATTATCAATTCCTTGAAAGCTTCCTGAAAACTGTTTCTCTGAATTGTAGTATTGACATGGGAAGACAAAAACAATGTGGAGTGGCAGTATGGGCTAGTGCGTTCTTCTGTTTATCACAAAGGTGCCAAATATACAACAAAAATTGGGAATAAAATAACGTGGGTCATTTATTTGAAGATAAAACTAGATACAGATAAAAGCAACCAAAGGTCATATAAAAATGTAGGACTGATGCTTTAATCTGGCTACAGAATCATGAGCCTTAAAGGGATGTGCACATCATGTGCCGGATGTAGACAAAGTTTGGGAGTGGGTGGAGATCTAATGGAAGGTAACCAACTAAGTCAACGCGCTCTATTGCTATGGAGGACTGTTGTCTATTAAGCCAAGATCACTGGGTCACTTAAAGTCCAGTGATTCATGGTCTTTTCCCTACTCCCACCATGTCAGTGCAGTGAACTGGTGCTATTTATCAGGTGAAAAGTTAGAATCAGAAAGATATTCATACCTTGTGGCATCTCATCCAACTGAATACACAGAATTAAATTGCAAGCATCTTAAAAGTGGAAAATCCTACAGGACAAATGATCCTTGTTATTAAAAAAACCTGTAGCCTAGCTCCACAAAGGTATGTAGTGAAGGGTCCCCATTGACAGAAATGAGGACTTATACAAATATTGTACTTGCTACACAATAAGTAGACACTGTGAAGTGTTTAGTTTCTGCTGCTAAAAATGCTCATGCACATAACTCCTATCACAGTGCAGTGCATTGTATTTAGCACCTTCTCCCTGTAGGTTTCCACCAGGTACTCCTGTTTTCTCCCACAGTCCAAAGAAGTGCAGTTTAGGTGAATTGGCCATGCTAAATTGTCTATTGTGTTCAGAGGTGTGCAGGCTAGGTGAATTCACCACAGGAAATGCAGGATTACAGGGATAGGTAGGGGTCTGGGTCTGGGTGAGATGCAATTCGGAGGGTTGGTGCAGACTTGATGGGCTGAATGGCCTCTTAGTGGGCGGCACGGTGGCTCAGTGATTAGCACTGCTGCCTCACAGTGCCAGAGACCTGGGTTCAATTCCCGCTTCAGGCAACTGTCTGTGTGGAGTTTGCACATTCTCCCCGTGTCTGCGTGGGTTTCCTCCAGGTGCTCCAGTTTCCTCCCACAGTCCAAAAATGTGCAGGTTAGGTGAATTGGCCACGCTAAATTGCCCATAGTGTTAGGTGAAGGGGTAAATGTAGGGGAATGGGTCTGGGTGGGTTGCTCTTCGGAGGGTCGGTGTGGACTCGTTGGGCCGAAGGGCCTATTTCCACGCTGCAAGTAATCTAATCTAATCTAATGTTGGTGTCTGCACTGTAAGGATTTTATGATTCTATGATTCTGGTCCTGTTTCTAAGTTGGGCAACAAATGCCTGGACTGTTCCAAGACAAGGCACAGCATCATCTTCAATGTTAAGTATGTGGTAGTCATGGTAGCAATAAGAGATAATTGGTTGCAAAATGGTCTCACCCATTTCCGAATGAGCAAGTGCCAAGGGACATTTTTAACACTGACAAAGCTTTTCTTGCTTGTCGTCATGGAAATTCCAATAGAGGCAACCATGGAAACATACATTGCACTATGGAACTGAAAAATGAGGTAATCATAGATGCAGTATGTTCTTCAACTGAGGAAAGTGAGGAGGCCGATGAGCCTGAAGAGTGTGATGACTGCCTGGTCACTCAGCCAGTGAAGCTATAAGGATGCTCCAGGATTTTGCACTGCAGCATAAAAACACGGAAAAGATCTTTGACGACATTGATGACATGGTGGACGGTATCACTTGTTCAATGACAGCACACTAAGCAGAAAATAATTATTGAATTTTTTCAGAGTTAACATAGAACATTACAGCGCAGTACAGGCCCTTTGGCCCTTGATGTTGCATTGAGCAATCTAAAGCCCATCTAACCTACACTATTCCATTATCATCCATAGGCGGCACGGTGGCACAGTGGTTAGCACTGCTGCCTCACAGCGCCAGAGACCCGGGTTC
>NC_057713.1:83217082-83233561 GCF_004010195.1 Chiloscyllium plagiosum | reverse complement strand
GGACTTGTTGGGCCGAAGGGCCTGTTTCCACACTGTAAGTAATCTAATCTAATCTAATCATATGCTTATCAAATGACTATTTAAATGCCCTTAATGTAGGCGAGTCCACTACTGCTGCAAGCAGGGCATTCCATACCCTCTGAGTAAAGAACCTCTGACATCAGTCCTATATCTATTACCCTTCAATTTAAAGCTATGTCCCCTCAAGCTAGCTATCACTATGTGAGGAAAAGGTTCTCATTGTCCACCCTATCTAATCCTCTGATCATCTTGTATGCCTCTATTAAGTCACCTCTTAACCTTCTCTCTAATGAAAACAGCCTCAAGTCCCTCAGACTTTCTTCATCAGACCTTCCCTCCATACCAGGCAAAATCCTAGTATATCTCCTCTGAACCGTTTCCAAAGCTTCCACATCATTCTTAATATGTGGTGACCAGAACTGTACGCAATACTCCAAGTGTGGCCGCACCAGAGTTTTGTACAGCCGCAACATGACCTCATGGATCTGAAACTCAATCCCTCTACCAATAAAAGCTGACACACCGTACGCCTTCTTAACAACCCTATCAACCTGGATGGCAACTTGCAGTGATCTATGCACATGGATACCGAGATCTCTCTGCTTACCTACACTACCAAGAATCTTACCATTAGCCCAGTACTCTGTATTCCTGTTACTCCTTCCAAAGTGAATTACTTCATATCTTTCCGCATCAAACTCCATTTGCCACCTCTCAGCCCAACTCTACAGCTTATCTACATCCCTCTGTAACCTGCAACATCCTTCCGCACTGTCCACAATTCCACCAACTTTAGTGTAATCTGCAAATTTACTAACCCATCCTTCTACACCCTCATCCAGGTTATTTATAACAATGACAAACAGCAGTGACCCCAAAACAGATCCTTGCGGCACACCACTAGTAACTGAACTCTAAGATGAACAATTCCCATCAACCACCACTCTCTGTCTTCTTTCAGCTAACCAATTTCTGATCCAAACCGCTAAATCACCCACAATCCCATGTTCCCGTATTTTCTGCAATAGCCTACCATGGAGAACCTTATCAAACACTTTACTGAAATCCATATACACTCCATCAACTGCTTTACCCTAATCCACACGTTTGGTCACCATCTCAAAGATCTCAATAAGGTTTGTGAGGCAAGACTGTTACGGCACAGAGTAAACCCTTCTGCTAATTTCAACCAGACCCACAGAAAAGCTTACCTTGCGTTGTAATCTGTTAAAGTATGAATGACAAAGAACTACAAATTCCCACTGTTTAAAGAAAAAATTAACAATTTATTCTTTAACACCAAGAAATACGAGAACAATTAACAACAACTATCTCCACAGTAATCCTCCTTTGTCTGATCAATTTATCTACCTGCCACTCTACAACAATAGACTGATCCGATAAACACCACCTTCCCCCCCCCTCCCCCACCACCGATTAAGTTTATTAAAAAATTCAAATTTCAAAACCAGTCAGTTGCCACTTTTCCCTTGGCATCTGTACTTTCCTAGGTCTTTTCTTAGTCATCTGTTTCACAAATTTCATTTGAAAAACTACCTTTCAGAGAGAGGCTCTGCAGGCCATATTTCATTGGTGCTCTTTGCCACTCTGGCTAACTGTTCAAAATACCCGATTTTATATATCCCAAACTATCAGACCGCCTCATTGGTTTAATGTCATCAAAATATTAAAATTCAAATTCGATTGGAATTTGGTCTCTTGGAGCATGATTTAAATTGATTGGCCAAATTCAAATTTGTTGTGTACCATGGCAATGCAGCTCCAGCTAGTTGCTTCACAACCAAATGTTACATTTTTACATTTTTCAGCACACTCTGTGCCTCTCTAAGTCCGTGCTAGCTTCCACTCTCTCTTAAAGGTCCAGTAGACACCGATACCTTCATAACATGACCTACCCTTCACAAAATTGTGTTGACTATCCCTAATCAAATTACTCCTTTCGAGATGATTATAAAGCCAATCTCTTATAATCCTTTCCAAAACTTTGCCCATAACAGAAGTAAGGTTCACTGGTCTATAATTACCAGGGTTGTCTCTACTCCCCTACTTGAACAAGGGGACAACATTTGCTATCTTCCAGTCTTCTGGCACAATTCCTGTAGACAACGACGACATAAAGATCAAAGCCAAAGGCTTTGCAATCTCCTCCCTCGTTTCCCAGAGATTCCTAGGATAAATCCCAGCCGGCCCATGCGACTTATCTATTTGTATTGCTAACACCTCCTCTTGATGAACCTAAATCCTGTTTAGTCTAATAGCCTGTATCTCAGTATTCTCCTCGACAACATTGTCTTTTTCCTGTGTGAATACTGACGGAAAATATGCATTTAGCCCCTCTCCTATCTTTTCAGACTCCATGTACAATTTCCCACCACTGTCGTTGACTGGCCCTAATCTTACCCTGGTCATTCATTTATTCCTGACATACCTATAGAAAGCATTAGGGTTTTCCTTGATCCTACCTGCCAAAGACTTCTTATGTCCCCTCCTGGGGGTTCTTGGCTCTCTCTTCAGGTCTTTCCTGGCTAACTCATAACTCTCAAGTGCCCTAACTGAGCCTTCATGTCTCATCTTTACATAAGCCTCCTTCTCCCTCTTGACAAGGGATTCAACTTCTTTAATAAACCACGGCTCTCTCGCTCAACCACTTCCTCCCTGCCTGACAGGTACATACTTGTCAAGGACACGTAGTATCTGTTCCTTGAATAAGCTTCACATTCCAACTGCGCCCATCCCCTGCAGTTTCCTTCCCCATCCTATGCATCCTAAATCTTATCTAATCGCATCGTAATTGCCTTTCCCCCAGCTGTCGCTCTTGCCATCCGGTGTATACCTGTCTCTTTCCATCGCTAAAGTAAACATAACTGTATTGTGGTCAGTATCACTAAAGTGCTCACCTACCTCCACATCTAACACCTGGCCAGGTTCATTACCCAGTACCAAATTCAAAGTGGCCTCACCCCTTGTTGGCCTGTCTACATACCTTGTCAGGAAACCATCTTGCACACATTGGACAAAAACTGACCCGTCTAAAGTACTCAAACTATAGCATTTCCAGTCAATATTTGGAAAGTTAAGGTTCCCCCAAAATAACCACCCTGTTACTTTCGCTCCTATCCAGAATCATCTTTGCTACCCTTTCGTTTACATCTCTAGAACTATTCGAAGGCCTAAAGAAAACACCCAACAGGGTGACCTCTCTTCTCCTATTTCTTACCTTAGTCCATGCTACCTCTGTAGATGAGTCCTTAAACCTCCTTTCTGCCGACGTAATACAGTCCTTGACTAACAATGCCACACCTCACCCTCTTTAAGCACCTTCCCTGATCCTACTGAAACATCTAAACTCCAGAACCTGCAACAACCATTCCTGTCCCTTCTCTATCCGTGTCTCCGAAATGGTCGCAACATCCAAGTTCCAGGTACCAACCCCTGCTGCCAATTCTCCCACCTTATTCCGAATGGTCCTGGTGTTGAAGTAGACACACTTCAAACCACCTTCCTGCTTACTGGTACACTCCTGCAACCTTGAAAACTTATTCATGATCTTACTACTCTCAACTTCCTGGACACTGGAGCTACAATTCAGGTTCCCATCCTCCTGCTGAATTAGTTTAAACCTTCCCAAAGAACATTAGCAAATCTCCCCCCAAGGATATTGATACCCCTCTGATTCATATGTAGACCATCCCATTTGTAGAGGTCCCACCTCCCCTTGAAAGAGCCCCAATATCGAGGTATCTAAAACCCTCCCTCCTGCGCCATCCCTGTAGCTGCGTGTTCAACTGCTCTCTCTCCCTATTTTCCTCGTCTTACTAGCACATGGCACGGGTAACAAACCGGAGATAACAACACTGTTTGTTCTAGCTCTAAGTTCCATCCTAGCTCCATCAGGTGGTTCTTCATCAGGCTTCCCAGAAGCCTCTGCACTCTGATAAGTT
This sequence comes from Chiloscyllium plagiosum, assembly GCF_004010195.1. Classification (NCBI taxonomy): domain Eukaryota; kingdom Metazoa; phylum Chordata; class Chondrichthyes; order Orectolobiformes; family Hemiscylliidae; genus Chiloscyllium; species Chiloscyllium plagiosum. The sequence continues at coordinate 83,229,578 of NC_057713.1, read as the reverse complement.
TTTAAATGAAGAATTTGTCTTTCCAAAGCCCCATGGTTTCCGCCCTCGCCATTCCCGCTGCAGAAATGAAGAAATAACTCCCAACATTCTTCCACATCTTTTATTGTACAAGGTCAGGCCTTTGTAACACATTAACAAATTGAAAAATAGACACAGATTGGGCTGCACAGAGGTCTCCTTGGCTATCTTGAACCTCTGCGCCATATGACTATGTGAGCAGTCCCCCTGCAATTGAATAATGATTTGGAGAAGCCGGTGTTAGTCTAGGGTGGACAAAGTTAAAAATCACACAACACCAGGTTACAGTCCAACAGTGAGTTTGTTTAATATATTTCAGCTGGATGACACTGTAACCTTTTGCTGTAAATTCTGTGTCTTATGGTCCTACTCCACAACCACCTGATGAACAAGCAGCCTTTCTAAAGCTAATGCTTCCAAATAAACCTGTTGGACTATAACCTGTGTTGCGTGATTTTTAACTTTGCAATTGAATATATTGTTATTTTCATGTAGATATTAAAATATGAGGTGATTTCTCAATAAATGCCAATTTGAAAGACTATGTGTGTTCAAATAAAACAATGTGTTTCAAGCCTATTAAGCCTAAATTATTGATCGATCATTTGGGTTCCCTTTCAGTGAATTTGATGTACTTTCAATGGATGCCAGTGTTTCCAAGTACTCCAACTCATCAATTGCTGTTCCTGTGTCGGGCTGCAGGTGGGGGGCTTTAGCCAGGACTCTCCGAACTGTGCCACTGTTTTGGCTGGATTTTCATAAACCAGCTCTATCTGCTCAGAGCTGTTGAGCTTGACATTTGTATCAGGCATCACATTGTATCAAAAAAAACAAATACAGGTTAAGAGTGACAAGCTGCTCCCATTTCTCAGATTCTGGGAACAACATTGACTTGTAATATAGCACCTTTAAAATAATAAAACATCCCAAGGCACATTCCAAGAGGGTTTAAAAACAAAACTTGATACTAAAGCACATGAAGAATGCTAGGATAGTCGCTTAGTCAAAAGATGGAAAGAGATGTAAAGGTGTGGAGAGGTTTAGGGAATTCGAGAGCTTGTCAAATGAGGACAGAGGCAGCAAAGGTTTCCATTCAAATCACACTCCAGGGCCTCAACACCCTGGGAACCCTCAAACACAAGGGATGAACTCCGATTTCTCCAGTTTCCTCATTTCCCCTCCCCCCACCTTGTCTCATTCCCAACCCTCGAACTCAGCACCACCTTCCTAACCTGCAATCTTCTTCCTGACCTCTCCGCGCCCACCCCACTCCGGCCTATCACCCTCACCTTTACCTCCTTCCACCTATCGCATTTCCAACGCCCCTCCCCCAAGTCCCTCCTCCCTATCTTTTATCTTAGCCTGCTTGGCACACCCTCCTCATTCCTGAAGAAGGGCTCATGCCCGAAACGTCGATTCTCCTGCTCCTTGGATGCTGCCTGACCTGCTGCGCCTTTCCAGCAACACATTTTCAGCTCTGATCTCCAGCATCTGCTGTCCTCACTTTCTCCCTCAACACAAGAGTCAAGACTGAAACACCAGGGCAAACTGTGGAGTGCTGCTCTGCCAGAGGTGATGTCTTTCAGATGGGATGTTAAATTTACTGTGTGGGTGAATGTAAAAGAATCAGTGGGAATATTTCTCAGATGGGGGAGTTATTCCCAATACTCTGACCAAAATTCATCGCTCAATCAACAGAACAATATACAGTTTATCTGGTCTGTTATCAGTTTGCTGTTTGTGAGAGTTGTCTTTGGTTGCTGTGTTCCCTATATTATGACAGACTACCTACTGACAGTTGTCTGCAAAGCACTTTGAGATGCCAAGTGGTCATGAAAATATCAGTGCGAGTCCTGCTAACCGGGTGAGAGTGTGCAAAGAGGGTAGGTTTAACATACACTTTTAACATTTTGACGGAATTATATTATGGTGAACAAAGATGACATCTCCAGCAATCTTGCAGAAACTGCAAACTAAAAAACTATTAAACGTTGACACCTATAGCCTTCAAAAATCTTTTTTCACTTTAATACTTCCAGAGTTCATGAAAGATCCATTCACAGATGGATAATTGCTTAGAGAGGAAAGAAGAGATAAAAACCTTTGCTTGTCCTCTACTGAGTGCGATGTGTGTGGTGCTCCATTGGGGCTGGAGCAACAATGGATCTTCAGACTGGCCCAGGCCACTGGAGCAAGAGGCTTGAGGATTGGCAGGAATTGGTGTCAGATTCTCATTACACATTATGGATGTGCTGCAGCGTTGGACACAGCTCCATTTTCATTTCTCAGGCGTATAACACATCACCTCCTGCTGCATGTATGTGCACATGTCATCGTTACAACATTTTTGTTTTGCATGATGGTTTGTGGGACTTGGGAACTCCACAGAAGTGATGGTTTTGGCTGGGAGTGGGGTGCAAGGAGTTCATAATCATGGTCTACAAAGAGAAACACCATCAATGAATACTATATATGGATAATCTAATGAGAGACTTTGCAATCATCCCTCAATAAATCCAAATGTCAATGAAACCCCTGTCCTACACAATTGAAGAATTTGCATGGATATGTGTGGTAGGCTTCACATCTTGCAGTGATGTACCTCTAACAGACACACATATTACACTGGGCACCATAACATTTTAGTTTTCTCTTCACTAAATTTCCAATCTAACATTCAGCCACATATTCCAGTGGCATTTTCTGGTCCTACACTTTTAAAATATTGGATTGAGGATTTAATTGGTCAGAAGAAAAAATTCAGTTCCCCTGTGTCGGATCAAAGCCCTGGTTCTAGTCTCACTCACCAGTGAAAACAACCTCCCTGCTTCTATCTTATCTATTCCCTTCATTATTGTATATGTTTCTGTAAGATCCCCCCTCATACTTCTAAATTCCAAAGTGTTTAGTCCCAATTAACTCAGTCTATCCTCATAAACCAATCTTCTCAACTCTGGAATCAACCTAGTGAACATCCTCTGCACCCCCTCCAGTGCCAGTACATCCTTTCTCAAGCAAGGAGACCAAAACTGTAGACAGTACTCCAGGTGTGGTCTCACCAGCACCCTACTCAGCACAACCTCCCTATTTTTAAATTCCATCCCTCTAGCAATGAAGCACAGTATGCCATTGTCTTCTTAATTACCTTCTGCACCTGCAAACCAACATCCCTCTGCACAGCAGCATGCTGCAATTTTTCACCATTTACAGGGGCAACATGGTGGCTCAGTGGTTAGCACTGCTGCCTCACAGAACCAGGGTCCCAGGTTCGATCCCAACCTCGGGTGACAGTCTGTGTGGAGTTTGCACATTCTCCCCGTATCTGCGTGGGTTTCCTTTGGGTGCTCCGGTTTTCTCCCACAGTCCAAAGATGTGCAGGTCAGGTGAATTGGCCATGCTAAACTGCCCATAGTGCTAGGTGCATTAGTCAGAGGGAAATGGTTCTGGGTGGGTTACCCTTTGGAGGGTCGGTGTGGACCGGTTGGGCTGAAGGGCATGTTTCCACACTGTAGGGAATCTAATCTAAAAAATAAACAAAATGGATGATTTCACATTTACCAACATTGTACTCTATTTGCCAAACCCTTGCCCACTCACTTAATCTGTCTATATCCCTCTGCAGACTTTCACTGTCCTCTGCACACTTTGCTCTACCACTAACCTTAGTATCATCTGTGAACTTTGTCACACTACACTTGGTCACCTCCATGAGGCATATCACTAGCTACTGATCCCCAACCAGAAAAACACCTATTTATCCCCACTCTTTGCTTTCTGTTGGTGAACCAATCTTCTATCCATGCTAATACATTACCCGTAACACTATGCACATTTACCTCATGCAGCAGCCTTTTGTGCAGAACCTTGTTGAATGCCTTCTGGAATCCAGATACACCAGATACATCCACCGGTTCCCTATTGTCCACTGCAACAGAGGTATGTACTCGGGCGGAGTGCAGCAGGTCATTCATTGCCGTATGACACTGGAACCAGGTTCTGTTTACTAAGCGCAGGTGCTGACCTCCACAATTGCCTCCGTCTCGGCTGCATTCATCATGGCCTCTTGTTGCCATCCCTAGAGAAAAGATCTTCCATTTGCTCCGGGACAGCCTCCTAAAGCCTTTTACCTTGTCTCTGACATCTCCAGGATTCAGTTGGGGTGATGATCAGAGAGTGAGTGATGTTCCTGGGTTGCAGAGAGTGACGTGCTATCCATTCCCTTTCAAAATGCATTTTGAATTATAGAATAGAATTAAAGAATCCCTGCAGTGTGGAAACAGGCCATTTGGCCCAACAAGTCCAGACCAACCCTCTGAAGAGTGTCCCACCCAGATCCATTCCCCTATTCTATTACCCTAAATTTCCCCTGACTAATGCACTTAATCTACACGTCCCTGAACCCTGTAGGCAATTTATCATGACTAATTCACCTAACCTGCACGTCTTTGGACTGTGGGAGGAAACCCTCACAGACAAGGGGAGAATGTGCAAACATACAGACAGTTGCCTGAGGCTGGAATCAAACCTGGGTCCCTAGCACTGAGCCACAACGCTACCCTCAACATTTGGAATTTGCAGCCCAGCTGCTCCTGGTGGCTGGAACATCCTCGTCATCCAATTTGGCATTTTACTGGTAAGTGAGCTTGGAAGAAGATACTCATGTGACATAGCAGAAGTGTTCCTATCTCTGAGGCAGGTAGCCCAGGTTCAAAACCCACCTATTCCAGAGTTGTGCCATAACACATCTAAACAGGCTGATTAAAAATACATATGAGAAAACCTAACGTGTCCCTGAGTGGAGATCTCACACTTAGTCTTTAAAACAAAATATTGAATCTTCTGATCCATCCTTCAGCAGTTACTCCTAACGCGAGCTTTCATACCTCTGCTAAGAAATGTAAAGTTTATACATTCTTAGGCTTTAAACTGATTAGTTTTCTCAAGTATTTTGCACAAAAGTATGTGAAACCATGCCAACTAGGAATGAGAGTAGGCCACTCTGCCCCTTTGGCCTCTGCTGCTAGTCAATAAGATCAAAGTTAAGCTGATTACTTCACATTCCCATCTTCCTCCTGAAAATCTTTCAACCCCTCACCTCGCAAGAATCTATCCTACCTCAGCCTTAAAAATAATCAAAGACTTCACTTCCACTGTCTTTTGAGAGACAGCATTGCAAAGACTCACTACCTTTTGTGAGGGGTTGGGGGGGGAAACATTCTTCTCATCTTGGTTTTAAAAGTGACTTATTTTTAAAAGACACTCCCCTAGCAATCAATGGCCTAGACTCTCCTATAGTAAGGCTGAAGTTATTCCAGTGTAGATAGTAGTTGTGCTGCAGAATCCCCATCAGTACACACTCCCAAAGACTTACCCAGAAAAGTGAAGGCCCTGCCGAGCAATTCCCTGAACCTGGGGCATTTTGGATGTCTCTATTTAAATCGGCAAATTCACAGGGTTCTGATTAAAATAAGTAACTAGTTGTTCAGTAGAAGTTAGACTGTTAAGTTCATAGCCTAAATCCTGAGTAACTATTAAATAAACCCATAGTTAACCCACTCACCCACAACTCTACACTCCCTCACATTGTGACCTGACACCATTCATCTTGCACCTGGGACCCAGGATCCAATCCCCTTTGCCTGCCTGCCCCAGACCTAACCTGACTTCCTTCGTCCATCAAGACATGACACCCCCCCCCCCCCCTTTACCCATCAGGATATGGCTGCCCTTTACCATATTGGACTCAAACCCCCTTCACCCTGACTGATGAAAGTAAACATCTGAACACCTTCTTTACCACTTTATCCATCTATGTTGCGACTTTCAAGGAACTATGGGCTTGCACTCCAAGGTCTCTCTCTCTAAACCAATGCTCCTAAGGGTCCTGCCATTTACTGTATACTGTCCTCTTGCATCTGATCTCCAGAAATGCAACTCCATTAAACTCCATCTGCCTTTTCTCCATCCAACTTTCCAACTGATCTTTATCCTGCTTTATTCTTTGCTCAACTTCGCTATTCACAACTTCATCAATTTTTGTGTCGCCTGCAAACTTCCTAATCAGACCATTTCCATTTTCATCCAAATCATTTCGATATTATAAACAACAGAGGTCACAGCAATGATCCTTGTGGAACACGACTGGTCACAGACTTCAAGTCAGAAAATACACTTCTCCACAATTACCATCTTTCTTTTCTTTTTTTTCTCCCCGTTTTGTCATCTTCATTGTCTCCGCTCTGATTTTGACTGCCTTGCACATTCGAGGCATTGCACGCCAAAGAATTTGGGAGGCATGGTGGCTCAGTGACTAGCACTGCTGCCTCAAGGCGCCAGGGACCTGGGTTCTATTCCACTTCAGGTGACTGGCTCCATGGAGTTTACACATTCCCCCGTGTCTGTGTGAGTTTTCTCTGGGTGCTCTGGTTTCCTCCCACAGTCCAAAGATGTGCAGGTTAGGTGGATCGGCCAAGCTAAACAGCTCATTGTATCGAGGTATGCGTAGGTTATATGGATTAGCCATGGAAATTGCAGGTTACAGGGATGGTGTGGGTGGGATGCTCTTCAGAGGCTCGGTGTGGACTCGATGGGCTGAATGGCCTACATCCACACGCATGGATTCTATGGTATCTATGTCATTCATTACTAAGTCAATCCGACTTACCAATTCACTGTGGATCCCATGTGCCTTAATCTCCTAGATCAGTCTACTATGGGGTAGCTTGTCAAATGCTTTAGTAAAGTCCATGTAGATAACACCCAGTACCCTATCCTCATCAATCATCTTCATCACTTCCTTGAAAAACTCAATCAAATTTGTGAGACAAGATCTCCTTGCACAAAGTCATCTGACTAACCCTAATAAGACAATTCTTTTCCAAATGCAAGTAAATCCTGTCCCGAAGAATCTTCGCCAAATAATTTTCATACCACTGATGTAAGGTTCAACAGCCTATAATTTCCTGGATTACCCCTGTTGCCCTTCTTAAAGAAAGGAACAACATTAGCTAGTCTCCAGTCTTCTGGGACTCTGCGAAAGAAAATACAAAAATATCTGTCAAAGGCCCAGCAATCTCTTCCCTTACCTCCTTTGGTATTTTGGAATAGACCATAAGACCATAAGACCATAAACCATGGAGGTTTAACTGCCAGTCCTGACCCCCCTGTAACCAAGTCTCTGTGATGCCTACTACATCATAATCATTCACTATTATCTGTGCCATTAGTTCATCGATCCTAATAGATCCTATCAGGTCCTGAGGATTTATCTATCTTAATGTTTTCATGACATGTCCTTCCTTCTTAATATTGATATACCCCAGAACATCAATGTGGCCCTCCTAATCTTTCCATCACCCATCTCCATCTCCTTGAGGAATACTGACACAAAGTAATCATCAAGGAGGTCTCACCCACCTCTGCTGGCTCCACACATAAATGGCCTCCTTGGTCCTTGAGTGGACCTACCCTTTCCCTAGCTACCTTCGCACTTCTAATATATGTATAAAATGCCTTGGGATGATCCTTAATCTATTTGCCAAGGACATTTCATCGCCCCTTTAACCCTCCTAATTCCTTGATTATTTCCTGTTTCCTTTAAATTCCTCATGGGCCTTGTCTGATTTCAATTTTGTAAATCTTACATTTTTTCTTATTGACTAAACTTTCATCCTAACACAAACATGCTGGTCCTGAATTCTGGTCAATTGGCTTTTAAAAGGCTCCCACATCTCAGATGTAGATTTACCTTCAAACAGCAGTCCCAATTTTTCTAGTTCCTGTCTATTTTACTGTTGTATTTAAGGAGGATGGCTAATTACTGTTGTGATTAGCCTTCCCCCAATTTAGCACCTACACCTGAGGATTATCCATAACTATCTTAAACCTATGGAATTGTGATCACAGTTCTCAAAATGCTCCTCACCAAACCTTAATCACCTGGCTAGGCTCATTCCCCAAAACGAGGTCTAGTATGGCTCCTTCCCTAGTTGGACTATCTTCATATTATTTCTAGAAACTCTCCTGGACCCTGTTTAGAAATTCTAACCCATCTAAGCCCTGGAACTAAGGGAGTCTCAGTCACTGTCGAGCTAGTTAAAATCACCCATTGTGTTACATCTTTCCATGATCTGCTTACATATCTGTTCCTCTACCTATTGCTGGCTATTGGAAGGCTGTAGTATAACCCCATCATAGTAACTGCACGTTTCTTATTCCTGAGTTATACCCATATGGCCTGGCTGGATGAGCTTTCCAAGGTGTCCTCTCTTAGTACAGTTGTGACATTCTTCTTAATCACTAATGCAACTCCCCCATCCCTTTTATATCCCTCTCTATCATCTTGGAAACAAGTAAACCCTGCAACGTTGAGCTGCCAGTCCTTTCCTTTTCTCAACCAAGTTTCCATAAAATCAAAAACATCATAGCTCCATGTGCTAATCCAGACTCCAAGTCCACGTGTCTTACTTGTTCTACTCCTTACATTGAAATAAATACACTTCAGACCACCAGAGCCCCATGTTCATTAACCTTGCCCTGCTTGTTCTTCATGTTAGTCTTATTTCACTTAACATCTACTTCTCCTCAATCACTGCACATGCAGACCCACTCTTCTGGTTCCCATCCCACTGCCACACTAGTTTAAACTCTCCTGAGTGGTATTAGCAAACCTCCCTGCCAGGATATTTGTGTCCTTCCACTTAGGTGCGACCCATCCTTCTTGACAATCCACTCATTTCATTTTATAAAGCAGAATTTACCCTTTTATACCTACTTCCTGTTTCCTGTGGGCCAGTCCATCTTCTATCCATGCCAACATGTTACCCACTACACCATGAACTTTCATTTTCCACAATAGCCTTTCACAGAGAGAGGCATATAGAGTCATACAGCACAAAAACCATGTTTATGTTGCATCCTACTGAATTTCATAAGATTCTGCTTATCTGTACACTCTGTCGTATGTGGCCATTTTTCTTGCAACCCCTCATGAGAACACAACTGGAGTGGTTTATGGGTGTTCTCCTTACAATATGGGTTTCAAATTCATGGCTCTGATTGATAAAACAGAAAAAGAAAAACTTGAATTTTCCATGTTCTCAAAGTTCTTAACAGGCATCTCTTTGTGCAGCATGACTATCCTACCCCCACCCTCTTTTTTACCCTTTATTCTTTCCTGTATTTTATGCATCTTCTTTCCTTAATTAATTTATTCATCTTTTTCATTCAAGACTGATGTTTTCTCAAACCGCATGTAAACAAGTTGGATGAACTATATTTAGTTATGTTCAAGCTGATGAATACAAGTTACCCTCGTATTGATTTTTTTTTACAGTATACCTCCCAGAGAATAAATCCATCCAGATTAAAGCACTGAGACGACAAGCAATGTCACTGTATAGGAGAAAGTGAGGACTGCAGATGCTGGAGATCAGAGTCAAAATCACTCAATATCACTGCATAGGGTAACGAAACAAAATGAGATAGTCCTATGGTCAATGTAGTGCAAAAATGGTCAAAAATAATTGTCTGTTGCTATGAAGTAGGTAATGCTTTTTTGGTGTGCTCTCATAATAGTCTGCAAAATGTATCTGATGCTTTCAAATATTAGACAATGGCTTATTATTAAATTTCTTGGCTTTGATATTTCCTTGATTCTCCTACTGAACTTAAACACTTCTTGTTGCCATGGCACTGTGTGCATGCAAAGTACACATAGATAATAAATATTAAATCAGATTTTACAGCACCACTGCTTTGCTTATCCAATTTAGCTTTTTATCCATCCTCGATTTGTCACAGAGAACATTGCACTGATCTCCCTTCACATCGTACAATAAATCTAACCTCTTTAGACCAATAAAGTAAGATACACTGTTACAAAACTGCATTTACGATGAGAAACTTACACTGCACAGAAGATGTAGCGCGTGGGTGGACAGACTATGAACTTTTTATTTTAATTTACAACAAGTATAGGGAATCTGCTAAATTTATTGTTTTTAAGAATAAGTGATCTTTCCAAATGAAAACCAAGCTCTTAAATGGAACTTTTTTTGTGAGGAATTATTCATTGGCACTATGTTTTGTGGATTGGACAATTGAGACTGTACTTGAACTTAATGACCAAACAAAGCTGCTTTGAAAGATTGCATCTGAAAGTACAGTGAAGCATGAAATCAGAGGCTGAGGGGTGACCTTATAAAGGTTTACAAAATCATGAGAGCTAAGATTTACAAAATCATGAGAGCCATGGATAGGGTGAATAGCTGCAGGGTCGGGGAGTCCAAACTAGAAGGCAGAGATTTAAGGTGAGAGGGGCAAGATTAAAAGGGACCTAAAGGGGCAATGTTTTCACACAGAGGATGGTGCATATATAGAACAAGCTACCAGAGGAAGTGGTAGAGGCAGGCACAATTACAACATTTAATGTTAACCTACATTACATCACTGACAATGCTTCAGAAATATTCCACTCGCTATAAATCACTTTTAAATATCTGCTGATTCTAAAAAATACTTTCAATGCAAATTCTTCTTTTGGTGAAGGGAAAAATGGTGATTTAAATTAAAATATGTGCCAGTGTATATTAGAAATAATGAACTTACATTATAACATTCCTCTATCCTCAATTAGACCATTCCTCAAATGAATCAGTTTCAGGCATCTGATATTTCATGAATACAATTACTGGTTCCCATCAGTATCAGGACGCTTAAGTTCCTGATGTGGTTTTTACTATTCTGATCAGGACAGATCTCACTCACTAACCTACATAATACTGAGGTAATGTTAGAGCTGTGTTAAATCTTCCCTTGTAATCAGATTCCTTCCGGTCAAATCAGTGACTTCTAAACTTAACCTGAATAAATCAAACTTCAGTAGCATCGACTGTATTTAATAGACCATCTGCATCAACTTAGCTTTCCTACAGAATACCAGTAAAGTTAACCACATTCTGACTATGGTATAAAAAGGAGGACAATCCATAGGGTTACATTCCTGACCAACCCTGTTGAGAAGTATACGCTAAAATAACTACACGGTATCTCATCACCAAGTCCCCCTTTATTTTTGTGTGCATAGTACATGACACTGACCCAGCTCGCTCAGAGCTGGCTCCTAAAAGGAGCAGAAACCCTGACGCTCCTGTTTGTTTTTTTTATTAACCCCCACACTACTGCCTAACCACAGTAGTGCTTATTTTTTCCCCAGCATCCATGGTGTGTGTGTGTGCAGGTGTGAGACACAGTGAAAGACACAAAGTGCACGAATCTTTATTCAATTTCCACCACCAGGAAGATAGGAAAACACCTGGGTGGCCAGTGACAAGCACTGCCCTTCACATCAAAGGGCAATGCTGTGTGATCAAACACTCCTGTTTGTTTTTTTTTCTACTTTTCCTTTTTTATATTAACCCCCACACTACCACCTAAGTGTGGTAGTGCTTATTTTTGCCCCAGCACCCATGGTGTGTGTGTGTGCAGGTGTGAAACACGGTGAAAGACACAAAGTGCACGAATCTTTATTCAAATTCCACCACCAGGAAGATAGGAAAACACCCGTGTGGCCAGTGACAAACACTGCCCTTCAGACACTCCTATTCTTATTTTTTTTAGAGAAAGGGGGAGGACTCCCGCTCAGAGAGCCCTCCACTGGGGATCCCCACCGCCCGGTGGCAAATGGGCACGTCAAGGCGTGTCCGGACGGTGGAGAACTTTTGTTTTCTTTTATTATATTAACCTCCACACTACCACCTAAGTGCGGTAGTGCTTATTTTTTCCCCAGCACCCATGGTGTGTGTGTGCAGGTGTGAGACACAGTGAAAGACACAAAGTGCAGGAATCTTTATTCAAATTCCACCACCAGGAAGATAGGAAAATACCCGGGTGGCCAGTGACAAGCACTGCCCTTCACATCAAAGGGCAATGCTGTATGATCAAACGCTCCTGTTTGTATCTGTCAGCCATTGATCCCTGATTGGATCCGGTTAACAGCCCCAAACACGGAACTCATATTCTATGATGTCCACCTGACTGACCTTTTTCTGATCAACACACACCAGGTGAGGATACTATCAGATTTACTGTGATATCTTCATTTGTTATATATCTACAGGCACCATTGTCCACGCTCATATGTAATGAACAGTGACAAGATAACACAGTTTTACTGATTGATTTATTTGCTTTATTCTTCAGGAAAGGCATGAAGACGTGGAAGGGGGGAGGGAAGAGATTTGCCAGTTCTGAGGAATGGTCACTCGACCCAACATGTTATATCAGATTTTTCTCTACAGGTTCTGAGGAATGGGCGAAGGCGTCCTTGGAAGGTGGGCGGGAATCCTGATTGTGAAAGTAAGCTCGGAGGCGGAGGCGACGGAGGAATTGTTCGATGTCACGGCGTGTATTAAATTCATTGATGCGTGGACGGAGGGGGATGAAGGTGAGTCCTTTGCTGAGGACTGATCGTTCGTCT
>NC_057713.1:83209381-83215324 GCF_004010195.1 Chiloscyllium plagiosum | reverse complement strand
ATCCTTCTCCCATACACCAGCTCCTCAGCCATGCATTCATCTGCTCTATCCTCCTGTTCCTGCCCTCACTAGTGCATGGCACCGGGAGTAATACAGATATTACTACTCTCGAGGACCTCCTTTTTAAATTCCTGCCTAAATCTCTGTAATGTCCCTTCAGAATCTCATCCTTTTCCTTCCTATATTGTTGGTTCCATTGTTGTGGACAATGACCTCTTGCTGGCTCGTCTCCCCCATGAGAACATTCTGCATCCTGAGACATCCTTGATCATGGCACCAGGAAAGCAACACACTATTTTTCTTTTTCACAGCTGGCCACAGAAACGTCTGTCTGTACCTCGGATTAGAGAATCCCCTAACACAATTGATCTCTTGAAACCCGACGTACCCCTCGTTGCATTAGAGCCAGAATCAATACCAGAAACTTGGCTGTTCGTGCTACATTCCCCTGAGAATCCATCACCCCCTACCTTTTCCAAAAATATCCTTTCTTTAAAAGAAATATTAATAATTTTACTAGACGAGAATATCATTGTGCAGAAACGAATCAGCAGTGTACTAGTCAGTGTCTATACTAACGATAAAGAAATGGAACAAAATCCAGCTGGGGAGGAACGACATTGCATTTTTTCCGATCAGTGCTGTTTTGATACAAACACTTAACATGCTTATACCAGTTTTTTTTGTTGATCTTGTAATGCTGAACCTAACAATTCTTAAATGAATTGATAAATGTCCTTATTAAAATAATACAGACAGGAATTTGCTGTCAGAACAGTAAACATTCACAGTACATTGTGACTAGTGTGCCACTGTTCAACAGTCACTGTAATGTTTCATACTGTGAATAAATCTAAAACTGAATAATGATTAGCTTTTGGTCTCCAGTTTCACCAGCGAGCTGTCAGAAACTTAACACTCATGTTTGGGAAGGTAAATACAGACCTCAACTGCTACATTCCCTGGTTTTACATCTTAGAAACCTGACAGAGTGTTCCCAAGTACAATAGCTTGAAGTACAATGCATTGTGCATAGCAAGGTATCAATAGAGGAACAAGGTGAATGAGAAGATTTTATTTGGTGGATTGATTGACTGCACAGTGCTGTGTAAGACACTGAAAGAACTTGCTAATGTTTTCCAAACAGTAATCTTTAAACTGTAACTGAACCAACACACATCATGTGAACTCAATTTTACATCTCTTTAAAAAGACCGTACCTTTACTGAATGAACTTCCCTGAAGTCTCTGAAACCCAATAGAGAGACTGTTGTGGTCTCAGTTTTACCAGATTATTTTGCTGCAATTTTCTTCTTTCACAGGAAGCATTAGCCATTTTCCTACATGCTGGCCATTGGAGCAACATCATTTTGAACTGATACAGACACAACTAAAAGCTTATTCCATAGTTTAATATAACTTACCAGGCCTTACTGGAGAGGGGCCAGCAAGAGGTCATTGTCCACATTGGAACCAACGATATAGGATGGGAAAAGGATGAGATTCTGAAGGGAGATTACAGAGATTTAGGCAGGAATTTAAAAAGGAGGTCCTCGAGATTAGTAATATCTGTAAGGTACGGTAGAGGTCTTGTGGCACAGAGGTATTGTTTGTGCTATACACAAGAAGGTCCAAGTTTATATCCTATACCTACATCCCGTATAAGCACAGAAGGCTTTTGGTAATGCAACCAAATAGGTAAATTGTCAGCCTGTAAGTCCTTCCATACCTATTGATAGCAGGCAGGAGAAGTGGAAGAGCCTGCCAGTCAGCTGCCTTGCAGGGGACAATGTCAAACCACTTTCATTCTTTTCCTGAAGAAGGGCTCATGCCCGAAACGTCGATTTTCCTGGTCCTTGGATGCTGCCTGACCTGCTGCGCTTTTCCAGCAACACATTTTCAGCACTTTCATTCTTTGTCAAGATTAGAATGGTGCTGGAAAAGCACAGCAGGAGCAGGAAAAATTGACGTTTTGGGCAAAGTCCGCCCTTCTCATTCTTTGCTGACAAGCATGAACCAATCCAATGGAAGTCCATAGCCCAATAATTGGAAACAAGGGCAGGAAAAAAGACAGACCGAAGTAGAGTTCTTAATAGCCTTGATATCATTTAGAAGATTTATTTTTTTAAAGAAGACATTGTAAAAAAACTATTCCTCTTACTGAATTAGCGTTCCCCTGAAACAGACAAATTACTTACTACTGTCCAGTCTCTGCTAATGAATAGAGTAACATTTTTTTTCAGCAGGAACACAGACTGATGCACACTAATGCAAACTGTTGAAATTAAATTTAGTTTATAGTAGCTAGCACATCAGGGATAGGCAGACCAGCAAGTATACCCAATAATGTCTTGAACTACAACCAAACAAATTACCTTGGCGGGGTTTGAAATATGTCCTTCACTTTTCTAACTATATTGAGGAGTATAGTTGTGCTAAAATCTCCATCCAACATACAATCAATAATTGTTCAGTGTTGGGCAATTCTCTTTGTTGAACTTTGGTTTTCTTGGAGTTCTTGGTTCAGTAGTTGGTGATGGGCAGATATTTCACCAGCAGAGCAAGGTCGGTTGATAGGAGATTCCATTAACTTGAATAATATTTTCTAATTCTTATCCAAACAACATGCTCCAAATTGAGCTCCACTTGACAGATACTTTATTTTATCATGAACTGCCTTAGGCACAACTCCAGTAATGTCACATGAATATTATTGTGAGCTTTTATTAAGATGCAATACTTTAAATTCAATTCAAGAGGAAGTGGAAGGTGTGGTGACTAATGGGGCATAATGTACATTGACTCTATAATTGAGAATATCCAAGAATAGGAGAAAGTGAGGCCTGCAGATGCTGGGGATCAGAATCAAAAAGTGTGGTGCTGGAAAAGCACAGCCAGTCAGGTAGCATCCAAGGAGCAGGAGAGTCGCCATTTCGAGCATAAGCTCTTCATCAGAAATGTGACACTCCTGATGAAGAGATTATGCTTGAAATGTGGGCTCTCCTGCTCCTCGGATGCGGCCTGACTGGTTGTGTATTTTCAGCACCACACTTTTTGACTCAATATCCAAGAATAATAAAGAAAAAATCAGATTTGATGACAGACTGTATGATTACTTTACACTGTATCACACTAAATACAATGCCTGGCTTTTGTGGGTTAGTCCAAGTAATGACACAAGATATGTATCTTTGTGCATATACAGCAAAAAGAACATTTGCAATTTTTTTATGGTAGGCAAACCAGCCAGGCCCCAGGCTTGATTCCAAATGAATCTTTTCTTGCATACTTTTTAATGTGACACCTGGCAGCCAGGTTCTTGCTTCTCCAGGGCGTTGTTCATGACACATCTGTCAGCCTGCCTTCTTGAAGAGGCCTTGATATATGCATCTCATATAGTTGGTGTTCTTCTCTTCTCAGTTTCAGATGATCCTGCAAACTAATATCACAACAGACAGAATGGAACAGCTTAACTTTTCTGTTTCTGGCCAGTGAGATGCACAGTTACAGCCAGTTAATTTCTCCTCTTTGAGGAGCCTTGGTTTTACAACAAGAGTGAGGTAAATGCATATGCCACTGATCTTGAAGAAAACCTTGTTGAGACATCAATAATCTTTGCAGTGAGAATTTTAACTTTCTCACTGTGCATTTGGTTGTAGCATTCCTCAATGGGAATCGTCAGCAGTACAAACACCAATTGCATTAAAGAATTCTACTTAGGCAGCCAAACAGGAAATGATTAGCAGCAAAATCATATTACTCCTTAAAAACACTGTACAGAGCTAAACTAGGATTAAGATGAGGTGACAGCCAGAGATGAAATATTATGAAAATCTTTTGATCTCTTAAAAATTTATTTTTAAAATTGCTATTAAAAAACACCGCAATTAGTCATTGAATACCATTCAACATATTTGCCAGGGCCAGATAAACTATTCAGGAGAGATTATTGCCCCCATTATTATTAAAACCCCAGTTCAACCTCAATGAACGAGGCTTAAGTTTTAATATGCTTTCTGGCAGTGATATGAGAATGAAAAAGATGGTGGCCTCACCACATCTTCTGTTTTCAGTGATTGTTGAAGGGTGAAGATTCACCATCACAAACCATTTAAATTCCAGACCATTCTTTTAGCTGGACTTCAGTTTTCTAGACCAGTTAGAATTTATTAAAAATTTGCTTGTGTCTCCCAACTTTGATTGATTGAGCATGTTCCAATGTGTTCTGATATTGAGCAATAGCAGAAATTACATTGAAATAAGTTATTCCCGTCTTTTCCTATTTTTGCAGCCAGCCTCTTATTGTATTTTGTCCAGTTTCCATCTCTGTCCTTATTGTTCATTGGCATTACTCCTTGAGTAACTGCACTGTGGTTCCTACTTTTGAATACTTTTAAAAAATGGATCTCTCTGTTAATAAGGTTGCCAACTCAACTTAGGTAGCTGAGTGTGTTTCACAAAGGGGAGAGCTGGACGGTGTATCAGACAGATGGAAACTTTATACTTAATGTGAATTTTTCAGTGGTTTGATTTGCAGAACATGTTTTGGATGCCTGACTGACCAAAAAGAATTATAGCAATGTGCAGCAGTCTGCTTGAGTGATCCCAGCAAATGAAGAGGCCTTCTGAATGAAGTTTAGAGACCGTTAGCAACCTGTATTGCTGCTGAAAATGTGGTGCAGACAGGCAACTAGAGCTGGTTAGAAACTGGGAGTTCTCCTGACTTCTCAAAGCCTGTCAATCAGCTAAAAGTCAGGAATGTGATGGAATACTCACCACTTGCCTGGAAACAACCTGCTCTTGTCCACCACTTTAAGCATTCACTCTCTCCATGACAAACACTCGGTAGCAGCAGTGTATATATAATGCACTGCAAGAAATACCTTCTAAATTCACTACCATCTAGAGGGACAAGAGCAGCAGATGCAGGGGAATACCACCACCTGCAACTTTGCGTCCAAGACACTCACTGTCCTGACTTGGAAATATATCAGTGTCACTGGGTGAAACTCCGGGCACTTCCTCCCTAACAACACTTGCTTGCTCATCAAATGATTCAAGCTGAAAATGTGTTGCTGGAAAAGCGCAGCAGGTCAGGCAGCATCCAGGGAAAAGGAGAATCAAACCACCTGCAACTTTGCGTCCAAGACACTCACTGTCCTGACTTGGAAATATATCAGTGTCACTGGGTGAAACTCCGGGCACTTCCTCCCTAACAACACTTGCTTGCTCATCAAATGATTCAAGCTGAAAATGTGTTGCTGGAAAAGCGCAGCAGGTCAGGCAGCATCCAGGGAAAAGGAGAATCAACCCGAGTTCATCTCTTGTGGTTGGAGGGTTCCTAGGCGGAAGATGAGGCGTTCTTCCTCCAACCGTCGTTTTGTTGTGGTCTGACGATGGAGGAGTCCAAAGACCTGCATATCCTTGGTGGAGTGGGAGGGGGAATTGAAATGTTGAGCAACAGGATGGTTGGGTTGGTTGGTCCGGGTGTCCCAGAGGTGTTCTCTGAAACGCTCCGCAAGTAGCCGGCCTGTCTCCCCAATATAGAGGAGGCCACATCGGGTGCAAAGGATGCAATAGATAATGTGTGTGGAGGTGCAGGTGAATCTGTGGCGGATATGGAAGTTTCCTTTGGGGCCTTGGAGGGAGGTGAGGGAGGAGGTGTGGGCGCAAGTCTTGCACCTACGGCGGTGGCGGGGGAAGGGGCCGGGAGTGGAGGTTGGGTTGGTGGAGGGTGTGGATCTGACGAGGGAGTCACGGAGGGAGTGGTCTTTACGGAACGCTGATAGGGGAGGGGAGGGAAATATATCCTAGGTGGTGGGGTCCGTTTGGAGGTGGCGGAAATGACGGCGGATGATGCGCTGTACATGGAGATTGGTGGGGTGGCCCCACCACCAAGGATATATTTCCCTCCCCTCCCCATCAGCATTCCGTAAAGACCAC
>NC_057713.1:83164561-83208837 GCF_004010195.1 Chiloscyllium plagiosum | reverse complement strand
GACCTCTCCGCCCCCACCCCAGTCTGACCTATCACCCTCACCTTGACCTCTTTCCACCTATCACATTTCCGACGCCCCTCCCCCAAGTCCCTCCTCCCTACCTTTTATCTTAGCCTGCTGAACAAACTTTCCTCATTCCTGAAGAAGGGCTTATGCCCGAAACGTCGATTCTCCTGTTCCCTGGATGCTGCCTGACCTGCTGCGCTTTTCCAGCAACACATTTTTAGCTCTGATCTCCAGCATCTGCAGACCTCAAGTTCTCCTCGTCAAATGATTCAAGTCAGTTCTGAGGAAGGGTCACTCAACCCAAAACGTTATCTCTGATTTAGAGTCATACAGATATACAGCACAGAAACAGACCATTCGGCCCAACTTGTACATGCCAATCAGCTATCCCAACCCAATCTAGTCCCAGCTGCCAGCACCCAGCCCATATCGCTCCAAACCCTTCCTATTCTTATACACATCCAGACGTTTTTTAAAATATTGCAATTGTACCAGCCTCCACCACTTCCTCTGGCAGCCCATTCCATACACGCACCACCCTCTGCATAAAAATGTTGTCCCTTAGTTCTCTTTTATATCTTTCCCCTCTCACCCTAACCCTACCCTCTAGGTCTAGACTCCACCATCCCAGGGAAAATACCTTGTTTATTTACCCTATCCACGGCCCTCATGATTTTATAAACTTCTATAAGGTCACCCCTCAGCCTCTGACACTCCAGGGAAAACAGCCCCAATCTATTCAACCTCTCCCTTTAGCTCAAATCCTCCAACCCTGGCAACATCGTTGTAAACTGTTTCTGAACCTTTTCACGTTCCACAACATCCTTCTGATAGGAAGGAGACTAGAATTGCACACAATATTGCAAAAGTGGCCAAACCAATGTCCTGTACAGCTGCAACATGACCTCCCAACTCCTGTACTCAATACTCTGACCAATAAAGAAAGCATACCAAATGCCTTCTTCACCTGTGACTCTACTTTCAAGGAGCTATGAACCTGCACCCCAAGGTGTCTTTGTTCAGCAACACTCCCTAGGACCTTATCATTAAGTGCATAAGTCCTTCTGAGATTTGCTTTCCCAAAATGCAGCACCTCGCATTTATCTGAATTAAATTCAATCTGTCACTCCTCAGCTCATTGACTCTTCTGATCAAGATTCCATTGTAATCCGAGGTAACCTTCTTCGCTGTCCACTACACCTCCAATTTTGGTGTCATCTGCAAACTTATTAACTATATCTCTTATGCTCACATCCAAATTATATAAATGATGAGAAGTAGAGGACCCAGCACCGATTCTTGTGGCACTCCACTGGTCACAGGCCTCCAGTCTGAAAAACAACCCTCCACCACCAGCCTCTGTCTTCTACTTTTGAGCCAGTTCTGTATCCAAATGGCTAGTTCTCCCTGTAGTCCATGAGATCTAACCTTGCTAACCAGTCTCCCATGGGAACCTTGTCGAACCTTACTGAAGTCCATATAGATCACATCTACCACTCTGCCCTCATCAATCCTCTTTGTTACTTCTTCAAAAAACTCAATCAAGTTTGTGAGACATGATTTCTCACGCACAAAGCCATTCTGACTATCCCTAATCACTCCTTGCCCTTTCCAAATACATGTACATCCTGTCCCTCAGGATTCCCTCCAACAACTTGCCAACCACTGACATCAGGCTCACTAGTCTACAGTTCCCTGGCTTGTCCTTACCAGCTTTCTTAAATAGTGGCACCACGTTAGCCAACCTCCAGACGTCCGGCACCCCACCTGAGACTATCGATGTTAGAAATATCTCAGCGAGAGGCACAGCAATCACTTTCCTAGCTTCTCAGAGTTCTACCTCTCCACAGATGTTGACGGACCTGCTGAGCTTTTCCAACAATTTCTGTTTTTGAGAAAGTGAGGACTGCAGATGCTGGAGATCAGAGTCGAGAGTGTGGTGTTGGAGCAAGTCAGGCAGCATCCGAGGAGCAGGAAAATCGACTTTTTGGACATAAGCCATTCGCTCATTCCTGATGAAGGGCTCATGCCCAAAACTTCGATTCTCCTGCTCCTTGGATGCTGCCTGACTGGCTGTGCTTTTGTAGCACCATACTCTTAATTTCTGTTTTTGATTCAAGTAGGTGGCTCACCGTCACCTGCTCAAGGGTAATACAGGGATGGACAATGTTCACGTCAACTCTGACAGAAATAATAAATTAACTCCTTGTTTAGGCCCTTACCCTTTCTGAGACTTGGGTAAATGCCATTATCTGCTGTTTTTACTTGGTTGCCTTTTGTTGAGCAAGCCTGAGCCATCCCCTGTCCACTCAGGCAGCACCCACATGGTTTGCAGTCTGGAGTATAGCTTCAGTTAGTCAGGTAGCCAGTCAGCTCCCTCTGCTGCTGTCCTCAGGCTAGTTTATTTTCTCGGTCAGCCTCCGAGTTACCTGCAGTGTGTAGGAACTCCAACGCTTTCCTATACTTCCTCCAAGTGCCAGCTCCCAGCTCCTGCACAATGAACTCCCCTTGTACATCCTCAGGGTGAGAAGACTTGCTGTCTGCTGTGGGAAGAGTGTTGCAGAAACTGTCTCCCTGGATCCCTATACCGGGATACGGGCTGATGTGTGATCCTTTCCACCAGGATTTCTGCTTGTGTATGTTTTAATGGATGTTTCAGTCCCATTTTTTGAGTTGTTTCTCCAATTGGCCACACATGGAGCTGTAGGCTGACGTCAGTGGGTCTTTTGCTATTTCTGTGGAAGCCGGAGCCACCGTGGGGGAGAAGTAAGGGATTTCTCTCTGGGCTGCAGTTCGACAGCGTGAACATCCCAGCGGTGCTTGGCTCCTCACAGTCAATCTGTTTCCGCACAGTGCGAAGCTCGAGGTGTTTGGGTGAGTTTTATTCTGAGGTTTTTGGGGGAGGTGGGGTTGGCTTATTGTGTGTGTTTAGCCGGATTATAAATGAAGCTGGCTGCAGCTCTGGCAGAGCGGCTCTTATCCAGGCTCCCAGGGATAGCCTCTGACTGACTGTGAGCATTCCCCCGCCCGCCCTCGGCACGCCCCGGAGAAGTGCCCGGTCCAGCTCCGGGTTGGGACACTGGTCCAGCGATTATATACACAGCCCTGAGGTTTTCAATGCTGTACTGTCTCTGGGCTCCTGATGGGAGGTGCTGGGGGCTGGGTGACGAGACGGTCTGGGAGAACAAGGGACACTCAGCCGAGTGCTGGGCTTGGATTGGATTGGAGGGGACAGAGGGGACTTTTTCGCAATCCCTTGTTGCTGCGTGGGAGTCAAGTTTACAAATCTCAAGGGCGCTTCAATCCGCCCCCAAACCCCGCTTTTATTTCTTTTTCACATCCAACAGCCCTCCAGTACCTGATCACTGGGATTGGAGGGATGCATACAGGTTCTGATTGGAACCAGTTCAGCAATTTACACCTACCACAGGAAAGCATTGCATTCTTCCAAGAGAGTCATTTGCATCTGTGTATTATTATCGCATGGAGTTCTCTTAGATTTTGTTACACACAGCAGCACGCCTTGTAACAGATCCTCTCTCTCTCTCTCTCTCCGTCAACCGCCAAGTATTAGACAGCACACACTGGAGTGCGTGAAGAGTGAATGGTTTTCTGCAATCTTTTTGATGTTCTCATTCTGAGCAAATGGTTCATCAATGTGCTATGTCATTGCCTGGTCTGCATATATGTAATCTGATTTGTATTTTCCAAACCGTGTGTATGTGTATATACGGTGGGGGGTGGGCTTCTGATCTGGACGTCTGAGAAACAGAAGCACACAGGAGGCAGCCAGTGAGGAATAAGGACCAGGGCTTTTCCCTGGGGCCCCTCATCAGAAGCAGAATTTTGACGAAGTGGCAGCTGATGGTGTGCTAAGATTTCAACTGCATGAAGGACGTGGAAAGCATATTACATGGCTCACTGTGATTGGGATATTCTGACGGAGGGCCTCATCGGGAGCTTTAATCAGCCTTTCTCTTTCACACTGCCTTTTATAAATCTCAAGCACTTGCTGTTTTGATCTGGAAACAACTGGAATTGTTGATTCTCTTATGCAAGTGCTATTGTCAGGTTTTTGGATATGTACTGGAAACTTTCACAGTGCGGTTGTTTGGGGATTCTTTACCAGTCATAGAATTGTGTCACATTGCTGATATCAGGCTAATGTGTACCTTTTTTTGTTGTTATGTCATGATTTGGAGATGCTGGTGTTGGACTGGGGTATACAAAGTTAGGAATCTCTCAACACCAGGTTATAGTCCAACAGGTTTAATTGGAAGCCCTAGCTTTCAGAGTGCCACTCCTTTATCAGGTGGTTGTGGAGTACCTGATGGAGTGGTGCTCCAAGAGCTAGTGCTTTCCATTAAATCTATTGGACTATAACCTGGTGTTGTGAGATTTCTAGCTTTGTTATTAGGCTGGAAAAGGATATCTGCACTTTTTTTTAAATCCCCAAGCAAACAACAGTTTGAGCCAGTGATGGGCTACTCATGAAGCTGCAACCAGACACGTTAGTGGTTTCTGTCTAATTTCAGGCATGGTGTCTGTACACCTGGAGCAGAAATAGCCACGAGTGCAGAGAAAAAGGGAATGGTGTGGCATTATTAGGTAACAGATCATGTGAAGCTTCTTTCCTTGACATGATTAGCTACATCCACTAAAGTGAAATTAATGTAAGTTAAATAGAACAAGGCATGACTCTTTCATGACAGCAGTAAAGATTGTTAGACTGTATTATTTCCCACACAATCATGCCAATAATGCAGATTTATTCTATTTTAGTCTAACCAGCATTACCTGTGCTTACCATGTGGGGAGCTCTGGAATGAGGAGACATAGTGTTATGTGGGAGACCTGCTCATATTAAACTAAGATGAGGTGAATTTTTCTTCTTCCCTTCTGGGAATGGAGGTTCAACATTGAGCATGTTCAAGGCTTGGTTAGGAAGAACTTGATTGACAAGGGTTGTGAGGGCAGGCAGGAAGACAAACTGTGATTTTATTGAAAGTTGGAACAGTCTTGAGGGGCTGAATGCCTACTGCTGCTCCCAATGCTTGTGTTCTGGCACAAATGTGCCAAGACAGGACAGGTCTTTGAAAGAGTTGGCCTGGACATGATGGCATGTCACTGAGCTTACAATTATATTCTGTGATTGGTTAAAGTACAGTTAAAATTTGTTTATTCCAGTCAACTTTCTCTGCTGTCCATTTCATTTGACCTACTTTTTATCTCAGTTGGCTTCTGGCAAAAGTTCAGTTGTGTGATTGGTCACAATTCAACATGCAGCTGGCTTTATTGAAATAACAATAACACTTGAATATATGTTGTAGTTTCTTATAACCAGTCTGAAGATCTAATGATTCTAATGTATAAATAAGATGTATGCACAGGATTGAAATGTAAACCTGGCAGCAGTGTGTACGAGATAGCGATTTATTTTATTCTTCAGTCAACCTAAATAGGGAATGTAAATCTAGACTGCAGAAGGGTTACACCTGAAATGTTGACTTCTCAACCTCTTGATGCTGCATGGCTTGCTGTGTTCTCCCAGCCTCCTGCTTGTCTCCCTTGGATTCCAGCATTTGCAGTTATTTTTGTCTGTAAATGATGTAAGTAAGCTGAGTAGGATTAAAATCTAATGACTGGTCACCTTTTTTGAAGCCAGGTAACAGGATGGATTGGAAAATGCCTACAAAACCAAGGGTAGAATTTGAGGAGAGGATTTAGACCAGCAAGAAGAGGGGAGCCCTGAGAAATCAGCACTGGGGTGACTATTGATTGCCATCCACATCAATTTTCTAACTTGGACATTTGGATAATAATTTGTAAGTTTGTACTAAAATACAAAAAGATGCAAAACAGACTTTCTGAGGCTTAGGAGAAATTACAGAGAAGCTGTATCGGGAATGAGGAATTATTAAGCAGGTTGGGGGCATTCTCCCCAGGAAAGGGAAGACTGAGAGGAGATCTGATGTTCTTTAACATTTTATAAAGCATTTTATGTGAGATGCGGAGAAAAAAATCAAATGCTGCTATACAGAGCAAAGTTGTGATGAGTAATCAGGAAAAAACAAGTCTTGGTTATTTATAATTGAATAATTTATGAAAGCTGTAGCATAAAGCTTCACTCTCTGGTACAAAAGGTAAATGAACTGCTGGATTGCATTAACAGATGGTAGGTGATCATTTGTATGATTGTGACATATATTGCTGGCCTAATCTCACTGTGTACTATCCTGGTTGTCTAACTGTGGGGTGGATTTTAATATTTTTTTTGAAAGTTACAAGCTCAAGTACTGTTTTCCAGTTGAGGAAGTTGGTTTCTTTCTTTGGAAAAGAGGAGACTAGCAATTTTTATCTGATACAGATTCCTTCTCCGGTTCAGTAGCATCAGCCACTTTCTTAAGTTAGCCTTGGCTTCTGACCTTGTTGGGAATTCACTTACTACCTTAGACTTAAAATCTAAACCAAAGATGTAATAATCTCTTCAGAACAGGATAGGCGACTCGTGTCTTTTTCATATGTATCCCTCTTCAGTCTCTAATACAGCAGATTAAGGAGTTCAAATCATTAGCTATTTTATTCCAGTTTGAGGTGTATTGTATATCGTAACAGGTAAAATCACAACACATTTCAGTTGCTAGTTATTTCCACATAAATAGAAAACCCAAGCATGTTTTGCAAACTTACTTCAGTGATATGTTTTTGCTTGATTAGTGAACTAACTCTTCTGTATTCAGTTGTGCATCATGGGTCAGAACCATTTTCATGAAATCTCCTGCCTTTTAATGTTCTTGTTTGTTTATTTTATGAATATTTTGGTAATGAGAAAATTTCTCACTGTCAAAAAGCATCTGTCCTCTACCTACTAATGCCACCTTCTCCTGCACCTCTACAAATCTCAGATTTCCAAAAAACACCCAGACAGCTAATTAACTTTCCCTTTTTGTTTGTTTCTGAAATTTAATGATTTAATCTTAATTTAAAGCTTCCTGTTTATATTAAAGTGTAAAAAAAAAATCAACATTGCTCTCAAACTCCTAGCATGTCATATAATTTTGACCTACCTCAATATTTATGTGGAACAACAGACAGATTCCCAATAATGGAGACAAAAGGCCTTTGAGCGGTTTCTGCTAGTGTCCCACTCCACTCCTGCAGAGGGCCTTTAGAAGTCTCAGGGCAAGCAACATAAATGACCAGTTTTGCCTTTTTTTTTCCTCCTGTCTGTCCCACCTGTTTTCTGCCAGAATCCCCATGGAATGTCATGGTCTGACATTTAATGCTTTCTGGTTTCTTTTCTGGATTATGAATGGACCAGCTGCTGCAATTTCTGATTTTAAGAGTGGGGAAACTTCCATTCTAACTGTATACTGAAGTAAAATGAAGATCTAAAGCATAATAATGACTGAGAGTAACAATTAGATACATTGGTGGAAACTGCAAGGATTGTGCAATGTCTGAACCGCAGGAAATGAGATTAATCCTTGGAAAACAATGGCTCATGAGGCTAAAGGCAACTTGTTCCTCAAATTCTCATGTTCATAGCACACTAACTACTAATTCTTCACGAGTTAGAATGGTGTTAACCAGCTTGGCATTATGACTACATTAACATGTTGTGCAGTAAGCCGTGCTCTTCCGAATTCAGGATTTTATAATCATAGAATTCCTACAATGTGGAAAATGGCCATTTTTGCGCATAGAGTCTGCACTGACCCTCTGAAGAGCATCACACCCAGATCCCATTCTATCCCTGTAACCCTGCATTTCCCATGGCAATCCACCTAGTCTATATAACTCTGGATTAGCAAAATCAATCCACCTAACCCCACATCTGAGGAATGTGGAAGGAAACCAGAGCACCTGGATGAAACCCACGCAGACATGGAGAATGTTTGGAATTCGCAGTCTCCCAAAGCTGGAATCAAACCGAAGCACTGGTGCCTCATAGTGCCAGAGACTAACTACTGTGCCACCGATGTGGCCACATGTCTATCAGAAGATAGTCAGATCATCTCCTGGATTGGTTTCTCTCCCGTTCACATCTCAACTCAAAGAATGATCTCTCCTTATTCAAAACTCACTTGTTCATTGCTCTTTGTTCATCTGTGTTGGCTTCACATTCTAAATATACACTCTATAGCATCTTTATAATAGTTTCAGAAATTGAGAATCAAAGGAAATGTGTTCAAGGAGGAATTAAAAATAGTAGAACATGACAGAGGGAGTATTGAAGATGGGAGGGGCTTTTACCATTCACAATTGACTATTCAGCAAATTCTGGGCTATATTTGCCAATTACACCCACTTCACATTGATCTTTTGTATTCCTGCATAACAACTGGCCGACACAGCTGCACCAACTGATCACTTTCAGTTGTGGAATCTGAAGAGTTGTGATAATATGGAAGAACTTTGGTACTGTAAAAGAGAAGTTTGTTAAATCATAATGTAACCATGTTTAATATTATACTTGGTTCCAAAAATAGTTAATACTGAACTTTCAATCCTCAATTTAGCATTACATTTCCCCCAATCATTATTTGCTTAAGGTAGTTGTCATCTATAAAGATGATGTTGCCATCTCTAGATGTATCTCTGGCTACTTAATGGGAAATAAAAATAATATTTTTAGATGAGTAGGAACAAGAGAGCAAATATTCAAGGTTGTTAAAGTAAATTTGGGGAGGACACACAAATTTTTTAGAATGTGCGAACTTAAGAAATGGCTACAATCATGGCTGATCTTCTGTCTCAACTCCGCTTCTTTGCCACTTCCTCCTTTCTGTTGATTCTTTTTTCCCCTGAGAAATCTAAAATCTATTCCAGACTTGAATCTATTTAAGAATAGAACAGACAGCCCCAAAGACTCTCCACTCACTGAGTGAAGAAACTTCTCATCCCAATCCTAAACTATCAGCCCTTTTATTCTGAGATGCTGTTTTAGGTTTCCTCACAGACAACCTCTCAGTACTGACCATTTGAAACCTTTTTACAATGGTACATATTTCAAAGAGAACCTCTCTGCAGAGGCTAACTAGCAGCTAAAGCAGGACCCCTCGCAGACACTAAGTCAACCTGTTCAGCCCTGCTGTGGCGTACCTCTGGAGCAGAATATAAGAACTAGGAGCAGGAATAGGCAATTCAATGCCTTGCACCTCCTCCACCATCTAAAACGACCATGGCTGATCTCCTCTTGGCCCCACTTTCCACTTTCCTGCCTGATCCCCATAACCTTTCAACCCGTTACTGATTAAAAATCTGTCTGCCTCCACCTTCAATTTATTGAGCATCCCAGTCTCCACTGCATTCTTGGGGTAGTGAATTCCACAGGTTCATGACTTTTCTTTGAGGAAAAGTAATATCTCCTCATTTTTAAAAAAAATTTACCACCCTTTACCCTAAAACTATCATCTCCTCTATATCATGGGGAACCATTTGCTTGACACCTACATCATCAGGCCCCATTAGCATTTTATATACCTCTAATTATATCTCCTTTTTTTTATTCTTCTAAACTGCTGAATCGCTCCTCACAAGACAAGCCTTTCATCTCTAGAATTAATATTGAGCACATTCTCTGAACTGCCTCCAATGCAATTATATTCCAGTGGAACTCGAGCCCAGGCCTCATGGCCTAGAGGCAAGGTTGTTATCACTATATCCAAAGACTCTTCAGGATACTTGGTAGGGTGATTAGAAACACTAAACTCATTTGAAGACTAATTACTCAATCCCATAATTAGTCTGTGGTAAGGCAGTTCCAAAATTATGAAATTTGACTGGTTGAAAGGGCTCTTGTCTATCTTGATGAATTTTACAGAAGGCTTGGTACTTGAATATAGTAATGCTGTTTCTACAATTAGGGGTGGCATGGTGGCTCAGTGGTGACCACTGCTGCCTCAGTGTGCCAGGGACCTGGGTTTGATTCCACCCTCTGGCAACTGTCTTTATGGAGTTTGCACATTGTGTGGGTGGGGTTCCTGCAGATCCTCCAGTTTGAGGCTGTGGGGGTGAAATGTCTACATCGAGTAGTAAGCCTATGGAAGTCTCTGCCTCAAGGTGATTGAGGTCAAAACAGTAACGTTTTCAAGGAAGGACTTGAATATAGATCCTGCAGTTAAAAGGGTATTGAGAGAAAGTGGGACTTTAGTACTGAATCGATAATTAGCCATGATCGCACTGAATGGTAGAACAGGGCTGAATGGCCTGCACCTGCTGTTATTCTCTATTTCTATGTTTCCTCCCATAGTCCAAAGATATGCAGGTTAGGTGGATTGGCCATGCTAAATTGCCCATAGTGTCCAGGGATGTGTAGGCTTGGTGGATTATCCGTGGGAAATATAGGGTTGGAGATGTGGATCTGGATAGGATGCGAACTCAGTGGGCTGAATGGCCTGCTTCCACACTGTAGGGGAGTTCTATTGTTCTAATAGAACAATATTAGAACAATTGTCCCCCGTCCCCCCCACCCCCCAAAAACAAATTCTCTTTTGAGTGTTTGGAAAATGAGGCCAATGATGGCTGCAATTTGGGCGAATGATAGACAAATTATACGAAGATTAGTTTGAAATGGAAGTAGTGTGAATTTGATTATTTTGTGGGAATAAAGAGATCTATTTATAAGCATTTTTGCTTTTGTGCTATGAACGTATAGCCTTTCATCAATATTTAGTGATTTCCTGGTGTTTTCCCCTATTTACTTTACCTCA
This sequence comes from Chiloscyllium plagiosum, assembly GCF_004010195.1. Taxonomy (NCBI): domain Eukaryota; kingdom Metazoa; phylum Chordata; class Chondrichthyes; order Orectolobiformes; family Hemiscylliidae; genus Chiloscyllium; species Chiloscyllium plagiosum. The sequence goes on along the minus strand of NC_057713.1, from coordinate 83,198,116 downwards.
GCAATCACGACAAACATTTGTAAACCATTTCTTCAGCAGCTAACTATAGATTCACAGAGCAAAGCCTTCATGGGTGAGTTATTTTCCTGTTTAACAAATCCTAAACATTATGATTGTTCCTTTTAATTTGCTGTGCTTAAGTCGCACTGGTAATTTGCATTGCTGTCACAGACTGAATACTGGATTCATTTCTGATCAGTGCTACAGCATTTAGTAATTGCTGTAGCTATAATTGAATCTTCTGAGTCGCAAGTAGGATGTATCCTCAGAAATAACTGTTTTTAAAAAAAACACAAATCAATAGCTTCTTAATTGTATGGAAGCTGATCAGTCCTGTTGACTTACAGAGCAACCTGCTGAGAAACTATGGGTGCTCCCAAGGATTTGTCTTGCTTCAAGGCTGTAAGATCCCGTCAACTCCTTTGTGGCAGTTGCTGATAACTCTCCATGGTAAACAGCTTCTACATAAGCTCAGCCTGGCTCCATTCATGTTTCTGAGATTTTTCAAGCAGAACTTAGTGGATAGTGTCTCTCTAAGGCCCTCCAATGTATTGTTGCTGTTGTGTGTGACTGGTTCAAGTGGCATTTAATATAATACCCATCCAAAAATTCCAATCCAATTGTATCTGATCACATGCTGGACTTCCTTGACATTTCCTGTGGATGGAATGACGTAGCAATAAAGTGGTAACTAAGAACTGAAGGCTTATGTTGGGGTGTGGTGCATGATGTAGTTTGTGAGGAAGAAATATATTGCTGCTGTAAATATTGTAGAAAGAGATTTTCTGTTCAGTTGGGATGCAATTTGCATCAGCCTGTTTCTGAATGCTGCAGAAACTATTCCATCTTCCACGTTCAGATTAAAATGTGCTGTTTCTGCCATTGTTGGTTCTCAGCCTTGGATTGAAGATAAATGAAAGTGACCACACAGTATTTGCTGCAAAAATAGCTTGCCTATCAAGGCTGGGTGACAATGAGTTTTTAAAAACTGACTGTGTCCAATTGTACTGGGCAAGGAGGCTTGATAATTCTAATTCTTGCCCTCCACTGCCATCTTGGCTATGCTTTGTGCCAAGAATCCAATATTATTTTGGCATCCAGCCTTGCTGATGTGATAGGTAATGTAAGTGTAGTAACAAGAAGTGCTTCACTCATGATTTCACATTGGAATGTACCTGACCAAATATAGATGGAATACATTAGAAAGGGCAAGATTCCAGACCAACTTAAGGTCAGTAGGACAGTTCTTATTCCGAAAGTGAGCAACGAGGAAGATCTGAAAGATATTAATAACTGGAGGCCGATTACAATCGGCCCGATATTGCTCAGGATTTTTACCAAAATTATGGCGAATAGGTTGAGTAAAGCAATTATTTTAAACAAGCGACAAAAAGGGTTTATGACAGGTATCTCGGGGTGCAAGGAAAATATTAAAATATTGGAAAATATTATAAATGGGGCAAAAAGAAATAGAAGGGATCTGGCTGTAGTCTTTATAGACTTAGCCAAGGCTTTTGATACCGTGAGACATAGACTAATTGTTACTGCGCTTAAAAGACTCCAGCTCCCGATGTTATTTATACAATTAATTAAGGATCTATATGAGGAGAACTTTACCCATATTGAAGGTTTTAATAGTAAAACCGAAAATATTCCAATTCTATGTGGAGTAAAGCAAGGTGATGCTTTATCACCAATTCTATTTAATATCATTATGGATCCATTGATTTGCACTATCGAGGAAAAACAAAAGGGAATATTTCTGGGAGAGGAAGGGAATAGATGTCCATGTACTCTGTCTCTTCTGACTGAATGGGCAGGCGGTGGTGAGCAAACTTGTATAGCAGCAGACTGGCAAATTCTCTCTTTGAAATCCCTATGGTCCAGAGAAGTCAACTGTAAGTGCACATTTTCCAAAAACTGCACAAATCTATGTCAGCTAGCAAAACCTGCCATGTGCTGAGAGTAGTTCTGGTCTATCTTGGGACCTGATTGGGTTTGACAATATAAGAAGCATTTGTCATTCAGTATTTGATCCATTTCTCTTCTTCCATGAAGTTGGTAGCAGTCCTTTATTGAGACTGCTGGCTTATGTAATGTGTGCACTATAATTTGCATTTTTTTAAAAATGGTTTTGATTCAAATGTATTGGTTGCATTCACCACTTATACGGTTTTATTAACATCGATCCATTGTCTGCATCTATAGTCAAGTAAAGAGACAAGCTGGTGTCAATTCCAATTAATTGTAGTAATCTATGTCCAAAGATTATTATGGCTGCAAAATTTAAAGAGCATATTTTAATGTTAGTCTGAAATTTGTAAGGAAATTCATTAAGTCTCAGTCTCTTGATAAACCAACAAGAGTTCTAAATTCAGCAGGGATAAGTGAAGTGGAAGTTCATAAGCATCCAGTAGCTAACAACTGTTACACCTTTTTTTTAAATTAATATTTACCCTGGTTGTAAACACTTATCACTTGACACTAGATTATTAATAGTAATTCTAATATAGGAGAAAGACTTTGGGCTAGATTTTCCTACCAAGGGGGCATAGGTCAAGTCAGTAAGTTTCCCAACCTGGCAGATCTGCCTCTATTTAAAGGGCTCCATTATGGGCAGTATGTGTTCTGGGCAGGACAGGGTCAAGTTTACTGACCCTAGAAGCAGATTGTAGGTGGCCTTCAGGCCCCTACCTGGGCATCTGAATCTTGGAGCACAGTCAAATATTCATTATGAACCCATCTGGGGACTGTAACAGCAACAACAGACACCTGATTCTCCACATGGGCTCTTTATGAATACTTGGCTGAGCTCCAAGACTCAAGTGCATGGGCTCAGCAGGTGTCTGGAGAAACTGAATTGGTGTGTTTGCTTGATTGACATCTTTGAGGCTATAGTTTATTTTTTCTTGTGTATGTTTATTCATACAAGATTAAGAGGTGTGAAGTGGATGCAGCTTCCATTACTGCTCTTTTAATGAGCCTGTCTGAACATCTTATAGAAAAACTGTTCTTTTCCCAATGGGTGTTTCCTTTCTCATCATCTCTTCAATAGTTGCCCTTTTTTTTTATGGTTTCTTTGTTTATTTACAGTGTGGACTGGGTGAAGGGGCACGAGGCAGCATGGAATATCTTTGGGTTTGCCTTTCAAAAGGTTCCTGAATCCAGACTGTGTGGGTTTGTGACAGCTACGTGGCATCATGGCCCACGAATGGTGGAGAATCTGGCCTAACTCAAATGAAAATTTATGGAAGTCTGAGATGCCTACCCCTGCATTAGAACTGGGGGGTGGCTTGATACTGACCATCCTTATTCCTATGCTGGTGAAGATTGCAACTGCTGGGAATGGGCAGCCCCTGGATTGGATCTTGCCTACTGCTTTTTATATAGCTCCAGAGTTGGATCAAAAAAACTGGCTGCAATCTGTCTTGATAAATTATCAGTCACTCTCCATTAGTCTAGCATTTCCAGGTCGTTAAGGAAAGAAGCAGATATGCAGCAATATCACTGCATTTGGCATTAATAGAAATCATCGCTATTAATGAGGATGTAATAGCAAATACAGCCTGGAATTGGTGAGACTATGGTTCAATTTCCTTAATAGTCAGGTTTGAATAATAAGACTTTATTCCCTGAATGTGTGTGAACAAGAGCACATTTCTTTCCATCACTTAATTGCCATAATAATGTAGATGTTGATTGCCTGTTGGTCAGCAATTATCATTGCAGATGATTGAACTCCAACAATAGTATTTAAATCAAGAGTTCTGGGGTATTTCAGCCAATGATAAGATAATGCATGTATATGTTAGGATTATGTGTGACTTGGAGCAGAACATCGAGATAATGGAATTCCCTCGACCATTGCTGCTTTCGGCCTTCTCAGTGAGCGAGATTGCAGTGTTAGGAGGTGTTGTCCGAGTAGCTTTGAGTTAATAAACTGCAAGTGAGTGGCTGGTACACAACAGCAGTTATTACGCTGGTGACAGAATACTGAGGCCTGGATGAACACAGTAAATTCTTGTTATTATGCCCATCCATGTGAGATTGAGCCTTGTAGATGGAGTAGTTTTGATAGAAGAATAACTTTCTTCTACTCCTTTAGTTGAGTCAGAGATGCTTGACATGGAAACAGACCCTTTTTGGTCCAACTCCTCCATGCTGACCAGATATCCTAAACCAATCTAGTCCCATTTCCCAGCATTTGGCCCATATCCCTCTAAACCCTTCCTATTCATATACCCATCCAGATGCTTTTTAAATGTTGTAATTGTGCCAGCCTCCATCACTTCCTCTGGTAGCTCATTCCATATATGCACCAACCTCTGTGAAAATGTTACCCCTTAGGTCCCTTTAAATCTATGCCGTCTAGCTTTGGACTCTCCCTCTCCAGGGAAAATACCTTGTCTATTTATCCTATCCATGCCCCTCATGATTTTATAAATCTCCTAAAATCGCCCCTCAGCCTCAGATTCTCCAGGAAAAACAGCCCATCCTATTCAGCCTCTCCCTATACCTCAAATCCCCCAGCCCTAGCAACATGCTTGTAAATCTTTTCTGAACCCTTTCATGTTTCACAATATCCTTCCTATCGGAGGAAGACCAGAATTGCATACTATATTCCAACAGTGGCCTAATCAATGTCCTGTACAGCCTCAACATGACCTCCCATCTCCTGTACTCCATACTTTGACCAATAAAGGAAAGCATAGCAAACGCCTTCTTCACTATCCTATCTACCTGCAACTCCACTTTCAAGGAGCTATGAACCTGCACTCCAAGGTCTCGTTGTTCAGCAACACTCTCTAGGACCTTACCATTAAGGTGTATAAGTCCTGCTAAGATTTAATTTCCCAAAATGCAGCACCTCTCATTTATCTAAATTAAACTCCATCTGCCACTCCTTGGCCCCTTGACCCACCTGGTCAAGATCCTCTGTAATCGGAGGTAAATGTCTTCACTGGGCAAAAGTGAGAACTGCAGATGCTGGAAATCAGAGTTTAGATCAGTGATGCTGGAAAAGCACAGCAGGTCAGGCAGCATCCGAGGAGCAGGAAAATCAACGTTTTGGGCAAAAGCACTTCATCAGGAATAGTGTCAGTCATCATTACTGGAGATGGAGAGGTCCAGGAAGGGGAGGAGATGTCAGAGATGGTCCAGGTGAATTTAAGGTCAGGGTGGAATGTGTTGGTGAAGTTGATGAACTACTCAACCTCCTCGCGGGAGCACGAGGTGGCGCCGATGCATTCCTGATGAAGGGCTTTTGCCCGAAACGTCTTTTTTTTTTTCCTTGCTCCTCCGGATGCTGCCTGACCTGTTGTGCTTTTCCAGCACCACTGTTGTAAACTTCTTCGCTGTCCACTACACCTCCAATTTTGGTGTAATCTGCAAACTTACTAACTATATCTGCTGTATTCACATCCAGATCATTTATATAAATGACAAAGCAGTGGACCCAGCCCTGATCCTTGTGGTACACTGCTGGTCACATGCCTCAAGTCTTAAAAGTAGCCCTCCACCACCCTCTGTCTTCTACATTTTGAGCCATTTCTGTATCCAAGTGGCTAGTTTGCCCTGTAATCCATGTGATCTAAACTTGCTAGCCAGGCTACCATGAGGAACATTTTCAAACGCCTTTCTGAAGTCCAAGTAGATCACGTCTACCGTTCTGCCATCATCAACCTTCGTTATTACTTCAAATATCTATATCTAGTTCATGAGACACAATTTCCCACACGAAGCCATGTTGACTACCCTTAATCAGTTCTTGCCTTCCCTGTAAATTCTGTCCCTCAGGATTCCCTCCAACCTACTCAACAGTCTATAATTCCCTGACTTTTCCTTGCCATCTTTCTAGAACAGTGGCACCACATTAGCCAACCTCCAGTCTTCTGGCACCTCACCTATGGCTATCGATGATATAAATATCATCTCAGCAATGGACCCAGCAATCCCCTTCCTAGCTTTCCAGAGTTCTGGGGTACATCTGATCAAGTCCCGGTGATTTATACACTTTTTTTATTTTTGTGTTTTAAGATGTCCGACACTACCTCTTCTGTATTTATTGATGTTGTTTATTTTGCCACATTCTCCATCTTCCAAAACCTTCTCCACCATGAACACTGATGCAAAATAGTATCTCCCCCATCTCCTACGGTTGAAAACATAGATGGCCTTATTGATCTTTAGAGAGCCCTATACTCTTTCTAGATAACCTTTTTGTCCTTAATGTACTTGTAGAATCCTATTGGATTCTCCTTAACCCTATTTGCCAAAGTTATCTCATGTCTACTTTTTGGCCTCCTGGTTTCCCTCTTTAGTATGTTCCTATTGCATTTATATCCTTAATTTCTGCTATCTATACCTGATACATGCTTTCTCCTTTATTCTTGACCAAAATCTCAATTTCTCAAGTCATCCAGCATTCTCCAAACCTACAGCCTTGCCTTTCACCCTAATAGTAACATACTGTCTCTGGCTCGCTCTCTCATTTTCAAAGCTTCCCATTTTCTAGCCATTCTTTTTACTGGCAAACATCCGCCCCCAATCAGTTTTTGCCTAATACCATCAAATTTGGCCTTCCTCCAATTTAGAAGTTCAGCTTTTAGATCCAGTCTATCCTTTCCAACACTATTTTAAACTAATAGAATTATGGTTGCTGGCACTCCTCACTCCCACCTTCCCCCCCCCCCCCAAAAAAAAGTAAAGTTTTGCACCTTCTCTCGTAGACACATCCACACACTGAATGAGAAAATTGTCTTGTACACACTTAACAAATTCCCCTCCATCCAAGCCCTTAACATTTATGGCAGTCCAAGTTTATGTTTGGAAAGTTAAAATCCCCTATGCTAACCACCCTATTATTCTTGCCAATAACTCAGATCACCTTTACAAATTTGTCTCAATTTTCCTATTAAGTACTGGCAGGTCTCCAGTACAATCCCAATAACGTGATCATCCCTTTATTTCTCAGTTCCACCCAAATACTTTCCCCAGACATATATTCCCAAGAATATCCTCCCCAAATACTGCCATAACGTTATCCATAATGAAAAACAATGCCCCCCTCCCCTCCAAGATACTACTACCCTCGAGGATCTCTTTGAACTCCTGTCTAACTTCATATACTCTCCCTTCAGAATCTCATCCCTTTTCACTTTGTCATTCCAGTGTGTACAAAAACTCCTGCTGATCCCTCTTCCTTTTGAGAGTCTGTCCAAGTTATCTTTGATCCTGGCAACAAACCATTCTGATATCTTGCTATTGGTCGCAGAAGTGTATGTCCCTTAGAGAGCCCCCATCACAGTCGATCACTTGGAACCTGGTATACCCCTTGTTACATTAAAGCCAGTCTTTGAACCAGAAACCTGGCTGTCCATGCCAAATCCTTGTGAGTCCATCACTCCTATATTTTCCAAACCTCTATACTTGCTTGAGATGGGGATAGCCACAGGAGACTCCTGCATTACCTGTCTACTTCTCTTTCCTGGAGGTCACACCTCTACCCGATTTTTGTTTCTTCAATTTATCTCTCACTGCAACTGCCATCCATCACATCCCCTACTCCTCTAAATTCCCCATTTCCTCTAGCTTTGCTGTAACCAATCCATGCGATCTGAAAGGATTCCCAACCAAACACTTCCTGCAGGCATAGTCACCATGGAAACTCTCCCTAATCTCCCATCTGACAGGAAGATCACATCACTCTCCCAAAGACCATCATTGCATCTTAATAATCAGAAACTAGCATCATACTGTTGTAAAAATACTGCTTCAGACTAGCTTAGTACATTTTTAAAAAAAATTTTAATCAAGGGACAGATCTCAACAACATAATCAAAAAGACCCCACTCTACTCGCTGTCGATTTTTACAAAAGAAAACTAGTAAGATTACAGTTTAAAAAGCCACTTGGCTGCTCCCATGTTGAGCTCCCATACCCCAGTTTCTCTTCAGTAAGCTGTGAATTTTGCTGTTTTACTTACTTTACTTAGAACAGGTTCTTTCTCTCTCTCTCTCTCTCTCTCTCTCTCTCTCTCTCTGTTTGAATAACTGCCCATGTGGTCATGCCTTTGTCTGTCTTCCTCATTTTGAAAAGTGCCATTTTTGATTTTTCTTTCCCCATACAGTTCCAAAATAATGCAACAGTAATTACTACTCCTAGAAATTGAGGAAATCAATCCAACACTGACAATACCTTAAAGTGCAGCTCTTACAGCTACATTTTCTTTTCGATCCTCCATCTTGATTACCTAGAATCCTTTTGCTTTCTAATATTCCAAATTTAACTTTTGGTCAGTGGTGAATGTTATTGGTGTCTGATTTAAGTCCAAGTCCTGCGCTAAATTTTAAACTTCAGAGGATTTGAGTGGTGTTGAGTGCTGGTATTTCTACTATGCAACCACAATTCTACCTGCGATAGAGAGCAGGCCTTTGATATAGGAACCAAAGGCGGTTGTACTGTGAATGCTGCGTTCCATAAAATATTACTTTTTTTAGTCTCAATAATTTGAGATATGATGTACAGTAAGTGCAGCATTCTTGGAAGGAATGGGTACATGTTCACAAAGATTTCATACCTTTAAAAAGGGTGCCCATTTAAAGCAGAGATGAGAACATTTTTTTTTTCTCTCATGGTTGAGTTTTTGAAGTTCCCTTCCTCAGAAGGCAGTGGATGCAGATTAAAATTTTTAAGGCAGATTGATTATCAGGGGGATGACAAATTATTAGTGCTATTCATGAATGTACAGTTGAAGTTAAAATCAGATTAGCCATGAGCAAATCTTTAAGTGGCTTAAAGTGCCAAGTGCCTACTCTTGTTCCTTGATCATATGTTTGTTTTGGGGTTTCCTTCCCTTGGATCTAATTCTATTAGAGATTAATTGAGAGACGCAATTGCCACAATTAGTCAACAATTGCATTTATTGTCCGATGTGACAACTGGGATAATTACACTGAGGTGGACAGACATTGTACTTGACTTGAACAAGTCACATATTCCTCAAGTTATCCCACAAGCAATAGCTTTAAGGTGATTGACAATCTGAGTAATATCCTTTTTGTTAGCCATACGTGATTTGGACTTAGGATATTTGATACAGATTTGATCATCACTTTCTAATAAATTAAGTGCCTGAAGAAATCAGTGCAATTCCTCATGGCACTAACTGGATAGATCATTCAAAGGGCTGGTTCTGACCTAGATGGACCAAATGGCATCCTTCTGTGCTGTATTAATTCTGAGTCTGACCAAGGACTGCAATGATTAGCCTCTGACTGACAGGTAGAATTGTAACCACTAAAGATAATGGCTATTATTGTTAGCAATGTATGAGTAGAATATTTTTACATTTTGTAACGAAGAGGCTCAGTAAGTATTTTGAGCAAATGGGATTTTGAGCAATTTTGTATTTAAAAAAGCAACTTTAGGCAAGTCTATATTCCGACTGGCCACAAAACAGATTAGTATTCTGTTGAATTGTCGAGGCATTCTCAAAAATACTTGGCTTTAGTGCTCACTGGAGCGTTTTGCATTAATGCATACTCAATACTACTTGATGTTGATGTAGAAATGGCGGTAGAACTTCAGCTGGATTCATCAACACAATGACTAGTTATACTGAGGCATTCTATCATGTTAAAGAGATGCGCTGTAGCTCTGTCAACAGCTACTTTTGAGAATTACTAAGCACAAGGGAAGAGAACACCACCAACACTTACAAATTGAGGAAATCACGCCCATTGTGCAGGCTGTGCCGAGTCTTCCAACTTAAACAGCCAAACAGTTTTTTTTAAACTGTAGCGATTCCTCTTTTTATTACAAGAAAAGTCAAAAACGGGAAAGACTGTATGTTGGTCAAGGCTTAGCGACTATTAATAACCTGGAATTTCTGCAGCACCTTGGCGGAAGGTCCACCGAATGCATTGTTTCTCTGGAATTTCTGTGGACTTTCCGCAAAAGTTACAGGAAAAGTTCTGAGTAAATGAAAGACGCTTTTGTTTAGGAAGCAAGCTTTCTTTAAAATTTAAAATCTTGCATGTTTAGAAGTGAAATCAGTAATTTTGCTTCTAATTCATAGAAAGCATACTCCAGACAAAACTGAATTTACAGTTTGAATTTAAAGTGAAAGAATCTCCATAAAATAGATTCGCCACCGTATCTGAATACTGTGTAAAATTTGAAGCTGCAACAGTTCTACACCAACCATTTAATCCCAAAGACGAACTGAGCCCCCAGAGAAACAAAGACGCCATTCCAAATATTTACCTGTTGCTTCATCTGCATTGTTAATGTTGGTATGCTTCCCTCTGCAGAAACAGAAAGACTATTCTCACCCATAAATCATGTCGATTTGTATCAATCTGTAACAATTTCCAACTCTGTCACCAATCAGGCATTTATTTGGCTCTTGCTGTGAAAATTTAACTGAAAGACTTCATGAATTCTGTTGACTTTGTCCATCAGTAAACATGTATAGGTGCTACACTTTCCTGTCTAAAGTGGTATTCTTATATCATTGGTCCATATTTCTTTTTTGCCACAATGATCAATTTCCATTGTTTGACTTTAATACCTGAGACTTCCATAGACCAACAAATGTTTTATAAAAGAACATTTCTGATTGAAAATGACTTCTGTGATCACCTAACAGGCTGAGGCATTCTGCATGGACTATATAGAACCAGCTGCCTTAAAGTTCTATTTTAATCAAAGCAGTGAAAGTATGAGGAAATTTGCATCTTGTTATACATTCTCTCTTTCTTTCTTAACTGCAGATATTGAGAGGTAAAATGTTGTTGTCTCCAACTATCCAACCTGAAATGAAACAATGACACCAGTCTCTCTCTCTCTCTTTCTTTTGTTCCTGACCATATTCAATTAAGGTTGGAATAAAAACAAGTTGGAAAACTAAGATCTGCAAACTTCACCACTGTTAGAGACCGACTGCTAAACAGTTGGACTTGGGTTCTTTTGTTCTCACAACCGAAAATACTCTTAATATCTATAACTGCACTTGCATTTATCTTCCTGTCTGTTATAGACACTCTTCTCTGAAGTTTCAAAACTTGTGTTTGTGTTCTTCTTTGGTGGGGCACACTTTGGGGGCTAATGGGTAATAAAATTCCCCTCATTCAAAAAAATCTTTGCATTGTCTCTTTGTTGACTGGTTAAGTTTAATTGAACTGTTTATTGCTAGGTGCTTAAACTGCAATGCAAGAGGAAGGGTGTTTAAAATAGGACTGGAGCTGTGACCACCCCCTCCCCCTTTTTTCTGCTTGTAACAATATGTATTCACTCCCCACCAAAGATGCACATTGGTAACGGTTAGTGTACACCATTTACAAGATGCACTGTAGTATCTTGCCAAGGCTTCTTAACCAGCACGTTCCAGTTCTAATGAGCTCCGCTGTCTAGCTGGACAAGGGCAGCAGATATGAGCGGTTCCTCTCTATGCCACTCCCCATCCTGATTTGGAAATATCTCACTGTTCCTTCACTGTTTCAGGGTCAAAATCCTGGCACTTCCTAACAACCTGGTGGGTGAGTCTGCACCACAAAGACTGCAGCAGTTATTGGAGGCAGCTCACCACCAATTTTTTAAATAGGTAATTGAGGATGGTGGACCATCCAGTGGTGTCCACATCTATGGTAGTAGTAAGGGAGAATTGATGTGAAGGGAGTTGGCAGTGGTCTGCACATGGAGTCCTGCCTGATACTCCTACATTCCAACTTGACCTGCCTCTGTCACTTCTTTGTTCTCATGCAATCGTTTTGAAGCTTATCCTCATGGACACAGGTTGCTGTTGGCGAAGTGGCATGGGGTGTTTCATGGAGAAGTAAAGAGAAAGCTGAAAGTGTGGGAAATGGTTGGAGATATCCCACTTTTCCAGCAGAGACTGAGCATAAAGCTGTCTCTGCTACTGAAAAAGGCAGTATCCGCAGACAGACTTGGGAGACCAGCTACCAAAGACTTGTGGCACCTCTGGCTGTGACTCTGTGATTTACAACCCTCCTTGCTGGGAACATCACTGAAACTTTGTACTCCTTGCAGGATGACCTTTTGAGGAGGTGATAATGGCACCTGGTCACCGTTTATGTTTAGTTTGAAGGTGGCAACATGTAATAACAAACATAATGATAAGACACTGATTATAAAGGCGCTTCATGACGTAATAGTTTATAATTTAACCACTGAAACCAGTGGTTAAACTGGACAGATCTGAACATGAACAGAAACTTACTTTCTCCACTGGGTCCTAAGCAAACTCCATCTGGTTTTAAAAATAAACCCCACACAGTAAATTACCTGCTTCATTGGAGGAAACCTCCCTGCTTCACAGGGTCCTAGGAAGAATCACTTAACTGGAAGTAGTCACAATCCACTCCACCGGACGACTCAAATGCAAGGAAGTGGGGTAAGCGTGCTAGCCTGCTAGTAAGACTGAGACTACATGGTTTCAAGAAGCACCCCCCCCCCCCTTCCTAGCTTACTCAGAAAATGTACAATCTCTGGATAACAAAGCTGGACTAACTCCGATCACTGCTCAGCTTCCAGCATGAACTGTGGGACTGCTGTGCACCTCTGCTTCACAGAAATCTGGCTCAACCTATCCATTCCTGACTGCACACTTCAAGCTGATGGTTTTTCTATCCGTTGTCTGAACTGTACTGCAGCCTCGGGTAAGACAGAGGGTTGAAGGGGTTTATTTTGTAATCATCAACTTGTGATACGTGGACATTGCAACCCTGGGCAGCCATTGCTCCCCAAACCTTTAATTCCTCACCATCAAATGTCACCACTTCTATCTACCATGGGAATTTATCGCTGCCGTACTTACTGCTGTGTACACACCACCACAAGCAAAGGTTGAGGAAGCTCTGGATGTGTTGTACTCCACCACTAACACCCTGGAGACTGAACACCCCGAGGCCCTGATAATTGTAACTGGCAACTCAATCAAGCCAATATAAGAAAGGTGTTGCCCAGTACCACCACAACATTACCTACCCCACCAGGGGCCCAAACATTTTAGACTACTGTGAAAGATGCCTATTTCTTCATTCCCCGCACTTATTTCAGGAACTCTGACCACAATGCCGTGCTTCTTCTCCCAGCTGACAGGCAAAAGCTCAAGCAGGAGACCCCCTCTTAGATACAGGTCCAATGCTGGTTGGAGGAGACAGAGGATCAACTCCGGTGCTGTCTGATTTGGCTGATTGGTGCCATGTTCAAACAGTCCACAGGTATCTTGGATGGATACACCACCACCGTCACAGACTTTTATCACCAAGTGTGCGGAGGACTGCATACAGAGGACATCAATCTGGGTGTTCCCCAACAGGAACCCCTGGATGAATCGGGATGTACAGAACTTGCTAAGGATCAGGCGGGAGGCCTTCAGATCAGGAGACCCACTCAAATATAAGGAATCCAAGTGTGACCTTTGCAGAGCCATTAAGACGGCCAAAGATCAATACTGATTCAAACTAGAGACCCAGACAGGCACCCGGCAATTATGGCAAGGACTGAATGACATCACAGGTTCAAAAAAGAGACCGTGCAAGATAGCAGACAATGACACATCCCTCCCAGACACCTAGTTGGACAAGTCCTGACAAACCTATCCCAACAGTCATTGCATCAGCGGTCAGATCAGTTTTCCTTGGTGTGAATCCAAGGAAAGGAATGGGACCAGATGGAGTAGCAGGCCGTGTACTCAGGGCAGAGGTCTTCTCCGACATCTACAACCTCTCCCTGCAGCAGGCCACTGTCCCTGCCTGTTTCAAGATGGCCAACATCATCCCTGTGCCTAATAAGGCTCATGCAGCACGCCTCAATAACTACCGCCTAGTGGTCCTAACTTCAGTAGTCATCAAGTGCTTTGAAAGGCTGGTCATGGTATTAATCAACTCCAGCCTCCCCACTAATCTTGACCCACTTCAATTTGCTTATCGGACCAACAGATTCACATCAGCTGCCATATCACTTGGCCTTCACTCATCCCTAGAACATCTTGACACCAAGAACCACTATGTAAGAATCCTACTCATTGACTACAGTTCGGCCTTCAACACTAATCCCCTTGACGCTGGCTGACTGACAAACTTAATGATCACTGACTAAACCCTGCTCTGCAACTGGCTCCTTGTTTCCTGACCCACAAGCCACAATCATCCTCACCAACATTCAACACTGGAGCCCCCCAGAGGTGTGTACTCAGCCCCCTACTGTACTCACTGTATACCCTTGACTGCGTCACCAAATGCCAGACTAATGCCATTTACAAGTTCACTGATGACACCACCATAGTTTGTTGAATCTCCAGATGGCGACAAAACAGACTACAGATGGGAGGTGGAAGACCTGGAAAAATGGTGCACTGAGAACAACCTAGCTCTCAATACTGGCAAAACAAAGGAACTCATTACTGACTTTCAGTGGGATGTTACTCATGCCCCCCCCCCCCCCCCCCCAACACACTAATAGCACAGAAGTGGAACAAGTGGAGAGAGTCAAGCTCCAGGGTGTGATCATCAACAACAAACTTTCTTGGACTCTTCATATGGACGCACTGGTTACAAAGGCCCAACAATGTCTCCTCTTCCTCAGGCAGCTGAGAAAACTTGGCATGATGGCGAATACCCTTGCCAACTTTTATAGGTGTCATTTGAGAGCATTCTGCCTGGATGTATCACTACCTGGTATGGCAACTGTACCATTCAAGATCGGGGATGTTTTAGAGAGTGGTGAACTAGGCCCGGACAATCACAAAGGCCAACCTTCCTTCTACAGAATCCATCCACCAGGACTGCTGTCAAGGAAAGGCACTCTCCAAGATCCATCCCACCCTTGCAATGTTTTTCTACAACCTCTACCATCAGGGAGAAGGTACAAAAGCCTGAACACATGCACCAGCCAGTTTCATAACAAATTTTCTACCCTACTGTTAGAATACTGAATGGACTTGCAAGCTCTTTAATATTTGCCTGTACTGGGTTTTTGTTTTTGCTGCTGCTGTTTGCTTATCTATGCTACTTAACTCTGCGATCTGCCTGTATTGCTTTTAGGTCAAAGCTTTTCATTGTGCCTCAGTACATTTGACAATTTTAATTTTTTAATTTATTAAAATTAATACCATAAGGATTGTCTTATGAGGGTGATGTGCAGCTGCTCAGTGTGATTTGTCCCAAGCCCTGCTTATCCCTAGGGTTGTACTGGCAACCGGTCGCTGCTATTTGCAGGAGATCCTCCACTAAGAGGGTTCCTGGGATAAATTGTTGCTGTAACATTTCACAGCTCTTGTGGTAATAAGAAAGACCATGAACCGTCCATAAGATGTGCTCCTTGGAACGTTTGGGATCTTAAAGCTGAGCCATCTCTCCAGACTTGTCCAAGGCAAGTGCCTAGAGCATGAAACCAAACCCTTTTCAACCTGTCTAGGCACTAAAAATGCCTATCCACCCTCCAAGATCCTGCCATCCGCCTTTGTAACATTGTGTGCCTAATTAGATTTTCAATCTTCTATCCAGGCCACTGTTATGGAGATACCCATTCAATGGGTGATGGGGCAAACATTCTTTACCCAGAGGCCATATGTTACTGTGATTTTTCTAGATGCATTCCCGGTAAAGTGCGCCAGTCAGCTGCTGATTTCCTTTTAAAAATCTGCACAGGCTGCAACCCTGACAGACAATGAGCTACGGAGCTGTATTCAGGCAGAACTCACATGATATGACCTGGAAATGACCCAATGGCATTGAGTATAGTGCATTAGAGTACAATCACAGAATAGTGCTGCTAGATGATGTGAGCAATCCTCACCACTAAGGGACTGTCTGCTCCTCGCTCACTGTGCAGTCACTTTTGCTGTCTGCTCATTTATAATACGATTCACAGGGCATGTTCAGTCTGGTGTGGTAAAGGAAAACAACCATTCCTTCAATTGTCACTGGGTCAAAACCCTTCCTAACAATGCTGTAGGTTTATTTACACACACCCATGGTGAGCAACGATTCAACAAGGTGGCTCATCAGTGTCTCCAGGGCAATTAATGATCAACACTAAATACTGTACTGGTCTAGCCAGTGACAGCCACTCCCCATGAATGAGTAAGAAAGAAGAAAATGCTGGCATTTGTCTGCCCTATTGATTGGAAGGAACAAAATAAAACTGCAGATACTGGAATACAAAGTAGACAAGCAGGAGGCTGGAAGGACACAGCAAGCCAGGCAGCATCTGGAGATGAAGAAGTCTGTTTCTGATGTAACCCTTCCTTTGGACTGGGGTTGGGGGTGGGGGGAAGCTGCAGATAAAGGGGAGGGCAGGGACGGGGTAGTGAAGTGGGGATGGGTGAATACTGGTGTGGCCAATGTGAAGAATGAATCCGGTTTGTGGCTGGGAGGGGCTGGGAAAGGAGTTGTGGGATGGGGAGGGAGGTTATTTGAAATTGGAGAAGTGAGTCCTCCGCTGTAGGGTGCCCAGTTGGAAGATAAGGTGTTGTTCCTCCAATAGGTGCTGGTTTTTGTTTTGGCAATGGAGGAGGCCAAGGGCCGTCATGCCTGAAAGGGAGTGGGAAGGGGAATGGAAATGGGCGATGACTGAGAAGTCCGGTTGGACCCTGCGGACCGAGCTGAGATGCTCGGTGAGCCCTTCCCTAAGTTTACGTTTGGTCTCCCCGATTGTAGAGAAGACCATGTCGGGAGCACCTGATGCAGTAAACTAGGTTGGAAGTGAGATAGATGTACTTCTGTCTCACCTGGAAGGGCTGTTTTGGAGCTCTGGATGGAGGTGAGGGGAATGGTGTATCAGCAGGTTTTGCATCTTTTCTGGTTGCTGGGGAAGGTACCTGGGGGTTCGGTGATTGGGGTGGGGTGAACCAAGGACTGTTGAAGGGAGCGGTCCTTGTGGAAGGCAGAGAGGGGTGGGGAGGGGAAGATGCGCCAAGCACCCCCACCACCAAGAACATTTTCCCCAAAAATGTGTAAAGTACTGGAACTAGGCAGCAGGCCAGATAGTATGTGCAAGAGAAAGGAAAACATTTTAATACTTTTGGTGGGACATGTCCGTAGAACTTCAGATGAGTTTAAAAATGGAATAGGAGCCAAAATGAAAGAGGAATATGAAAGTGTTTTAAATAGCTGGAGCCTGCCAATTATATTGCAAATATCAAAGACCTAATACTTTTTAAAAAATCATTTGGATTTTAGATGGGTCATTACCTGTTCCAGTAAATAATACTTTAGCAATTACTTGTAAAATCACAAGGGTTGTATATTCTGTAACTGATTAATGGCTCCTCTAAAGTGGCTGATAAAGGAATTCCATCAAAGTGCATTAAGTGTTTTGAGAGTGAAATAGTCAGTTTTTATAGCATGGGAAGTGGCCTTTAGCTCATCATGTCTGCAGCATACATCCATCTATTAGATTCCAACTTGTCCAGTTTTCACCTGTAACCTTGTATACTTTGGTGTTTCAAGTGCTTATCTTAAATGTCTTGAGGATTCCTCCCTTTACCACCTATTAGACAGCAGGGTCTACCCTCGTGATTAAACCTTAAATATCCATTAATGAATCCTATCACACAATTTCCTGGCCACTCATGGCACATTTCAATGAAGTCCTGAAAAGGAACCTATCGATCACACATTATGCTTTGTTGCAAAATGCTTTTTCTGCAATTTTGACCGAGGCTTATCCCATCTGGCTACAGTATGTCATACGTTTCTTGTGGAGTAGTGACAATACTGTAGAGGCAGCAGTTGCCTATGGAAAGGTAAAGTACGTTGTCAAATCCCATTCCAGAAGCCAGGAGAGAAGTGCAGCTGGCAATGGGGTTTTGGGGATTGTGGAGGGGAATAGTGAATTATAGCCACAATTTCAGGTCACCAGTGGCTGTCTGATTAGCTGCTCTGAGTTTTGGTGGAAGTTGAAATCCAGGTAATGACAATGCCCTTTACTTAACAAGTTGTGATTTCCTTTGGAGCTGAAGTTCCGGCTGCACAGCTGGGAATGTTGAAAATGAAGAATATATAGTTCTGCTGTCACAAGAATTGAATGTTCAAACCCATTTGTTGTACCCTTGTCTCATTTTAGTTTTTTTTTCCTTTTTTGATGTATGAGTTGAATATAGTGAGCCTTGTGAACTCTGTTAGATCTCTCTGTAGTAACTGAAGATAGTTTTCTTTCAGAAAGGGGAGCTGCCCTTGCCCAGTAAGTTTCCTTGGCTCAGTGCTTTATTTAAAAATATTATTGCAGGGACAACCTGCAAATATTAACATACTCCTGAGACAACATAGTTTTCAAAAGACCAAGTCTAATGAAACAAAACAAGTATTATAATACTTAAGAGCTATTTGTGTTTGTAAATTCACCACCTAGCAACAAAAATAGCCTGCTTGTGAATTTTTAGAAATCCTAATGGCTTTTGGAGATTCTTTGGTTCCCCAATTGGACACTGGTATCACTGGCTGGGCTAACACTTACCACTATCCCTAGATGCCCCTGAGGAGGTGGTGGTGAGCTGTCGTCTTGAGCTGCTGCAGTCTATGTGCTGTAGGGTGACCCACAGTACCAGTAGAAAAGAAATTTCCCGGTGATCATGAAAAACAAGTGATATAATTCCAAGTCAGGATGGTGAGTGGCTTGGAGGGAAACCTGCAGGTGGTGGTGTTCTAGTGTATCTGCTGCCCTCAACCTTCTAAATGCGGTAGATTTGGAAGGTGCTGTCTAAAGATCTTTTGGTGAATTTCTGCAGTGCATCTTGCAAATGATGCACACTGCTGCTACTGAGCATTGATGATAGGAACCATCTGTTCTGTGTGCTGCTTTATCCTAGATAGTGTCAAGCCTCTTGAGTATTGGAGCTACATTCATTCAGGCAAGACCAGAAGACACAGGAGCAGAAATTAGGCCATTCAACCCATTGAGTCTGCTCCGTCATTCATTCATGGCTGATTAAATTTGTCAACCCCATTCTCCCAGTAACCCATGATCCCCTTGATACTCAAGAACCTATCTATCTCAGTCTTAAACCTACTCCATGACCTAGCTTTCACAGCCTTCTGTGGCAATGAATTTCATAGATTCACCACTCTCTGGCTGAAGAAGTTTCTGCTTCTTCTCCATTCTAAAAGGTCTTCCCTTTACTGTACTCTAATGCTGTGCTGTTGGGTCCTAGTCTATCCTATCAATGGAAACCTCTTCCCAACATCCACTCTGTCCAGGCCATTCAGTATTCTGTATGTTTCAACTAGAACGCTCCCATCCTTCTCAACTCCAAGTATAGACCCAGAGTCCTCAAATGTTCCTCATATGTTAAGCTTTGCATTCCTGGGACCATTCTCATGAACCTCCTCTGAACACACTCCAGGGCCAGTACATCCTGTCTGAGGTATGGGCCCAAAACTGCGCACACTAATCCAAATGTTGTCTGACCAGAGCCTTGTTGAGCCTCCGAAGTACATCCCTGATTTTATATTCAAGTCCTCTTAAGATAAATCCCATCATTGCATTTGCCTTCCTAACTACTGACTCAGAGCTGAAAAGGGCTTATGCCCGAAACGTCGATTCTCCTGTTCCTTGGATGCTGCCTGACCTGCTGCGCTTTTCCAGCAACACATTTTCAGCTCTGATCTCCAGCGTCTGCAGCTCTCACTTTCTCTCTCACTACTGACTCAACCCGCAAGTTTATCTTGAGAGAATCCTGGACTAGAACTCCTGAAGTCTGAAGCGCAAAGAGGCTTTGAATTTTTTCCTCATTTAGAAATGAATCCATGCCTCTATTCTTCCTACTAAAATTCATGACCACACATTTTCCCATCTGCTATTTCTTTGCCCAATCTCCTAACCTATCCAAATCTTACTGCAACCTCTCACTCTCAGCAAGTGGGAGTATTACATCACATTCCTGACTAATGCCTTGTTGATGTAGGACAAGCTCTGGGAAGTTTGGTGAGTTATTCATTGCGGGATTCCTAGCATCTGACCTGCTCTTGTAGCCACAGTTTTACATGGATGGTTCAATTCAGTTTCTGGTCAATGGTGACCTCCATGATGTTGATAGCAAGGAATTCTGTGTTGCTAATGCCATTGAATGTCAAGGGGTGGTGGTTAGGTTCTATCTTATTGAAGATCAGAGATATCACGGAGCCGAAATGTCTGTCCTGGAGCTGAAATGTCTGACTTCCAACAACAACAACCATCTTCCTATGTGCCAAGTATGGCTCCATTCGGGAGAAAGGGTTTCTTTTTTTGCAGTTACTTCCCAGTGACTTTGGTTTTGTTAGGGCTCCTTGGTGCTGCACACAGTTAAATATGGCCTTGATGTCAAGGCTGTCACTCTCATCTCACCTCTGGAGTTTTGTCCATTGTTAAACCAAGGTTGTAATGAAGCCAAGAGCTGAGTGACCCTGGCAGAACCCAAACTGTACATCATAAGTAGGTTATTGATATTGGTGACACTTTCTAGCTGTTCTTACTGATTTAATATTGATGCATCAGTGTTCCTTTGCTTAGATGTGGAGGACTTCCCTTGTTCTAAGTTACTTTCGAACAGATCACTTAAAAGTATCTGTCTGGAGTTGGATCATGATGGAACTTGGTTCTCGACCTCCTGTCCCAGAGGTGGGACTAAATCGCTGTGTCACAAGACCTTGGTTTATTTTAATTGCTCTGAGCTATCATAGTGGAATTGTACTGGTTATACAGTTCCTACCTCCAGCATCTTTAGTTTTAATATAGCCAGCCTGACAGGAAGCAAACAATCAAACCCTGTTTTTAACTGCTCACTTAAAGTGGAAGAAAAAATGGTGCAAGATTTGATTCTGGCTGCTTCCTAGGGTGTGGTGTAGTTTAAAAATACATTCACAAAGTAGGAAGCAATGTTGGAGTGAGGCCAGGACACTGAGTAGGGGGTGGCTCATTGATTTAAAATTACCTCCATTTGTCCTTCTTCTTTTATGTCTAATCTTTGCTGCACCCTGGACACTCAGTCACAGTGGTTTGTCCTGGAAGATGTTCACTTTAATATTGTTGGGGACTGCACTGATGCTGGTAGGTGGAGAAAGTTCCAACACAATCCTGGTGTGTAGGTACACTGCGAATATCCAGGTTCTGATGAATTGAGTAATTCTGTCCAAATTTGGTGTTACGATTAGAGGTTCCCATCTGAAACTCCACCTGTAATATCCTAACTGCATTGTGTGGTGAAGGTGCTCCCACAAACTGTAGCAGTACAAGAAAGTCAAACATCACCTTCTCCATAGGCAACAGGGCTTTGGCACGAGTCACTGTTACTGTGTTCTGCATATTCCACACGCTCCCTGCAAGCAGCCTCCTCTGGAGCAGGAACATAGGCATGGATCAAGTATGAGTAACTGCCATAAATATCAAACAATAGTCCTTGTCCCCAGTATTTTTCTACATATTGTGAATTGTACATTGTAGTGCTTTGGTGGTAGCGACAGTGCAGCAATGTATTTGAGTGGGAGGCAATGGCCTAGTGGTGTTATGGCTGGACTGTACTGGGGACCTGTTTGAATCCTGTCACAGCAGACGGTGGAATTTGAATTCCATTAAAAATCCGTAGTTAGGAGTCTTAATGACCATGAATCCGTTGTCAATTGTTGGGTAAAACCCATCTAGTTCCCTAATGTTCGTTTTTTTTTTTCAGGGAAGGAAATCTGTCATCCTTGCGTGGTTTGGCCTACATGTGATTCCAGACCCACAACAAAGTGGTTGACCCTTAACTGCCCTCTGGGCAATTAGGGATGGACAATATATGCTAGCCTTGTCAGTGAAGCCATCAAACTGTGAATGAATAAATAAAAAATTAACCTCTGTCTGTCCTCTTCTGTGGAAGGTTTATATGCACAGGGAATCTGAAATAGAAGCAGCCATTACATCTCTACATCTGTTTTAAGAGTTTCCGAAACGAGCACATCCAGCATTGTTTGATATCCTAGATCAGTATGAGATCAGTATAACTGAAAGTAACAGCTGGGGGTGAGTTGGAGGGAATAAAATAACTTGGGGACGAAGCAGGACCAGATAGTGAGAAATGCATCAACATTAATGGAAGAAAAAAGAACTTCTGTTTTTAACAGGGGAAACTGGGGAAATTGTTTCAAACAATTTCTGAGGATCAAAGAAATTTTCATTCCAGTTAAAAGTAGTTATGGATAGTGTCAAAGCATAGCCAGAACTGTCTGTTTCTCCACAAGCAATGAGGCAAGACTCTTTGGCATTGTCACCAAACAAAGAGTGACAAACTTGTGTTCATTCCTGAGCCGCATACCTTCTAATACTTTCTGATTACAGTGCTCAAGCAATTCATTTAAGCACATGGTCACCTTTTTTAGTTTTTTTTTTTTACTACTGATGTTGCGCATTTAATCCCTTTTTAAAAAGACAGTGTATGTTTTGGCTGTGCCTAACTGCCAAGCCAGGAGGAATACGGAGTTCCTGAGTTACATGGTGGCTTTGGCCAGGGGTAGACCGCCTGCCTCATCTGCTTATGTGGGTATGTGTTTCAGAATTTATTTGGATGACGGCTAACAAGTGATGGGAGAGGAGGACATTGTACACTTGGATCAACCTTCATTCATGATTCCACATCTGTGGTTGGGTGGTACCTCCATAAACAATAGAAGCACATAAACCACTGAAAGCAGTTAGTAAATTAGTACTTCCTGATGCTCTGCACTTTCTTGACAAAGTGCCATATCGTTTAATCTGAGAGATCAGTACAGAATTTGATTAGTGATTGTTATGGGATCAACCTGTGATTAGATTGAAATTGGAACTTCAAGACTTTAATGAAATGGCAATGTGGTGAAAGGTCGGCTGGAAGACTGAAATTCTGCTTCAGGTTGACTGAATATAATTGAATCTGGATGCAGCTAACCACTTGATCAGAACTGTTTAACACTTTTAGTCATTTGGATGCCTGAAAGCAAATATGACACATGTTCAAGGTATTTATTTCTGATGGTGAAACTCATTTCTTCCTGGGGTATTTTTTTTTCTGCTGCCCCTGTATATTCAGGGAATGTAGGAAGCCTGCTTGTTTCTTTGCCTCTGGCAGTGCTGCTTCCTCATTTCCAGTTCACATTGGTTCCCACTGCTCAAAGTGTGAGTTTTGGGTTTTACAACTGTAACTCGGAATCTTCACCATTTGATGAATAATTTTTTTTCCTTTTTTTTTCGAGACTTTGAGCCTCCAGGTAATGGGAGTTCCTGCAGTGTCATTAATGCAAGGTTTGTAGCTCAGGTTGAAGTTTAGGGTGTAGGTTTGCTCGCTGAGCTGTAGGTTTGATATCCAGACGTTTCATTACCTGGTTAGGTAACATCATCAGTGGTGACCTCCAAGGGAAGCGAAGCTGTTGTCTCCTGCTTTCTATTTATATCTTTCTCCTGGATGGGGTCCTTGGGGTTTGTGGTGATGTCATTTCCTGTTCGTTTTCTGAGGGGGTGATAGATGGCATCTAGATCTGTGTGTTTGTTTATGGTGTTGTGGTTGGAGTGCCAGGCCGCTAGGAATTCTTTGGCATGTCTTTGCTTAGCCTGTCCCAGGATAGATGTATTGTCTCAGTCATGTGGAGGGAGAGAGGGTTGTGTCTTTTTGTGGCTAGCTGGTGTTTGTGTATCTTGGTGGCTAACTTTCTTCCTGTTTGTCCTACGTAGTGTTTGTCGCAGTCCTTGCATGGAATTTTGTAGATGACGTTGGTTTTGTCCATGGGTTGTACTGGGTCTTTTAAGTTTGTTAGTTTGTTTGAGAGTGTTGGTGGGTTTGTGTGCTACTAGGAGTCCGAGGGGTCCTAGTAGTCTGGCTGTCATTTCTGAACCTTCTTTGATGTATGGTAAGGTGGTTAGGGTTTCTGGCTGTTTGGTCTGCTTGTCGTGGTTTGTTCTTGAGGAATCTGCGCACTGTTACTTTTGAGTATCCGTTCTTCTCGAATACGTTGTATAGGTGGTTCTCTGTTTTCCAAAGCTTGTCTGTGCTGCAGTGTGTGGTGGCTCATTGGAATAGTGTTCTGATACAGCTTTGTTTGTGTGTTGGGATGGTTGCTGGTGTAGTTGAGTATTTGGTCAGTGTTTGTCGGTTTTCTGTATATGCAGGTTTGTAATTCTCCCTTGTCCTTTCTTTCTACTGTGGCGAGTGTCATTAATAATGTTTATTAAGTAACAAAATATAAAAGTTAGGCAGCAACTTTTCTGGATCAACAAGATCCTTGCCTCCTGACCTTTTTATCTAAAGGTGCAAAGTGACAAATTGTCTTCCTTCTCTGTCTCTTCCTCTGGTCTGTTCCCAGTTGGGAAGCTATCTTGTCTGTGATTCTTCAGTTTTCCAGAAGCTGAATGATTTTGAATCCTTTCTCACACACTGACCATGATCATGATCGGTTTGCACAGTCTTTGACCAGTCTCTTCTTAGTTTCCTGAGCATAGCAGTCACCTATGGGTGTCACTTGCTGTCATCTCCAGATTGACTCCCTGAAATGTCAGTTGTATGATGAAGGGCTTTTGCCTGAAACATTGATTCTCCTGCTCCTCTGATATGTTGCCTGACCTGCTGTGCTTTTCCAGCATGAGAGAGTGGTGTCAATTGCTAATGATTTTAGATTTGGGCTCACCAACCTGAATCTCTAACTGATGTACAGATATTCACATTGCACCACAACAGCCCTTGTGCAATGATAGTGTCTCTACTGCTGAGCTAGGAGAGCCTGGGTTCAAGCCCTGCCTGATTCCAGAGATGTTGAACCAAAATATTTTTCCATATTGCATGTTCTTAGAATTCTCAAGACTTATTGATGTTGTGGCTGAAAATCTACTTCACGTTTTTTAATATAGTAACAATTAGTACTTGCTTTGTGTTAAATAAACATAAGTATGTAAAGTTGTGCATTATGCATCCTTAAGTGTTATAGAAATGACAAAGCTGCTTTCATATTTAAAATTTGTGTGTGTGTGTGTAAATCCAGTGCATAAAGGTGAGTGATGAGTGTTTTCTGTTAACCTACATAATAATAATAATAAAAAAGCGGATGACAGAACTTTATTCCTAGGTTTAAAACATCAAACATTACTACTATACTGTATTAAGATGCGGAAGTGAATACTTGAGACCTGCCCTCTGATAATAGAACCTCCAACCCAAATATAACTGATAGGTGGCAATGGCTGAGGAGTTAACACTCCCAGATCGTAGCTCATTCAATTGTGACAGACTCTACAGGGCTTACTCAGTTACATTATAAAAGTGTAACTTTGTACGGGCCTTGTGGCTTATTTTGCTTATCCAGTAAAGATATAGAGAATCAATGTTTCTATGTAACTGACTCCAATGATAGTGATTTAAGTAGGATATAATGTTTGTCTTATACAGTGAGATTTCAAAGAGTCAAATTCCAAAAACATGAAGCCCTAGTTGGGCTGAAGTTGTCATAAAGATGTACAGCATGGAAACAGACCCTTTGGTCCAACCTGTCCATGCTGACCAGCTATCCTAAATAAATCTAGTCCCACCTGTCAACACCTGGCCCATATCCCTCCCAATCCTTCCTATTCATATACCCATCCATATGCCTTTTAAATGTTATCATTGTTCCAGCCTCCACCACTTCCTCTGGCAGCTTATTCCATACATACACTACTCTCTGCATGGAAAAAGTTGCCCCTTAGATACTTTTTTTTATATATCTTTCCCCTCTCACCCTGAACTTATGCCCTCTAGTTCTGGACTCTCCCACACCAGGGAAAGACCTTGGCCATTTGCCCTATCCATGCCCCTCTTGATTTTATAAACCCCTGTAAGGTCACCCTTCAGCCTCTGACACTCCAGGGAAAACAGCCCCAGTCTATTCAACCTCTCCCTTTAGCTCAAACCCTCCAACCTTGGCCACATCCTCCTTAATCTTTTCTGAGCCCTTTAAAGTTTCACAACATCTTTCCTATAGGAGGGAACCCAGAATTGCACAGAATATTCCAAAAGTGACCTAAATAATGTCTTGTACAGCTGTTAAATGACCTCCCAACTCCTATACTCAATCCTCTGACAAAGGCAAGCATACCAATGGTATTCCCACTATCAAACGGGAAGTCCCATGGAAGGATGCCCATGAAGTTAAGCCAAAGCTCTGGACTACTAACTCTGGATTAGCCAAATCCATGTACACTTGTCATATGACCATGTCAACCAATCGAAGCAACTTAAGTCAAATAGTGCAAAATTATGGGCAATCTTAGTGATGGCTGCAAAATAGTCTTGCCCATGTCCTGAATGAATATGCACCAGGATTTATCTTTAACATGGATGAAACCGATTGTTTCCTCATTCTTTTTCACTGATAATATGCAGACTGGTGGAAAGCAAAGCAAGGAACATGCCACTGCTGTGGTCTGTGCCAACATGGGTGGCACCAAACAGTTGTCATGTCTGGTGGTGGAATGTTCAAGAAGCCATATTGCTTAGTGAATGTTAAGATTTCACCTACACAGTGTGAGGCTAACTGAACTGCCTGGATGTCTGCCAGCACTTTTTTGAGGTGTGGATTGGAAAGTTAACAAAATTTATATCAATGATAGAAAAGGAAGATTATCACCCTCATTACCCTGAAGAGTAGTGACTGGCCAGTCACACACCCACCTGTTTCCCTAACTGAAGCTGCATAGTCCTTAGAGATATTCCAGGGTTTTGCATTACAGCATGAAATCGCAGAAATAAACGTTTGACTGCATTGATGACAGAGTGGCTTCATCTGAAGACTGAAAAAAATCAATGTTTTCATCACAATTCGCATCTTCCTCAGTCATCCACAAATTCACATTAAACAAAGCTTGGAGATGGCTGAGGAAGTCCCTACAGCGTACATTTTGTACCGGCAACAAAAATTTAAAAGAAACAGAAGGAAATAACTTGTTGAATCCTTCAGTCCAGACTGGTGCTACTGAATATGTTCCCCTGATTTTTAATTTTTCTTTTCTCAATTGTCTTTGTCTGTTTGTGAAGGGAATAACTTTAAGAAAGTTGCAGAGTTATAAGTTAGCAATTCATACTTCCTAATTGTTATTGGTTAAAGACAATTTATTTGTAGTCAACAGATGTTTTCTTATTACTTTAACCATAAACGTGAATTCACCTGGTGGTGAGTGTTTTCTGTTAACCTGAGTCCATCTGTCAGGTACACTGAATAGTCAAACTAAATCTTTTCACATTGTGGTGACTCTTGATGTCCAGTCCCAACCTGGTGCGTAATGACAAAGATTGGGGGTATGTTAGAATATTGGAACAGAGGCAATGGCAGATTGGATGTGGAATTGTGAAGGGGTAAAAGGAAACTCCCATTTTATTTTTTGTACTATCAAAAATATGATGGGATTAGAAATTACTGAAGCCTTCCTACATGTGTAAGCAATGTCCCTGACAAACTTGGATGCCAAAAGCCAGGCTGATTGAATTGACTAGTGAGCTAGAAGTGGAATTGCATGCTAGAGCTAAAAAGGCAGAGATTGAAAAATTAGCATTACAGTTGGGTTTATTAGAAATGCAGGAGAGATGAACAGTGACACATTGGAATCAGTTCGTATTTAGTTACAGTTAAAGCTGTTTTAGCATTATGAAAAAATATAGGAGCTAGAGATGGAAAGGGAATTTTAAAAACCTGAACTTCGAAGAGAAGAAAATGACCTGTAGAGATCAAGAAGTAAAGAGCAGATTGGAACGAGAGATTCAAGAGAAAGGAAAATATAAGCTTTACATGATGCAGTTTAGGAAAAGAGACTTCAAAAGTTGAAGAAGGCTGTAATAGGGAAAATTATAGTAATTAATTAAAGTCCAATTTCAGCTTGAACAGACTGTACCAAGAATTGAGGGAAAGGGATGTTGAGATTTTCATGTTATTTAAGAAATAGTAAGTTAATTTGCCAATGACATTGGTCATTGCCCCTGCAGAGCAAACCAAGTTGAAGTACAGGAAATTTGTGCTTAACTCTCAGGTAGGTTTCTAAAGATTATAACATTGTAAAGGAAGCTGTGCTGGGTGCATGTGAATTAATCCCTGAAGCACAAAGGTAAGAGTTTCTAAATTTTTGGAAACCGCTTGGCCAGACCTACATGGAATTTGAAAATATTAAGCAAGGGTACTTTTGACTGGGGGAATATGAGTCACAGGATTCAAAATCACAAAGTTCTCCGAGATCCATCTCTCGGAAGGATGTTTTTTGTATTGAGAACCCATTTGAATAACCGAGTCTTGTAACTGCTAGATAGGAAGCAGTAATTGCTGATTATCATGATTCATGAACAATTTCTTCACCCCTGTGAGAATGAGGATCGTGGACTCATCCCAGAATGTCCATATACCATGAAAAATAAACTGTAAAAAGACAGTATGGGTGTGATTTCTCTGAACTTGAGCCAATGTAACGGTGTCATGTTGAAACTTCATTATAGTGTGTGCTGTGAGATCATTCCCTCTGTCTTCTATATTTAGAATTTTTTGTTCATTCTTTTATCTAATAAATCTCCATTTATTGAGAGAGTCTGCAATCTCAAGTGAATATATCTCTGTGACTAGCCACCATGTTAACCAACTAAAAGATATTCTGGGATCTGGCTTGTCTGACAAGACCGTTAGCTGGGATCATAACAAATGCTGAGTTTGGAAGATCATTAGAGAACTGTCAATTGGTTTCCTTTCCACCCCTTTTCAAATGGGATGCAAGTGTGTCCTCAAGTTCTTTAAATCGGCATGGAGGGGACTGAGTTGGGCCTGAGAGAAAGAGGAGTACATCTGTATGGTAGGTGGAAGGAAGGTTCTATGTAAGATGCACCCAATTCCATATAAGCTAAATATCTGATTCTGAAGAAGGGTCACTAGACCCGAAACGTTAAATCTGCTTTCTCTCTATTGATGTTGCCAGATCTATTGAAATTATCCAGCAATTTCTGTTTTGTATCTGGTTGAAGCAGTTTTGGCAGAGTCATTCACCAAACAGTACTGTTTTATCTCTCTCATAATCTGCATGGTTGGTGTTACGACACTGGGTAAACCTTCCTGCTTAATTTAAAACTAGCAACACCGATTTATCGCGTGCAGTAATCTGTAAGAATTCAAGTAGCCAAGAACTATTTAAAGTAAAAATTAACAACTTTATTTCTTAAAGCATAACAGGGAATAATTAACTAACAACTATGTACAAGTCCTTACTCTAAACTATCTTTTACCTTTCCTTCTATAATAAAAACTCCCAATTAAGATTTACAAAACAACACTACTTATCTCAAAACCAGGCAGCTTTTGGTCCTTCTGTTCGGATCTTCCTGTGTCGTCTTTTCTTAGGAATTTCTGCATCACAGGTTACTGATCGAAAAGGTAACTTTTTTTTAAGAGAACTATTTTTCAGGCAGCATGTTTACATGCTGGGCTTGGCTGTCCTTCTCCAATACTTCCCTGGTCTTATACCCTAGAGCATCTGATTGTGTCATTGGCTTTTAAGATTGTCAATACACTCAATTCAAATTTGATTGGAATTTGGTATACTTCAGGGTATAATTTTAAACTGGCCCAATTTGAATCTTTTTTTTGTTTCCAGGCAACCAGCTACTCTAGTAGCAGGAGCACATGTTACTTTGTGTCTTATTGAGCAGACTTGGAGCTGTCGCTGTCTTTTTTACTTAAAGGTATAGTTCACCCACATCTTCATAACAACCCCCCCCCCCGCCACCCGAAGAAGAAAAAATGAATCATCACAACAAAAAGATGGCTTCATTTTTTTTCCTCTATTTTACAAACACATTACCCTAACATAACTTTAATATAAGTTTACCTTAACTTCTTCCCGTGTGTGTGTGTTATATATAATGTAACATTAAATAAAGACAAATTTCACCTAAACACTCTCAGTTAAATCCGTGATAACGCATCTGTGATTACATTCTTCCGACCCGCAACATGTATTATTTTTAAATTAAAAGTCTGTAGCATAAGACTCCAACGACATAGTCACATTCTTACCTTTAAAACATTCTAAGAATGTAAGCGGATTGTGATCAGTGTACACAACCATCTCCGACACATTGTTCATGATATATACATTAAAATGTTGTAAGGCCAGTACCAAACTCGATAGTTCCTTATCGATTGCAGAGTATTTCCTCTGGCGGATGCTGATCTTTTTCGAAAAGTAACCAACTGGCAGTTCATCCCATCCTCCTCTTCCTGTAGGAAGACAACTCCAACTCCAATGTCACTAGCATCGATGGCAACTTTAAAAGGTTTTGAAAAGTTTGGAGCTAAAACTGGTTTGGTGGTTCATATTGATTTCAAATGATTGAATGCCTCCTGGCATTGTTCCGTCCACCTAAACTGTGTTCTTCATCAAATCGGTTAACGGTGCCACTATGCTGCTGAAGTTTGGAACAAACGTCTGATCACATCTAGGCAGATGCTGGAAGCCAGAGTTTAGATCAGGATAGTGCTGGAAAAGCGCAGCAGGTCAGGCAGTATCTGAGGAGCAGGAAATGAAGGGCTTTTGCCTGAAATGTTGATTTTCCTGCTCCTCGGATCTGCCTGACCTGCTGTGCTTTTCCAGCACCACTCTGATCTAAACGTCTGATTAGAATCTGCGTCCTAAGAATCAAAGTACCTCTTTCTTCAACGTTGATCATGGAAATTCCTTGATGGCCTTTGTCTTTGTGTTCCGTGGGGGTCAACCTTCCATGACTGACGTTACGTCCCAAGAATGTCACCTCTGCTTTTGCGCATTCCATTTTATTTAAGTTTATCACCAGTTTTGCTTCTCATAGTTGTTCAAAGAGCGCTGCCAACTGTACCATGTGATCTTTCCAGGACTTACTAAAGATCACTACATCATCCAAATAGACTACACAGTTTGTTAACCCAGCCACAACTGTTCATGAATCTTTGGAATGTAGCGGGTGCATACTTCATTCCAAAGGGCATCACTTTAAACTGATACAGCCCATTTTGGGGTGACAAACGCAGAAATGTCTCTTGCCGTCTCAGATAAAGGTACCTGCCAGTAACGATGCATTAAGTCCAACTTGGTGATGTAACTGGCTTATAAGTTATAACTTCTTTTAAGCCTTGTGCTGCCAAGGAAGAGGTATGCAGTACTACTGGTGAAAGGGTGTTAGGACTCTGAGGCTGCACAAGTCTACATATGATGCGGATCATTTTGAGTGAAAAGCTGGGATGTAACGCTTATTTTAAGGAGAAAACATCGGTCTTTTGCCATAGAGAAAATGACTCTTTAAATGTTTTTCTATGGCCTTTTTTCCATTTGAATACACAAACTGTTTGTTTCCTTTTGTCTGCCTGAAGTAGTCACTGGGACTTGAGGTGGGGGTGGGTGTGGAATGTTGCTGATCTCTCTGTGCCTTTTATTTATGCTGTTGTACTCTACACAGTACAAGATGCTCGATAGTGGCCACTGGGTCATTCTCCTTTAGAACTGAGATTGCCAAAGCAATAGAAAAGCTTTTATAAAAGAACAGAGCATTCAAAATAAAGGTTTCTAAAAATATATCCCATTTATAGTGTTTTAACTTTTTTTTTGTCCCCTTCTGTTAATACATTTGATGGTTTACAGCATAGTCCCAGTTCATTAACTTTTAAGGTAAAGTATTCTTGAGCTATTAAAGTTTAATATGTGCTGCGGGACATCTTTCCATGCTTTATAAGCCAGTTATACTGCCTCATCTATTGGTGCACCATGATAATATCCTCTGAGAGCCATATGTTCATGCTTTTAGCCATTATTAGGTTAATTGAAGATGCGTATATATATATATGAAGCAATTCTGCAACATCTCTAGCGTAAGAATGTTATCATGGAGGATTTATAACTCTGCTGCTTTGGGCAAGGCACTTTAATGTTGGAATATTTATTTAACTTGGACAGTGAGTACACTCATCTATTTATAGATCTGAAATTATTTAATAGCCTGCATCCATAAAACATTGCAGCTGTCCCATTTTTTGTATTTACATTTGGAGGAGCTGAAATAACTACTGGTCCTGAATTTCTTATAGTGTTGTGCCAGAACCCTACTGTAAATCAGGCAGAACCCATATGGAACTCGTTGAAAAATGGCTGGAGAGCTCATCCAGTCCAACCCAGTGACCTCCGGAATCTGTGACCCCAGGAATCTGACCTGGGGAGGGGGACTGGCCTTCAGCTGGGAGCATTGTAACAGTGTAGACCCAGTGTAGGACGAGGAGCGATACAGAGAAATGAGATCTATTGTCTGTGTCTCTGCCTCCGTCTCTGTCTCTCTCGCTCTGAGATGTATACCATGGTTCAACCTGTCCACGCCGACCAAACGTCGGTCTTCACTATCCTATCCACCTGTGATTCCACTTTCAAGGAGCTATGAACCTGCACTTCAAGGTCTCTTTGTTCAGCAACACTCCCTCGGACCTTACCATTAAGTGTATAAGTCCTGCTAAGATTTGCTTTCCCAAAATGCAGCATCTCGCATTTATCTGAATTAAACTCCATCTGCCACTTCTCAGCCCATTGGCCCATCTGATCCAGATCCTGTTGTAATCTGAGGTAACCCTCTTCGCTGTCCACTACACCTCCAATTTTGGTGTCATCTGCAAATTTACTAACTGCACCTCTTATGCTCCCATCCAAATCATTTACGTAAATGACAAAAAGTAGAGGGCCCAGCTCCAATCCTTGTGGCACGCCACTGGTCACAGGCCTCCAGTCTGAAAAACAACCCTCCACCACCACCCTCTGTCTTCTACCTTTGAGCCAGTTCTGTATCCAAATGGCTAGTTCTCCCTGTATTCCGTGAGATCTAACCTTGCTAATCAGTCTCCCATGAGGAACCTTGTCAAACGCCTTCACATCTACTGCCCTGCCCTCATCAATCTTTTTGGTACTTCTTCAAAAACCTCAATCAAGTTTGTGAGACATGATTTCCCATGCACAAAGCCATGTTGA
Source organism: Chiloscyllium plagiosum (assembly GCF_004010195.1). Classification (NCBI taxonomy): domain Eukaryota; kingdom Metazoa; phylum Chordata; class Chondrichthyes; order Orectolobiformes; family Hemiscylliidae; genus Chiloscyllium; species Chiloscyllium plagiosum. Next base: position 83,165,137 of record NC_057713.1, on the reverse strand, counting down.
CTATCCCGAATCAGTCCCTGCCTTTCCAAATACATGTACATCCTGTCCCTCAGGATTCCCTCCAACAACTTGCCCACCACTGAGGTTAGGCTCACCGGTCTATAGTTCCCTGGCTTGACTTTACTGCCCTTTTTTAAACAGTGGCACCACGTTTTCCAACCTCCAGTTTTCCGGCACCTCACCTGTGACTATCGATGATACAAATATCTCAGCAAGAGGCTCAGTAATCACTTCGCTAGCTTCCCACAGAGTTCTCGGGTACACCTGATCAGGTCCTGGGGATTTATCCACCTTTACCCATTTCAAGACATCCAGCACTTCCTCCTCTGTAATCTGGACATTTTGCAAGATGTCATCAACTATTTCCCTACAGTCTATATCTTCCATATCCTTTTCCACAGTGAATACTGATGCAAAATATACATTTAGTATCTCCCCCATTTTCTGTGGTTCCCACACAAAGGCCGCCTTGCTGATCTTTGAGGGAGAAAGTGAGGACTGCAGATGCTGGAGATCAGCTGAAAAATGTGCTTTTCCAGCAACACAGCAGGTCAGGCAGCATCCAAGGAGCAGGAG
>NC_057713.1:83164174-83164508 GCF_004010195.1 Chiloscyllium plagiosum | reverse complement strand
TGAGGGTGATAGGCCAGAGAGGGGGTGGGGGCAGAGAGGTCGGGAAGAAGATTGCAGGTCAAGAAGGCGGTGCTGAGTCAGAGGGCCCCCTCCCCCAAGTCACTCCTCCGTACCTTTTATCTTAGCCTGATCTTTGAGGGGCCCTATTCTCTCCCTCGTTACCCTTTTGTCCTTAATAGTTTTGTAAAAACTCTTTGGATTCTCCTTAATTCTATTTGCCAACACTACCTCATGTCCCCGTTTTGCCCTCCTAATTTCCCTCTTAAGTATACTCCTACTTCCTTTATACTCTTCTGAGGATTCACTCATCCATTCTGTTCTATACCTGACATAT
>NC_057713.1:83026020-83161677 GCF_004010195.1 Chiloscyllium plagiosum | reverse complement strand
TACAGGTCACTTCTACCCCAAAAGAGATTCTAATGATCCAAAAATGTGAATCCTTCTCCCATACACCAGCTCCTCAGCCATGCATTCATCTGCTCTATCCTCCTATTCCTGCCCTCTCTCGTTCGTCGCACTGGGAGTAATCCAGATATTACTACCCATGAGGACCTCCTTTTTAAATTCCTGCCTAACTCTCTGTAATCTCCCTACAGAGTCTCAACCTTTTCCCTTCCTAGATCGTTGGTTCCAATGTGGACAATGACCTCCTGCTGGCCCCTCTCCCCCGTGAGAACTTTCTGCACCCTCTCTGAGACATCCTTGATCCTGGCACCAGGGAAACAACACACCATTCTGCTTTTTTTCTGCTGGCCACAGAAATGTCTGTCTGTACCTCGGACTACAGACCCCCTAACACATTTGATTCCTTGGAAGCCAATGTAGCCCTCGTTGCATTAGAGCCAGTCTCAATACCAGAAACTTGACTGTTCGTGCTACATTCCCCTGAGCATCCATCACCCCCTACATTTTCCAAAACAGCATACCTGTTTGAAATTGGTATATCCACAAAAGACTCCTGCCCTCGGTGCCTACCTCTCTTCCTGGAGTTAACCCATCTATTTGACTGTATCTGAGACCCCACCCCCTTCCTATAACTGCCATCCATCACATACTGTTGCTGTTGCAAATCCCTCATCGCTTCTAACTGTCTCTCTCTCCAACTGATCTACTCGATCTGATAAGATTCGCATCCAACAGCATTTATGGCAGATATAATCCGCAGTAACCCTTAAATTCTCTTTAAAATCCCACATCTGACAAGAAGTACATATCACTGCAAAGGCCATTTTTGCTCCTTCACAATCAATAGACCCAGAAAATAACGCCATCTTATTCCTCTACAAAGCACTACACCAGGAAATATGAAGAGCTATGGCTTATATTTTAAGTTTAATCAAGAGACTTATCTCCAAAAACATATAATCAAGAAAGAACCCACTATACTCACTACTGCAGCCTTTCTCTTGGACAGACTTAAAACAACAATTAACTTATCTGATCGTGTTGTGAACTTCGCCCAAACCGGTTCCTCTAAGATTAGTTGTGAAATTCACTGTTTGTTAATTTTTCCAGATGCACTCCGATGTCCAGCAACATATGAATTCAAAAACATCCTCTCTTGCTGTGTGTTCACCCCACCCCATGCTCCCCAAAAAAGCCAACTATATCAGGCAGGGTGAAGATTTATGGTGGATTGGGAATTGAGATGGGTAACCTTTACAATCCCACCATTGGCATATTGGCACCCATATTATAACCTCAAAAAGTGGGTAGGCAGTATCCGAAGAACCCAGTCAGCCTACCAACTCCTCTCTCGGTAAAATGCCTTTTTGGTGACTCTGCAACATCCATGTGATTTTTAAAAAAAAAAAATCTCTTTCCTTCTAATAACTTGTGGAATTACCCCCTGGTGATAATTCTTCCCAGTGACAATTCCTTACTTTACCCCGTATTGGTTAATATGTACAAATGTAAAATTGGCATTTCTTTTCTTCTAGCTTTGCTGCATGTCTGTTGATGTTTGGAGTGAACAATCCCAAACACAAAACAGACCTTTTTATTCTGATCCCTCTCAAGTGCAAGTGATTTTCTAAAATGAGGCTGTTAACGGAAATGTACTGTTGTGTTAGAGCTTCAGGACCCTGGAGCAACCTTGCAATGATGTCACAGAGCTGCATATCATTGAACATAAATAGTAAAAGTACAGTGTAGGTGGAATGCGAACCCTCTGGTAGAAAACACTAGAGACCCACTACAATACCATGCTCCAGACTGAGTGAGTGTCTTAAGAGCACATGGACGTGAACACACTGAGAAGGTCAGTGAGTCCTTACCTTGATTTAACTATAAATTAGAGGCTGATGTACCTATGAATACCATGCACAGCAGTATTTAGTATTAATAAACAAGTAGATTTAATTGAAATCTGGAGCTGAAGACTGTGTTCTTGACTTTGCCTTCTCCTCAGCCAGTCTATCTTGAACACCACCTTTTTTAATGTGGCATCAAACCACACAATAAAAGATATATTGCTGAGAAAATATGTGCCTTAATTTTGTTTGCTTTCCCCTTTCTATGCTTTTGACACTAACTCCTAAGGTGAGCAATTTATGGTAGATGTGGGGTTCTTCTGTAAGCGAAGTGAGCATTGTCCATCTTGTAGCAAAGAGAAACATGGAAAATGCTGCCTAGTTTGTCACCTCAAAAATACCTCCATAAAGATGTGTTCACAATCTGTATCCTTCTTTCTTTGTTGCGTGACAATGCTTGTTTTTGGAGTGTGTTTTGATTCTGTTCTGACTCCGAACTGTTTCAAATGCTTCTGACATGGACTGCAGATCACTATCTGACACAAACACTGTTGACAACACCAATTACAAACCAATTTCTCTCTAGATTCAGTGAGCTTCAAAGTCAATATATTTATGTTTATTCCTACCTGGTTCAGCAATCCAAGGGGCATTTTACCCCCATCCCAACCCCACGACCACCACAAAAGGTGCCCCAGGACAAGATCCAAAGGGGTACCTTTTCTCTTTTTGAGTGGGTACCCTGTCTTTCGAAACAAATTCACAAAGTTAAGCTGGATCACAAAATTACATGAATGGAGAGGCTGCTGATTTCAGGAGGACAACTGCCCCCATGAAATGCTCAAAGTGCAAAACTCAATGCATTGCCATTCCTGCCTTTTCAAAGTGGTAAGTTGTCCCGTTCGGCGTGTATCTTCGTTTTTTGGGTTCAGCAGTCATCTTAGGGCTATCTGTCATTGAGAAAATCTGGCCCTTGCTTACAGCCTCCCCATTCAATGCTCTTCACTGTCTTAATTGCTTCTGATCTTTCTAATCTACCCAGCTTTTTACTGCTGTGTCCAGCTGCAATCGGCGCTGCCCTGACCTTGCAAATTGCTGGCTGTACTTTGTCCTTTTACATTGACTTCTAATCCATAATTTTATCATTTTGGCTTTCCTTTGTGAAAGAGTTCTTTGTGTTCTCCTAACGCCGTTGGGCAAATTGTTGGAGGGAATCCTGAGGGACAGGATGGACATGTATTTGGAAAGGCAAGGACTGATTAGGGATGGTCAACATGGCTTTGTGCATGGGAAATGATGTCTCTCAAATTTGATTGAGTTTTTTGAAGAAGTAACAAAGAAGATTGATGAGGGCAGAGCAGTAGATGTGATCTATATGGACTTCAGTAAGGTGTTCGACAAGGTTCCCCATGGGAGACTGATTAGCAAGATTAGATCTCATGGAATACAGGGAGAATGAGCCATTTGGATACAGAACTGGCTCAAAGGTAGAAGACAGAGGGTGGTGGTGGAGGGTTGTTTTTCAGACTGGAGGCCTGTGACCAGTGGAGTGCCACAAGGGTCGATGCTGGGTCCACTTCTTTTCTTTATTTATATAAATGATTTGGATGTGAACATAAGAGGTATAGTTAGTAAATTTGCAGATGACACCAAAATTGGAGGTGTAGTGGACAGTGAAGAGGGTTACCTCAGATTACAATGGGATCTTGATCAAATGGGACAGTGGGATGAGAAGTGGCAGATGGAGTTTAATTCAGATAAATGCGAGGTGCTGCATTTTGGGAAAGCAAATCTTAGCAGGACTTATACACTTAATGGTAAGGTCCTAGGGAATGTTGCTGAACAAAGAGACCTTGGAGTGCAGGTTCATAGCTCCTTGAAAGTGAAGTCACAGCTGGATAGGCTCGTGAAGAAGGCATTTGGTATGCTTTCCTTTATTGGTCAGAGTATTGAGTACAGGAGTTGGGCGGTCATGTTGCGGCTGTACAGGACATTGGTTAGGCCACTGTTGGAATATTGTGTGCAATTCTGGTCTCCTTCCTATCGGAAAGATGTTGTGAAACTTGAAAGGGTTCAGATAAGATTTACAAGGATGCTGCCAGGGTTGGAGGATTTGAACGATAGGGAGAGGCTGAAGAGGCTGGGGCTGTTTTCCCTGGAGCGTCGGAGGCTGAGGAGTGACATTTTAGAGGTCTACAAAATCATGATGAGCATGGAAAAGGTAAATAGGCAAAGTCTTTTCCCTGGGGTCGGGGAGTCCAGAACTAGAGGGCATAGGTTTAGGGTGAGAGGGGAACGTTATAAAAGAGACCTAAGGGGCAACGTTTTCACGCAGAGGGTGGTACATGTATGGAAGGAGCTGCCAGAGGAAATGATGGAGGCTGGTACAACTGCAACATTTAAAAGACATTTGGATGGGTATATGAATAGGAAGGGTTTGGAGGGATATGGGCCGGATGCTGTCAGGTGGGACAGATTATGTTGGGATATTGGGTTGGACCGAAGGGTCTGTTTCCATGCTGCACATCTCTATGACTCTAATACTTTCTCAGTGTCCAATGCATTTTATTGATGCATCCTGTAAATATCGTAGTTTAACTGTTTGGCCAATTTCTTCCCATTAGAGACACTTGTTTCCTCCTTCAACTACCTAATGGCAAGCGATGGGTTACATCACTTTATTGAACCCTAACACTAACTTGACCTACCATTGGAATAATGTTATTGGAATAATTAGTCAGTTTAACACCAGTGTGTGTGTATGGGTATTGCTTGACTTGGTATGAATAAAGTCACAACGAGATTTCTGAATGAGTATAAAATTCACAGGTTTCAAGACACTTTTGACAGGAGGTGTTGATTTTTTCCCAGTATAACCTGTTGCAGACTTGTCTGATGGCAAGACAATTTTAGGGAGGGAGTATTGGGAAAGACTAAATTCAGTGTTGAAAAGGTGAGAAGAAAATAGTAGGATTTTTCTTCAGATAATTAAGGGTAAACTTTCCACAATCCTTATATGCCCACATAAAATGAGCATAACTCAAAATTCCACATTTAACAAGATTTCCATCTTAGGCCATCGTACTAAGGTGACAATGAAGATATAAGAAATTTACAAATGGATCTAGATAGGTTACGTTAATTGGCCAAAATTTGGGAGATGGAGTTAATGTGGATAAGTGTGATGTTATCTAGTTTGATTGGAAGAATAGAAACGTACCTTCTTTAAATGGAGAAAACGTAAGAGCACTTTGGTGCAGGGAATCTGGGTGTCCTTGTTCATAAATCACAAAACTAATATGCAGGTACAACAGGTAATAAAAGAACGCAAATGGAATTTGACATTTATTGTTAAAGGAATAGAGTAAAAAAATAGGGAACGAGACAAGGCATTGGTGAGCCTAGACCTGGAATATTGTGTCCAGTTTTTGTCCCCTGCTTGAGGATGGATATAATTGCTTTGGAGGCAATGCAGATGAGGTTTACTAAATTGATTCTGAAATTGAATGGTTTGTCTTCTGAAGAGAGATTGAGCACTTTATGCCTATATTCTCTGGAGATTAGAAAAAATGAGAGAGCATCTTACATACCTCAATTAGATATAAGGTGGATTGACAAAGTAGATGTAAAGAGGGCAATCTGGAGTGAGAGGTCAGAGTTTTGGGACAAAGGCATTTGGATTTAAAACAGAAGAGGAGAAATAACTTCCCTCAAAGTGTGATGAATCTGTGGGAGTTCATGTCCGTGGAGTATGGTTGATGCCGCGACATTGAATTAATTTAAGGAGGTGTTAGAGAGAGAATTTTAATTAGTTAAGGGGTTATGGGGAGTGGGCAGAAAAGTGGAGTTGAGGTTAAGGTAAGATCAATTGTCACTGAATTGAAGGGCAGAGCAGGCTCAAGAGGCTGAATTGCCTACTCCTGTTCCTAGTTCTCCATATCCGCCACAGATTCACCTGCACCTCCACCCACATCATCTACTGCATCCGCTGCAGCCGGTGTGGCCTCTATATTATTGGGGAGACAGGCCGCCTACTTGCGGAGCGATTCAGAGAGCACCTCTGGGCCACCCGGACGAACCAACCCAACCACCCTGTAGCACAGCATTTCAACTCCCCCTCCCACTCCACCGAGGATATGCAGGTCATACACCAACATTTCTGTCCCAGATCTGTTGCAGTGTTCCTTAACGCAAGTTCAAAGAACAACACTTCATTTTCCACTTGGGGATTCTGTTTCTGTTCTGCTCATTCCTGAAGAAGGGCCTGTGCCCGAAACGTCGAATCTCCTGTTCCCTGGATGCTGCCTGACCTGCTGTGCTGTTCCAGCAATAAAGTTTCAACTTTGATCTCCAGCATCTGCAGACCTCACTTTCTCCTCCCTTATGTTCTTATTGTAATGGATAGAGAATTGAGACTGCTGCTGCACTATTTCTAAGTTTGCCTAAGTGTTGAACAGAAGAGCAACACTTTTTTCTTTGAAACGGATTAAGTAGATTCGTGAAAGGTACACATACTCTGAAGGAAAGGGACTGTGCTCAGTTCTTAGTTGACCCTTTGTAAGGCTGATTTTCTCAGACTGCTGCCCTGGTGGGAGGTGCCATTGTCAGATCATGCTGTGTGCCAACTCTCAGCCATGTATTCCTGGAGGTTTTACTTAATGACATCCGGCCTTCGACTGCCTTACAAGTCAAACAACCTATCATTTACCCACATCCAATATTCTTATAACTAATGCACTGAAAAATCTTTGATGCAAATGAAGAAAACACATTTTGTAATACTGTGTTGCTTTCTTTTACTGGTGTGGATTGCTTGAAACAGTGCCCAGGAATTTTGTCTTTAATTTCTAGGATGTTGTTACCACCATTCATGGACCTCCTTGGTTTCTTTTCTGTTTATACACCCAGCTTTGATGGTCAGCAGTCACCCCTCCCCATGACATATATTGTGGGATAACATTTGAGGTACAGCCAATCCAGTTTGGTTAGGGAAAGCCATCATGATACCAAGGGATGGTGATAACTCTCACTTCCATTTGCCATAAATTGAATTTCAATCTTCCTTTTTGTCTTGTATGGAACATGGAGTCAGGCAGTCTGGGAAATCCATTGTCTTTTTGTGTTGGCTCATCCTCAAACAATAAGATGTCTGCATTCTTTGGATAACTGCCAATGTCTATATTTAAGTAGGTATTTAACTAGGGATTTGATAGAATGGCTATAACTCAAATGGCAGAATGATTTGCAGCAGCCATTTTTTAACAGTTTATCTGTTTCCCACTTTTCGAAATGTCTGAAAGTTCACAGTATACTGGCTAGGAGAGTAAACTTTTTATTTTAATTCCTGAAAACAGCAGTTTGCCTTTCCTTCATCTTTTGAAAGTAAGTGACATTCAATGGAAATCAATGAGGAAGAAATTGAAGCCTGATTTAAAATGATTACTTCCAATACCACTTTTCATAGGAGCTCAATTAAGGGACTTCGTGGCATCTAGAAGCAAGCTATGCAACTCTGTGGTTAATGGCAGATAAAGGTAAGACTCATAGTCATAGCGATGTACAGCACAGAAACAGACCCTTTGGTCCAACTTGTCCATCCTGACCAGATATCCTAACCTAATCTAGTCCTATTTGCCAGCACTTGGCCCATATCCCTCTTAAACCCTTCCTATTTATATAACCATCCAGATGCCTTTTAAATGCTGTAATTGTACCAGCCTCCACCATTTCCTCTGGCAGATCATTCCATACATTAACCACCCTGTGTGAAAACATTTGCCTCTTGGGTCCCTTTTTATATCTTTCCCCTCTCGCCCTAAACCTATGCCCTCTAGTTCTGGACTTGCCCACTCTCAGGGAAAAGACTTTATCTGTTTATCCTACCCCAGCCCGTCATGATTTTATAAACTTCTATAAGGTCACCCCTCAGCCTCCGATGCTTCAGGGAAAATAGCCCCAGCCTATTCAGCCTCTCCCGATAGCTCAAATCCTCCAACCCTGGCAGCATCCTTGTAAATCTTTTTTGAACCCTTTCAAGTTTCACAACATCCTTCTGATAGGAAGGAGACCAGAATTGCACACAATATTTCAACAGTGGCCTAACCAATGTCCTTTACAGCAACAACATGACCTCCCAACTCCTGTACTCAATGCTCTGATCAATAAAGGAAAGCATACCAAATGCCTCCTTCACTATCCTATCTACCTGCGACTTCACTTTCAAGGAACTATGAACCTGCACTCCAAGGTCTCTTTGTTCAGCAACACTCCCTAGGACCTTAACGTTAAGTGTATAAGCCCTGCTAAGATTTGTTTTTCTAAAATGCAGCACCCCACATTTATCTAAATCCACTCCTCAGCCTATTGGTCCATCTGATTTAAGATCCCGTTATAATCTGAGGTAAGCTTCTTCTCTGTCCACCACACCTCCAATTTTGGTTTCATCTGCAAACTTACTAACTTACCTCATATGTTCACATCCAAATCATTTATATAAATGACGAAAATTAGTGAACCCAGCAACAATCCTTATGGCAAACCACTGGTCACAGGCCTCCGGTCTGAAAAGCAGCCCTCTGTCTTCTATCTTAGAACCAGTTCTGAATCCAAATGGCTAGTTCTCCCTGTATTCCCTGAGGTCTAACCTTGCCAATCAGTCTCCCATGAGGAACCTTGTTGAATGCCTTACTGAAGTCCATATAGGTCATGTTTACCGCTCATGCCCTCATAAAAAACTCTATCAAATTCGTGAGATATGATCTCCCACACACAAAGCCAAGCTGGCTATCCCTAATCAGTCCTTGCCTTTCCAAATACATGTACATCCTGTCCCTCAGGATTCCCTCCAACAACTTGCCCACCACTGATGTCGGGCTCACCGGTCTATAGTTCCCTGGTTTGTCCTTACCAGCTTTCTTAAACAGTGGCACCATGTTAGCCAACCTGCAGTCTTCTGGCACCTCACCTGTGACTATCGATGATACAAATATCTCAGCAAGGGGCCCAGCAATCAACACCCTAGCTTCCCACAGAGGTTTGGGGTACATCTGATCAGGTCTTGGGGATTTATCCACTTTTGTGTTTCAAGATATCCAGCACCATCTCCTCTTTAATATGGACATTTTGCAAGATGTCACCATCTATTTCCCTACATTCTATATCTTCCATGCCCTTCTCCACCATAAACACTAATGGAAAATACTCGTTTGGTATCTCTCCCAAGTCCTGCGTAGGAAGCTTGGTGATCTTTATGGGGCTCTATTCTCACCATAGTTACCCTTTCATCCTTAATGTATTTATTAAAAACTCTTTGGATTCTCCTTAACCCTATTTACCAAATCTATCTAATGTCCTCTTTTTGCCCTCCTGATTTCCCTCTTTAGTATGCTCCTGCCTTTATACTCTTCTAAGGATTCACTCAATCTCTCCTGTTTATACCTGTCATATGATTCCTTCTTTTTCTTAACCTAAACCTCAATTTCTTTAGTCATCCAGCATTCCCTACACCCACCAGTCTTGGCAGTTTTGGAAGCATTTTTAAAGCCGTATTTGATGGCTGAAGTGGAGTGGGACGGAATTCAGCATGTCGGAGAGATCAGCAGGTTCTAATCTTCAAATGCTGAACCAGCAAAAAATCTCCATGTTCTACCTTGGCTGGACTAGCAAGGAGCCTGCTATAACTACATATAGCTAAGGGAGACTGGATTGTCATTGTATGTTCTGTTGGATACTAATGTGTGGGCAAGTTGATCGAGCTAATTGTAAAATATATTAACGAGGTACATACCATTTTGTTTTGTGTGTCTCTAAACCTCTTCTTGCTCAAACTTTTAAAAGCTACCCGTCAAAGTAATTGAACAAAGCTTGGCCTAGTATGAAAACCAGCCCTGTTCCTGAGGCATGGGAATTTAGCAAGTTCTTGGGCACTAGCCTATAAATGTAGAATGAAACACTATAGGTTTAAAGCATTGTAAATTGTAGTTTTGAAGTCTAGGCATTTCAGCAAGAACAGGAATACTGGAGAAGTCAATTAGCAGCAATTTTATCCTAAAAGGCCTCCCGCTTTTTTATTATTTCTTTCTCCTAAGAATTTATATTTAATTTACAACTACGCACCTTTTGTACCTAAGATGGCACTGTAAGTGGCAACTTGTAAACTTTGTACTTTACAGTTGAGTACATATGCAATAAAGCTAATTCTAATTCAAAATGGGACCTTAACTTTTTTTTTTGTTAGTCGTCTTTTGACAACGTCTAGTTTAGATGATTATTTTTCTTGCTGTAGTGTTTCGTAGAGAATTGGCTGTTATGAATTTTCAATTTATTCTAACTTTGCCTATGTGTGAGAGTGATACAGGAAGCCAATCTAATTTTCATTACAACAGGAGTTCTTAGTTGTTTCCAATGTGATTTATTAACTGCAGTGAAATGTGAAATAATATGTATGTATTTGTTGCAGTTAGTGACCAAATAATATCTGTCCTGTGGTGCTTGCACAAGAGATTTTGAAAGATAACCAGTCTTGTGAACCATCAACAAGAAAACCAATAAGTTTATCATTGAGCTGTAAATCTGCCTTTGTGAGGAGCACTTGCATGTCTCTGTAGATCTGGTTCTGTTGCACTTGTGAAATGGAAACTCAATGCATATTACTGGGTGCCAGTAATTGCATAGTGGAATATATGGTTGGAAAACTATTTGAGATAGCTTTACACACTCCTAACCATTTTGTGAGCAGCTCAATGCAACTAGAGATGAACACAATTAACATTGATTTCATTGAATCTAAAGGGCAGGCCTTCACTTCTTGCGGTAAATGTTGTCTCAGTGTTATTTTGGGGTCTAATCTGTCTCTGCATGCTCTAGAGTGGATTGCATTCGGCACAATAATTCATAATTTGGTTTTTCAGTTGAATAAAAGGCAAGGAAGACTTGCATTTAAATTGCATTTTTACATGACTGCAGGATGCCCCAAAGGCTTTTTGAAGTATTTTCATTGTTGCAATGCAGGATAAATGCCCACCATTAAATATGTGCACAGCAATCTCCCACAAATTTCCCCTCCGATTCACCAGTTTGGATTCCAAGGAGTCAGAATTTAGGAAGGAACAGCAGCAGAAATTGAATTTTATTTAATCCCAGTAAGAAAGAAATTAAAATCTGTGAGAAGGTCATTATTTCTCCTGATGAATGTGAGACCACCAAAAGATTTCATGAGATTTTTGATTGACTGACTGTAAACTGGTAATTAATTTCCACCAGTGAACTGATAAATTATGGGAACGTAACCTGCAATGATGGAGAACATTGACAATCATCATAGTGAATATTCTTTCCATGTGTGTGAAAATCTCTCACCTCATATTTTTATAAACTATATTTCTAAATACTGATTTCTGATAAACCTATCCAATTTTACTCTAAATTAATCCAAGCTAAATTTACAAATTCCTGTGGTGAATTCCTTGATCAAATTGATGTCTTCCTCTGGGAAGCCTGACCAAGGGGGTTGCACAATGCAGCCATTCTTGCGAATTCAGCCCTGCCTGAGCACTCTGTGGTTGCATGAGGTCTTGACTCTCAGATATAAGGTCAGAATTGCGTTAAGCACTTGTGGATGGCATGTTACAATAGGACTGATACATCTGCTGGAGTGCATATCCAGAGTCTGAATGAGGAATTTCCACTGCCTTGATGGCCTGGGAGTAGTTTTGCAGCATGTGCTGAATATAGTTGTAGCATGTAGTATTGTGCACAGCCTTACCAATTCAAAAAGGGTGAACACTTTCCCTGGAAAGTTGGCCTAGCTGCTTTTGAGGCAGGGAGGTGTCTGGAGCAGAGCATTAGGAATGGATACAACTGGAATACCTGGAGCAAATCTGAGGATATATCAACTAAGGAAGCTTTTTTTTTACCGCCGATCACTGCTGCGGTAATATCTTCACCATCACCACCTTTAATTAAAGAACTAATTATTTAATCTAATAATCATCCTAGATTATTATGGTACTTCAGAGTTCTTTTGGATTTCTATGACTCACTTTATTCAGCACATCAGTGCAAAAAAGTGCACCCGTTTCCACATGCATCTAATCTCCACAAGTAACTGATCACCACATAAGTGCCCATTCTGTTTCATAAACTACTAGCTGCTTTTTCTTGATATATAGCTTCCCTTGGCGCTTCTTTCCCAGTCCCAGTGCTGCTTCTAGCTGGAACCTGATGGCTGTTTTTAGGAAGGAGCATACTTGCCTGGCTCTTATTGCCATGTCATGAGTGGGATGTGTGCATTGTGTGAATTGAGTTACTGGCGTGAACTCACATGTTATGTTCCCAGTGGGTGATCCTTAAACCAAAATAACCACATTTGCTACATGACATCTAAATAAAGAAATTTGAGAAATTTTTTTGCAACTTTGAATTTTTAACATGTATCCGATCATTGCAAATTAACCAAGTAATAGGCAAATAATACTTCAAATAAAAAGAAATTTCAATTTGGATATTTGATGCAACAGAGACCTGTCTTTCCAAACCATAACACAGCCCTTCAGTATTTATGACATTATATAGTTCCACAGTAAACAGTTCTTTGTAGATGGCAAGTCAGGTGACCTATCTGACAATTAGCCCCTAAGGTTCATGTGTATGTTTATCATTAAGATTTGCTTCGATGAGCCCTCTGTCCCTTAGGTCATGACAGCCCTGATGTTGTAGCTTTCTAAAGTTTCTTTCAACGACAAATATCACCCAGTCAACAGTGTCTCGGGAGGTCTCCTCCTTCTCCTTCCACAAGGATCTCAGTGAGTCTCCAATTTAACTCTTAGCTTCTTCCTTGCCTCCACATTCCTGATGAAGGGCTTATGTCTGAAACGTTGACCCTCCTGCTCCTTTGATCCTGTCTGCCCTGTTGTGCTTTTCCAGTGCAACACTTTTTGACTCCTGACTCTCCAGCATCTGCAGTCCTCACTGTCTTTCTGGACTATTAACACAGCTTTCCACATTTCGGGTCTTTTCAGCCAACTCTCACATTTATCCAAGTTTTTTATTCCTACCAAACAGGAAACGTGTTCTCTTCCTGTGAGATTTGCTGCTTCTCCTCACAAAATTACTTACATTCCACTTTCTATGTCTATTTTTTTTTTGTCTTCATCTGTATTGATCACCTTCACTTTCCAGCTCTCCTGCTAGAAGCTCTCCTTTGTCTTGCAACCTTCCATTTATATCTAGCCACACAGCTTTTTATTTTCTTCATTCCTGTTGGTAATGCTTCCATGTCAAGGTAGCTAGGTAATCAGGATCAGAATTATTTATTATCCAGGAAAATTGCAATTGATCCTTTGGTTATTACAAATTCTTACATTCTGTTTATCATTGTCAAAAACAGTTACAGATACCCTGCACACACTTTCAAGAAATTACAAATTCTCCTTACTGTACTACTTCACACAACTTCAGCCTGAATAATGTGACAAAGAAGATGATGCCATTTGTGCAAATGTAGCTTTCTTCACTTCAGTGAGGCCCCAGGAAAGAGGATTAGAGAGGTGGTGAAAGTGTTATCCCACTGTATGTCAAATATTAGGCATTTTTGCAAATGGGAATAGTCCCATCAGATGGAATTTCTATCCAAATATCTGAGGCATCCACAGACTGCTTCTACTTTGCAGTTCTAAAGGAGAAAAGGTTTTTAGTCGAGTAAGAAGTTGGCTGAGAATGACCAGAAAGTATGTAGATGACTCTCCACATTCGACACTATGAACTGATGCCAAAGTATTTTTGCACTTTGTATAATTTCTACCTCATTCGGTATAGTGGCTTTTTTCACAGTCATAATATTCCTGATGAAGGGCTTTTGCCCGAAACGTCGATTTTACTCCTCCTCGGATGCTGCCGGAACTGCTGTGCTTTTCCAGCACCACTCTAATCTAGACTCAGTTATAATAATCTGGCCTTTTTTTTGTTTCCATGTTATCATTGTACTGGAGACTTCCTTGAGCAAATTCACCAATTTGTATTAGTTGCTTTACAAATTTGTATAGTAATAATTCACACAACAATCTTTCAGAATTTTATTTGTAAGCTGAATTGTGAGTGGTGTGTAACATTTTGTTTGATTAAAACATCTTACTATGTTTGAGCTTGTCTGCCATGTGGACTTTGCCATTCTGATGACTCAATTCCACTCATTTAGAATAACTCTGGCCTAGCTGAACAGCTAATTTAATTTTAAAGTGCTTCATTCACAAAACTGTAGTGCAAATATCTCTAGATCTCAATGAAAATCATTGTTATGCTGGCACAATAATACTGCAATGAGATATATCAGTGGCCGTGCAATTGCCAGAAATAACCTGAGTACAAAGTTTTGAAACTTATGGGACACTGGATTGCAATATAGTACTTGGCTGAAATTTAATCCAGACTGTTTTAACTTCCATTATTTCCAAGTAACAGTCATTTTAGTCTATTGAAAGACTCATCCAAGTCTCAGCCTTTCCAAAGTTAAAGTTAACTCTAAACAAAGCCTCACACCTAAGATGCATTCTCTGACCCGAGATGTCGCCTCTTTTATACTGATAAAACCTTAAGTTTTCTCAGGAGAAAGAAATTCAGCATTTTACATATTAATCAACCAAAACCTGCATCTCTATTCTAGCTGATTAAAGACTTAACAACCATCTAGGTTTTAGCAATACATTTGTACCAGTTGTATGACCCTTTGATCTTTTACTTAAATTCTTTGTCTGATGTATTGCCTCTCACTAGCTACCTGAAGAAGGGATGGGGCTCTTAAAGCTTGTGGTTTCAAATAAGAATTTCACTGGTGATTTTTGACTTTGTTCACCCCAATCCAACACTGGCACTTTCACATCAATGTTTCCGGTTTGGTCCAGCATTCTCTTGGATCACTGCGTTATTTGGCAGATTAATCCAAATTTTCACTTGTGTGGGAGTTTCTGGTTGGTTGCAGCTGTGAATAGGAACGTTGTTGGATGCTGCTGTCCATTGAAAAGACAAATGGAAAACCATGGACCTGACTGACTGACTCACTGACTGACTTCCTGTGCTGCCATCATTGTGGACTTGGTGCTTCACTGGGTAGATTTACCCTCCCAACTGATGATGATCAATAGTTATGCTATGTTTGTGACACATAATAATTTCAGCACGGCATTGATGCAGATGTTAGCTTGGTAGTTGCTGTTTCCTAACTACATACAGACTTCATCCCTCTCTAGGGCAGCAGTCTGAAGCTTAGTCAACCTGCTTGGTGTCTCATTTTTTTACTAGAGTTGAACTTCTGACTTCCTAACCAATCTCAAAAATTGCTTGTTTCCACCTCCTGGCAACGTTGCATGACCTCACCCCTGTCTTGACTCATTTGCTGCTGGATTTTTATGCCACTGGAACCTATTGATTTCTAACAATCTACTCTTCCTGCATTATCAACTCCATAAACTTGAGGTCACCCAAAACTCTGCTGCCTGTAACTTAACTCCCAGGAAGTCCCTTTGCCATATCATCCCATGTTTTCTGACCTAGATTGCAAATCGTAGAAACCCTGCAATCTGGAAGCCGGCTGTTCGGCCCATTGAGTCCATAATGACCCTCTGAAGAGCACCCCACCCAGACCCATGCCCCTACCCTTGTAACCCTGTATTTAAATTGGGCTCCCACTCCAGAAATGACATGAATGTAAACGTCTCCTTCTTCTTTCCAGATCTGTAAATGGCGTTGCTCTTCCCTAGCTCTATACTTTCCTCCAACATAACCTGACTTCAGTGTATCTATGCTCTTGTAATTCTGGCATCTTGTGCATTTCCAATGATAATTATGCAACATTAGTGGCTGTAATTTCAGCTGCCTAAGCCCCAAGTTGTGAACCTTTCTCCCTACACCACTCGATCTCATTTTCCTCCTTTTAATACATTTCTTAAAACTTTCCTCATTGACAAAGCTTTTGGCCACCTGACATAATATTTCTTTATGTGCCTTGGCATCATATATTTTAAATCTTATTTAAATATTAGTTAAATGCTATGCCAGAGACCCAACTTCCTGCAGCTTTTACATGAGTGTTCTGGGCTGCTCCTCTTCAGAAATCCAGTGTTACAGCAGAAATGCTGAACGGGAACCTATGGCATCTTGCTTTTTGAAAAGGCTAGTATGAGAACAGCTTGAATCCATAACTTTGTCACATTGTTAAACAGCTCCTCTGACACCATTCACTTGAATCTTGACAAAGGATGGGATTTAAAACTCTGGTCTTTGATCAAGAATTTGGCTTGAACCCAATTCAGCAAATCTGCATTTGGCTTCAGAAGCCCGAGTAAGTTATTTTGGGATAAAAGCTTAATCCAGGACTACATGTGACCTAATCACATTATTCTGCTTTTGAAAATGCTGATGTCTGTCGCTTAATTTCAGACAGGAGTATGCCAACCTCACTTCGCCATGAATAGTCAGTCACATGATACCAGGTTGTAGTCCAGATTTATTTGAAATTACAAGCTTTCTGAGCGCTGCTCCTTTGTCAGGTGACCGCACCTGACAAGAGTAGAGCTCCAAAATCTTTATTTCAAATAAACCTGTTAGACTATAACTTAAATTTTTAAGTGCTCCATATTTTCTGAGCTATGCGGTACAATGTGTTCTTTTGAAAGAGTGAGGGAGAATTTAAGACTGAATGAGTACCACAGAGTTTGGTAAAGAAATTATCTAACTACAGACTTCTCGTTAAGCTACAGATTATCTTAAAAAAAAAACTAAGTGCAATGGAGAGCAGAGAAACATCCCAGAGCCTGCAGACAAGAGAGTGACTATCTCTATCTCTACCTCTCTCTACCTGATCAATCATTGTTATCAAAGAATGAATATAGCATGTCATCATTGCAAGTATCAACAATAGGACTGAGGAAATAACTTATCACCTTGTAGTCCGGACTCTGAAATCTTTTCAAGTTTGTTTACCTTGTTTATATTTTTCTACCCACAGTATCTGTGTTAAGCCATTTATCTTTCTGTTTGATTTAATGTGAGTGAGTGTTTATATGGTTGAATGGTTATATTTTAAGTTAGTGGTGACTGAGAAACCCTTTTCTCTGCTCTTGTTAAAGTTAAATGTGCTAAAATAAATGGTTATTTCTCAATTACTGATGAAGCCTGGTATGGATTGCATTCAGCCAGGCAAATTGGTCATCTTGGTGGTCTCACTGGGATTTTTTACAGCTTGTGTAACAGTGGGGCACGATCATTGGTGCATTCTTCCCAGTTGACATATAAAGGCTGCCTGTCAGGATCTTTAGAATGAGGGTAAGATTGGATGTGGACTTAATGTCAATGGTAGTACTGTACTGCTGTATTGGTTTTCTCATAGATAGCATTAGAAACAGGCAGAACTATCTGGCAGTTAGAACAGGTATCTCTGATGTATTTGCAGAAATTAGCAAAAGCCAGAGTCTGGAATTGGCAAATAAATTGCATCTTTCTAAAGAGCCAAGAGGTATTTGAAATACTGGCAAAACACCTGGGATTGGTGGAAGTACAGGTGAAGTTCACCAATCAGTGAACCACATGAATTGGTAAGGATTCTATTACAGTTAAAACAGCTTGAACATGTGAAAGAGACAAAGCAGCTCAAAATAGAAAAGAAAATGTTTGGAATCAAGAAAAATGGAAAAGGATATTTAAAAAGTAAGAGATGGAGATGAGAAAAGTTGAACTTGAATTTCAGAGAGGAGGTGTAAAAAAAAAAGGACAGAGATAATAGCCATAATCTAAAGTCCAGTGGGGGAGTATTTATGTTTGCACAGGTGCTGCCAAAATGTTAAGAAAAGGATGTGGAGGCATTATTAATGTCACTTGAGAAGGTAGTAAGACAAATGAAATGACCAAAGGATAACTGGACATTTGCCGATGCAGAGCAGGTTGACAGGCAGAGCACTTCACATTGATACATCACTGTCAGAAGAGGATTCTGTGGGTTATGGTACAGTAAAAAGAGCTATTCTAGGTTTGTATGAGTTAATGTTTTGCCTGTGCACTTCAAAAAGTGAGAGATTTGAAGAAACTGTTTGTGAAGACCTATATTAAATTTGAAAGGATAAGGCAAAGCAATGTTAACAGATGGATACAGGCATTGGGAGTAAATACCATGCATGATACACTCAATTATTCTTTGAAGAATTTAAAAATCTTTTGTCATTGGAACTCCTGTTATAGATCAAAGTGTTGCAACTATTAGACAGGGAGCAAGAATGGCTGTTTATGAACTGATCCATAAAACTAGATCTTTTTTTATCTCACTTTCATAAACATGAGAAGGATAGATAGTGGGAATATGAAAGGAAGGCAAGTAGGCAGAGTAAAGATAGGGCAGCTGGGAATGCCCCTCCTTAGAGCAGAAAGGAAGGAGCTGAAGATGGAGGTGAGATCAAAGGCCTCAAAGTTTCCATTGTAATAGAGATACACCACCTTCTTTCAGAATGCTGGGAGTTGTGTGGGAAGCCCCAAGGACTTATTGTAGTTCTTAACAGTGAAGCCTAAAAGGAACTCAAGGAAAATACCACAGATTTCATACACAATACCAGCAGACATCAGTGTGCCGTTATTGGGGAAAAAAAATCAAGTGGACTGTGAGGAAAGAAAACTTTCACAAGGTAAAGAATATTTACCCTGTATATATTATTTTCTCATACATAGTATCTGTGTTAAACAAATTGTTTTGTCTGACTTTATTTGTGAATGTGTGTATGTGATTTTGGTCTTTTTCAAGGGTACAGTACACATTGCATTGTGGTAGATTTGAAATCCTTCATGTCTCTACTCTTGTTAAAGTTAAGTGTATAATAATAAATAGCTCTTCCAATGTAATGGTCGAAAACCTGATGTGAATTACTTGTATCCTGAGTAGCAGTCAATTAGGCAAATTGATTGTTTTGTTTGTCTCGTTGGGATTTTATACATTTTTGGGATGGCTTATGGAACAGTGGAGCATGATTATTCCTGCCCTCTTCCCAGTTAAGTTGTGACAGTATAGCAATAAATGCAGGAAAACAATAGTAAAATTAGGACAGAGGTAAAAGCAAGTGAAGGCTGAGCACTAGATCAAGATTCTCCATTCCTTTGCTCCATACCATCATGATCCTGTAACCATGGAAACAACTGTGGTTGATTATGGCAGATTGTAAATTCAGATTTGATTTAAAAGAATACTTTTAATCAAGTTGTTTGGATGTGTTATGACGTACCCCCATGGCTAGGTGGCACTTGATCCAGGACTTTCTGGCTCAGAGGTAGGAATATTACCACTATTGTCACAAGACCCTGTTTTAATTGCTATACTGCTATTTCACTTGAATTACTTCAGTGTTTGGGAGATATTTTGTAGATATTTTCCACAGATTACGTGAGTAGCTATGGTATGGTATGGTATGGTATCTGTAAGAAATGTATATGTCTATTAAAATTTATACATATGGCAACAATAAGAAATAAAAAATAAACACTTTTTAAAATTATGCCTTTCATGGACTCAGGAATTTCCAAATTTCTTAATTCATTTAAATATTTCTTTTTTATAATATATTTGTATTAAGAAAAAATAGATTTTTAAATATTGCAAATACAAAACAATGCAATTCAAAACAGTACAAAAATAGTACAAAACTAAACCCAAATAATAAAAACAAATTCCCCAACCCACCCTCCTATATGAATGTATAAACATATACAGAGAAGTATAAAATTAAATAAAAACCTAAACTAGCTATTTAACTAACTAAATAAATACCTAACAACAAACAAATAAATAGTAATAACTCAGCCCAGCCAAACAAAACACTCATACGTTCACAGTTCCTCCTCCCTGGATATTGGACTCATGAAACACAATCGTTACAGGTATATAAAAGCCCTTGTTAGTGTGGCAGATAAATCTGTGTCCAGGTATTTCAAATAGGGTTGCCATGTCTGGTAAAAATTCTCAGTTTTGTGGTGTACCATATTTACATAGAACATAGAAAAAAAACAGCCCAGTACAGGCCCTTTGGCCTTCGATGTTGCGCCGATCCAAGCCCACCTAACCTACACTAGCCCACCCCCTTGTAATACCCGACTCCATACGCGGGAAAAGGTTCATACTGTCGTCCCTATCTAACCCCCTAATCATCTTGTACACCTCAATCAAGTCACCTCTAAACCTTCTTTTCTCTAGTGAAAACAGCCCCAAGTGCCTCAGTCTTTCCTCATACGATTTTCCTTCCATACCAGGCAACATCCTGGTAAACCTCCTCTGCACCCATTCCAGTGCCTCCACATCCTTCCTATAGTATGGCAACCAAAACTGCACACAATACTCCTGGTGCGGCCACATCTGAGCCTTATACAACTGCAACATGACCGCAGGGCTCCGGAACTCAATTCCTCTACCAATAAAAGCCAGTACGCCATATGCCTTCTTCACCACACTATTTACCTGGGTGGCAACTTTCGGAGATCTGTGTACATGGACACCAAGATCCCTCTGCTCATCCACACTACCAAGTATCCGACCATCAGCCTAGTACCCCGTCTTTTTGTTACTCTTACCAAAGTGAATCACCTCACACTTACCTACATTGAACTCCATTTGCCACCTTTCTGCCCAGCTCTGGAACTTATCTATATCCCGCTGTAACCTGACACATCCTTCCTCACTGTCAACAACTCCACCGACTTTCGTATCATCCGCAAACTTGCTCACCCAACCTTCTAGCCCCTCCTCCAGGTCATTTATAAAAATGACAAACAGCAATGTTCCCAAAACAGATCCTTGCGGAACATTGTTATGGAGCATATTCCCCTGTGAGAAAATCCAGGGGAATATGCTCCATAACACCTTCTAGCCCCTCCTCCAGGTCATTTATAAAAATGACAAACAGCAATGTTCCCAAAACAGATCCTTGCGGACATTGTTATGGAGCATATTCCCCTGTGAGAAAATCCAGGGGAATATGCTCCATAACAATCTTCCGCCAACCCGACAGGCCTGGGGGGTTTTCTGATATCCAACCTAGCAAGATATTCTTCCTTGCACAGAATGTAAGAATATTGAAAGATTTTGCCTTATGCGAGTCTGCAGGAAATACAATGGGTAGGCCCAAAAGGAGCGAAATAGGGTCCTTCTCCACCCCTGCACCTAAAATCCTCTCCATTGCACCCACCACAGCGCTCCAATATGTTTGAAGCCTGTCACAAGACCAAAGACAATGGGTAAGAGTACCCGTACAGAACTTGCACTTGGGGCATGCTGAAGATATCCCTGGTTTAAATTTTGATAAACGGTCTGGGGCTAAGTGGACCCTGTGGAGAATCTTGAACTATAAAGCATGGGTCCTATTGCAAATTGATATCTTCCTTGCATTCTCCCAAATATCCTCCCATGCCTCTGAAGAAACTTCAACACCCAGCTCTCTCTTTCCCACATCTTGCAGAGTCGATCAGACTCCTCTGAGGTGGCACGCCCAATTGGTGACATAGAGTACTGACAGAGAGTGTGCTCTTAGCCCTTAGGAAGAGAGGTACTATGTCAGATTTGTAGGGATCAGTCAAAAGTGTGGTCCTTTTTTGAATAAAATCCCTAACTTGAAAAAAGCGAAAGAGGTCTCTATTAGGTAACTCGTACTTCTATACTAACTGATCGAAGGATATCATTACATCTCCCTCAAATAAATCACCCATGCAAGATATACCCCTAGCTGCCCAACGTTTAAATCCTGAATCTATCATACCTGGTTGAAAACTCGGCATACCCACTAAAGGTGTAAACAAAGATGTTTTGCCAATATTACCTTCCCTCTGCCGAATTGCCCTCCTGCTTTAACAGTATTGATGACTATTGGGTTATGCCAATATTCCCTAACTGTCCTCACCTTGTCCAAAAACCGCAAACTGGTAAGGGGGCACCTTGCCTGGGAGACTTCGATATCTAGCCATATTGAAAGAGGGTCCCCACAAACCCAATCACTTATGTAGGTCCAAAGTGAGCTTAATTGGTAATTTTTAATGTCCGGAAGGTCTACTCCCCCCAATCTGTGAGGCAACTGCAGTTTGGCTAATTTAATGAGGGACTGTTTATGGTGCCAGATAAAGGAGCTGAACCAACTGTTCAGTCTCCTGAGTGTTTGTTTATTGAAAATCGGGGGAGCATCCGTATAGGGTATAGCAAACGAGGGAGAATATTCATCTTAAGCGCTATCAGACCCAACCGTGAGACTGGGAGTGCCTCCCATCTTTGGAGATCTTGTTTAATTTTTTCAAATAATTGAGTAATCTTGGCTTTGAACAGCCAATCCAGAACTGGAGTAATGAATATGCCCAAATACACACCACCCTGCTGTGACCACCTAAATGGGAATCTATAGTCACAAGAGCCAACTCTTTCGTAAGACCACCCATAGGCATAGCCTCTGATTTAGCAAAATTAATCTTATACCCTGAAAAAGCACCAAACGCGTGAATGTATTGTATGAGGCAAGGCACAGAAACTGCTGGATTTGTCAAGAAAATTAGAACATTATCTGCATACAGCGCATTCTTATGTAATTTTGACCCCACTTCTGGAGCTGATATATTGAGATCCCCACGTTAAACATTTCTTTGTTAACATGCCAATAATTGTTATTGTTGGAAATAAAAAAAACTATAAACCGTAAATAATACCATTATTAAAATGCTTTCTTTACATGCAACGTGCTCATGTTTTGAATATTAAGTAGTATTATTTAGATAGCAAAATTCCGTTTAATGAAAGCAGGATCAAAATGGTATCTAAAACACTATTAACAACTCTATCCTCTCATCTAGTTCACTCATTCCTCATTGGGAAATTTCTGTGTTTTATTTTTGATGCAAAATCCCAGTAAATGGCCATTCTAATTCTGGTTGAGTGTGTTAGTGATGACTCTTGATCTCCCCAGAGTTGACTTATTGATTGATGGATGGATTGATTGATTTTTGTTGTCATAGAGATGTATAGCATGGAAATAGACCCTTCAGTCCAACTTGTCCATGCTGACCAGATATCCTAAAATAATCTAGTCCCATTTTGCAGCCTTGGCCCATATCCCTCTAAACCATTTACAGGGGCTGAACAGAGGCTCAGTGGTTAGCACTGCTGCCTCACAGCGCCAGGGTCCTGGGTTCAGTTCCAGCCTTGGGCGACTGTCTGTGTGGAGTTTGCACATTCTCCCCATGTGTCTGCATGGGTTTCCTCCGGATGCTCAGGTTTCCTCCCACAGTCCAAAGATGTGCAGATCCGGTGAATTGGCCATGCTAAATTGCCCATAATGTTAGGTGCATTAGTCAGAGGGAAATGGGTCTGGGTGGGTTACTCTTCGGAGGGTCGGTGTGGACTTGTTGGGCCGAAGGGCCTGTTTCCACACTGTAGGGAATCTAATCTAATCTAAACCCTTCCTATTCATACACCCATCCAGATGCCTTTTGAATGTTGTAATTGTACCACCTCCGTGACTTCCTCTGGCAGCTTGTTCCATGCATGCACCACGCTCTGTTTGGAAGTGTTGTCCCTTAGGCCCCTTTTTAAATTTTCCCCCTCTCACCCTAAACCTATGCCCTCTAGTTCTGGACTCCCCAACCCCAGGGAAAAGACCTTGTCTATTTACCCTATCCACACCCCTCATGATGTTGTAAATTTCCATATGGTCACCACGCAGCCTATACTGAGATATAGTGACAAGGTGTTTTGTGTGCTTATACAAGCAGATTGTACCGTACAAAGTGCATCAGAGTAGCAGAATAGAGTGCAGAATATGGTCTTACAAGTGCAGAGAGATCAGAATTAACATTGAGAGGTCTGTTCAAAAGTCTGACAACAGGGAAGAAGCTGTTCTTGAATCTGTGTACGTATGTTCAAACTTTTATATCTTCTGCCTGAAGGAAAAGGGTGGGAGGTAGTATAACCGGGGTGGGAGGGGTCTTTAGCTATGTTAGTTGGTTTCCCGAGGCAGCGGGAAGTACAGATGGAGTCAATGGGTTGGAGGTTGGTTTGCATGATGGACTGGGCTATGTTCACGACTCTCGATAGCTTCTTGCAGTCTTGGGAAGAGCAGTTGCCAAACCACCCTGTGATGTACCTCGATAGAATGCTTTCAATGGTGCATCTATAAGAATTGGCAAGCGTTCTTGTAGACATGCTGAATTTCTTTAGCTTCCTGAGGAAGTAGACATATGGTTGTCATTCAATCAGATCATCTTTAAATTGTCACGTCAGTTTTACGTCCAACTGAAAGGACAGAAGTTATCAGTTTAATGTCACCTGGTCCATCTTTGACTCTTCCCTTCTCTTCCTCGACATCTCTATTTCTATTTCTGGGGATAGACTGGCCACCAATATCCACTATAAACCCACTAACTCCGACAGTTACTTGAACGCTACATCCTCACACCCTTCTATCTGTAAAGACTCTATTCCATTCTCCCAGTTCCTCTGTCTCTGCCACATTTGTTTTGATGATGCCAATTTTGACAAGGGAGCCTCTGAAATGTCCACCTTCCCCAGCATCATTGTTGACAGAGTGCTCAGCCAGGTCTGACCCATCTCCCGCACTCCAGCACTCACCCCCTCTCCTCCCTCCAGCAACAGTGAGGCCCCATTGTCCTTACCTACCATCCCACCAACATCCACATCCAGAGGATCATTAGCTGCTATTTCTGCCACCTCCAGCAGGATGCCACTACTAGACAGCCATTCCCTCTCCTCCCTTGCCAGTCTTCTCCAGGGACTGTTCCCACTCTTCACTCCCAACACCCCACCGTAGCCTCATGGCACCTTCCACTGCAACTATAGAAGGCGTGACATCTGTTTGTTTACTTCCTCCCTCCTTAGTATCGAAGGGCCCATACACACCTTCCAGGTGAAGCAGCGCTTTACCGGCCCTTTTCACAATCTAGTCTTTGCTGCTCACAATGTGGTCTCTTCTACATTTTGGGGAAATGAAACGTAGACTGGGTGACCACTCCACAGAACACCTTGAGTTCTGTACATAAAATGGACCCTGACTTTCCAGTTGCCTGCTACTTCAGCACACCACCTTTTGTTCTCTGGCCAACATCTCTGTCTCAAACCTGCTGCAGTGCTCCAGCAAAGCTCAATGCAATCTGGAAGAACAGCATCTCATTTTCCACTTGGGGACCCTGCAGCCTTCCGGACTGTATATCAATTTCAATTACTTTAGTGCTTGAAAGTTCTCTCAAATTGTTATCCCAACCAATACAGACCAAGCCTTGTTATTACATAGTCTGCTATTGCACACAACCCATTGTGTTTGCCACTAACAGTCCCCATTAATAGCTCTTTACCTTCCTAGCCAGATCATTCTCCACTCCTTTGTTTGTCCAACTGTTGTTCTTCTCTTTCTATTTGGGCTCTTTCCCTACTTATCACTTACTCTTTTAACCCACCCTGTCTTCTGCATATAAACCAACATTTTCCTAACTACCAACAGTTCTGAAGAAAGATCACTGGACCTGAAACATTAATTCTGATTTCTGTCCATAGATTATGCCAGACCTGCTGAGGTTTTCCAGCAACGTTTTGTTTTTGTTTCAATTTAATGTCTCATCAGAAAGATCACTCATTGTCATTGCAGCTATCTGAAAGCACTTGGTGCTCAAGAATCAACATTAAATTTGGAACCTTTTGACTCAAGAGGGTTTCTTTAAATTAGTTTATCTGTATTCTTTCATGGAGTGTGGAGGTCACCAGCAAGGTGTCTTTGTTTGCTCCAAATTGCCTTGAACTGAGGGTCTGTCAGCTGGCAGTTGCGAGTCAATACATTGCTAGGGGTCTGGTAAGGCTTGGAGATTTCCAAATGAAGTAGTGAACTAGATGAGATGATAGAATTGTTGATAGTGTTTTAGATACCATTTTGATCTTGCTTTCATTAATTGAATTTAACATGCCAATAATTGCTATTGTTGGAAATCAAACCTTAAATAATACCATTATTAAAATGCTTTCTTTACATGCAATGTGCTCATGTTTTGAATATTAAATAGTATTATTTAGATAGCGAATTAGTGATTACCAATCAATTTAAAGGGAGCTCTTCAAACAAAATGAGACTATCTTCTTTAAACATTGGTATAGAACCCAGGCATACAGGAGTGAATGTTTGTTTTTGTTAATCCTAACCAGTTTATATCCATGCATTAAATTAGATTTTAGTTCTGAAGACCATTCTTTTTCTCTGATGTAATAAGAATTATCTTGTGCCTCCTTTTGTATTGAGACACAGTGTGTAAGAATATACTTCACATGTATGAGAGATTGTCACATTTTAAAATGTGACAGAGATTCCCATGGTAATACCTATATGTAAATGTTTGCGCTGTTTGATGGTCAGGTTAATTTCTGTTAATGCTGGCTTGGCTAAGTGGAAAATGAGCATGTAATAGTGGCTGGTATACCAATCCAGTTCAAAATTATGTTCTGTTTATTTAATGAAAGGGAGATTCCATTTTCCTGTTGGGTGGATGTAAATGATTGTGTCAAAGAAGAACAAGGTCAACATTCATCCACCAAGCAACATGGGCCATACATAGCAAATTATACCAATGACTAGTTAATCTATTTGCCTGACCTGGATTATGTGCAAAATATTAACTGCTGCTTTTGGCTTCATAACAACAGTGGCTGCACTAAACAAGTAAATCATTGGTTTAAAAAGCACTCTTGGGATGCCCTGAGGATAAGTAAGGCAATGTATAAAATTAACTTCTCTGCTGTTTTGCACAACTGGTCAGAACTTGAGCTGCCACCATCTGTTCATGTGAAAGTTGCACAGGCCCCTTTCTGAAGTTGCAAACAGATGTCACAATTTTGAATTCCCCACCCCAAAGGCATGTTGTGAAATGGAAAATGAGTGTCACCAGATTGTCTTTTAAAGGAAATGGAGTCCCTGATAACCTTTTTTGGGGAAAGGACCATATGTAGCTGTCTGTAGTGCCCCCTGAGGTGGTGAGGCAAGCTGCATATTAATAAATTATCTGTAGAACCAAGGAATAATGAGAATGAGATGACTTGTGTCGATGGGCCAGGCAGTGCTCCATGCAGACCTTATACAATTGAAATAACCAGAGACTCTGCAAAGTTCTCCCTGTTGATATCAAAGGGTGAAGGCAAGTTAGGGTGACTTGTCCTATAGACTGGTCAAGTACCTGATCGATAGATATAATAATAAAGGCAAAATACTGCAGATGCTGTACTTCTAAAATAAACCCACAGAATGCTGGTGAAACTCAGAAGCATCTGTGGAGAGAGAAACAGTTAACAGTTTGAGTCTGGTATGACTTTTTTCAGAACCCTGACAGAGAATCCTTCACAACTATCTGTTAACCTCCCAATATCCTGAATCACTGATTCTCTGATTTCATCTTCCCTGTTTTGTCAGTAGAATATATTCACCAGAGATGGGTTGGGGCTGCGTGTCTAATATCCAGCAAGAGATCAGAAATTGACATTTCCACTGTTGGCCAGGAATCCCTTCTACTCTCCAACTCAATTGGTGGAGGTTTTCTGTTGCTGGGGGATCCAGAGGGGGGAGTTTATCCTGCGAATTGAGGGCCCGAGCTGAATTAAATTCCACCCACTCCAGTGAATAATTCAAACCTGCTGTGGTGATCTTATGTATTCTCTTTTTAGAAGGTTTACTCTGTTCACAATAGAAGCCTCCCAAAGAGTGGTGATGGAAGAATATCCCCCTCTTCACTGCTGTTGTCCCTGGTCTCTGTTCCTCCACCAAGTCGAGCAGGAATGTAGGAATGTCAAATCCACAGAAAATGACAGATCAAACAGAGCACACCTGCCTGCATTACAAATGCAAGAGGGAAGGGCTATAATTTTGGACCATTAATATGATTGCTCCAAGCCCTGACTTCACAAAGTCAAACACTTTTTTTGCTTTCAATAATTGACGTTACTTGAGTAGACAGACTTTGCCTCAAGTGCTGCCACTTACAATCACATTCAGGGTTTGTTTTTCGAGCTATTTAAAGACAAGTGATTGCAGCTATTCAGGAGACTAACTTGGATGATTGCGAGGCGGATATGAAGTGGTGACTGGGGGTATGCTGATGTAGCATTGGTGGGCAGTTATGCAGCGGCTACTTAGTTACATCCTAACATCTGGATTCTTGTCCCTTATGGCAGAAAATGTGGCATGAGCATTTTGTGAGCTTGTGTGTTGGGGGGTAATGTGGAGTCCAGTCAGATAACAACAAAACAAAAATCATGATAAATCTGTAGTCTTGTTTCATGTCCCTGTGTAACCTGCTTCTCCAGGAGAGCCAGATGTTCCTCTGTGTAAAGCAGGGGTTAATCTTACAGTCATCACCTTTTTCAGTCTGCAGCTGAAGTCTATGGATAGTACTCCTTCAAAATGACTGGAAAAGTATGGATTGCCTCTGTTACCATGTGACAGTCTGACCAAAGAGTCCTCATGCACACCCCAGTGATTTGAGGCTGCATTCCTACAGAAAGAACACTGGACTGTTTTTCTGATTTTGTAGATGGGAAGCTCTTCAAGTGCCTTAACACACAAATAGGGATGTGTAATGACAGTGGGCCAGCAGGAGAAAGTGAGTACTGCAGATTCTGGAGACCAGTCATAAGATGTGATACTGGAAAAGCACAGCTGGTCAGGCAGCATCTGAAGCAGGAGAGTCGATGTTTCGAGCACAAGCTCTTCATCAGGAATGTGGGTGGAGCTGAGAGATAAATGGGAGGGGTGGGGGGATGGTAGCTAGGAATGCCTTGTAGATGGAGGAGGAGCTCTTCCTCTATAAGGCATTCCTAGCTACCTTCCACCTACCCGCCACTCCCATTTATATCTCAGCACCCCCCTTGGGGCCTCCCAATGTTCTTGATGAAGAGTTTATGCTCAAAAGGCTGACTCTTCCAGAGCAAATGGGAAAATTTGAATTTGACAGAAATCTAACAAAAATAAGCTACCCTAATGGCTTAACCATTATCAATTGTTAAAAACTGATTTTTGCCTTACCAACATCCTTTAGGGAAGGCAATCTACTGTTTTTACTCCGTTTGGCTTCCATGTGACTCCAGACCTACGGTGCAGGCAATACTTATAAATGAGATGCAGAAGTGTATTAATATTAACTTTAAACTTTCAACATGTGAATGTTTCCTGGTACATACAGTGGCTACTTTATATTGTGCTCTCTGGTGTTCTGACTTGCAAAAATACTCAAACAGAATCTTGGGAACAGACTATAATTTGGTTAACTTGAGATGGATAATAAATGCTAGCCTAGCCAGTGATATCAGTCTCCCATGAATGAATTTTAAAAAAAAAAGGAGTGAGGCGCAGGTTGATTTAAATGGTTGTCTTAGTTTTTGTTTATTACACTTTTGGAAACAAGACCATTAAGCTTTTTAGAACATTTAATTGGCTCTGAGTCATTGTAGCAGCTCCTTAGACTGGGTGTGAGCAGATCGCTTCAGCTGCTTTGGTTGTAATGCAGCGATCTGAGTCTTCTTTGCTTCACTTACTCCAGCAAGACTTGCTTACTTATTTCTGCAGTGAAATATGGAGGAAGAGAAACGAGTAGAACTAATTGGGTAATAGGCTCATTGAAGAGCCAGAACCGGCATTGTGGGTAAAATGGCCACCTTCACCACTGTCTAATTTATAATGACCTGCAGACCGGCTTTCCAATAGAACAACTGGGTTGAATCTTCCAGGAGTACATACACTGAACAATTTGGGCTGCGATGGGTTAAATGACAGAATCTGTTGAAGATTACTTTTGTTGGCCGAAACTCATGGCAAAGTTCATGCATTTGCTGAGTGAGGTGAGTTATTCACTAGGCAGTGGTAAGTTGTCAATTAATGGGTATTATTGCTTCAAAAATGCCGATTTAATGTACAATTTGCCTCATTAGTATTCAGATTCCTATCTTATGAAATGCACCGAACAAACTAGACACTGAACTCTCAACAGGGAAATCACATCAACTTTGGCTTGCAACTTGCTCCAATGGGCTTCCATGTTGGGCATTAGGCATCAACAATTCAGGACATGCTCCATGGGCATCGCCACATACACCCATTCATGGGCAATGCCGTCTGAGCTGTGTCTATCTTTAAGAATCCTCATGGCACATCTGCATTCACTTAGAGGACACTTTGATGCTGTACCTCTGGCTGCACCAGCAGCTGTCATTGTGATGCTGCAGTGAGGACTTTGTGGACTCAATGACACACTTCGCTCGTGGACTGGACCAGGATACATCTCCATTCATTTTGTTCACTTTCAGAGCGCACACACATTCTGAATTTTTCCAAACGCTTACAGCATCCCTGCCTTGCATCACCTTTTCTGTGCCCTGCCTTTAACCCAGAGATACCAGGCTCACCATACTACTCTATTGTCATGTCTGAGGTAAATATCAGAAACTAAACAGTACAGCTGTGGGCTAACAGTGCTTACCCAGAGGCACAATGATATTTTAAAGATGGTATAAGTGCCAAGGAGGCCAGTCTATGTTGGATGTTCCACAGTGGCAAATTCCAGGAATAGCACCTGGTAATGTGGGCCTAGATTCAGACATCAAGAATGCCATAGGGTCAGGGTAGATCATTAATGAGATGAATTTGGTCAGATATGATATGAAAACTCACTAGGCCTTGTGGTGAACAATCCTCTGGAAACTCAGTGCAACTGGCACTTAGCCCAAAAATGTATAAGGCTCAGCTCAATGTTTCTATTCCCATATATCCCAGGGCTTTGCTCTGTAGCCAGTTTTCATTGTCTCTGGACCTTTTTAAAGTTTCAGAATGTATTTGAATGCTGCAATAGCATGCTATTTCCTGTGGCCCAAAGTCAGTTCCTTTCAGAAATAGTGACAATGCCAAGAATTTGCTCTCAGTATTATAATTTTGCTGACCCTAAGAACTTTGAGGTCAATGCTGGGGGAGCGGATTGAGGTGGAGTTTTGCTCCACAATGTACAGGGCTGGTGCATAGAGAGAATTTCTGGGCTATTAGGTGAGCATATGTTTCAGCAGCTGATTCTATAAATAAAACATACCACTTATGCAAAATCATGGATTTGTAATATATTTGCATATTGGAATTGGTGTGTTCAGCTTAAAGTTACTGAAAGTGGAGGGGAATGGCTAAACTTTTCCGAACCCTTAAACTTTAACAACATGTTGACCCAAACACTCTGTCACTCAGTGACAAGAACTAAGTATTGCACATGAAAGGGACAACCTGTTGAAGCATTTCATCTTGCCATGCATCAGGACAGATGCAAAAATGCCTATTGTTTTGCAAGTACGTGTATTGCTAAACTGGATAAAAGCAAAATACTGAGTGGTGGAAATCCAAAATTAAAATTGTGCCTGAGCAGCATCTGTGGGGAGAAACAGTTAATGTTTTAAGTCCAGTGTTGCTCCTCTTCAGAACTGGAAAATAATTGCTTTAATGCTGTTGACAGAGAGGGTGGAGGGGTAAATGCAACAGTTGGTGAGGGTGCCTAGTGCAAAGTTCAAAGGGAGGGATAAGGGTGGTAACGATTAGCTTTCATTTTGTTTAATTTACTACCATTTCTCTTCCAGGTATACTCATCTTGATGAAGTTCTGCTATTCTCTTCAGGATTTTTGTTTTAATCTTTCAGCTTGTTCACCTTCATTACTTTTGATTTGCCTTCCTGGTATTTGATAAAGTGTTTGCCAAAACTTGGTTTTCACAGCCACATCTCCTTCAGTGCTACCTGTGGCATTACTTTAACCCATACTGATTGCAACTCCAGTTCCATCCTTTTAGGTTTCGAACCCACCCAGGATTACAGGCACTTCCAAGACATCGTGCTTCTCCAGAGAGCTGCTCTCTCTGCACCCTGAAGTCCACACTCTCTGCCAAGTGCAGCAACATATACACTGTCCATCTGCACTGACTTACACTAAGTTGTCCTGGACCCCAGTTCCATTGTATTCTTTTGTCTCATTTGACGCTTTAACAAGAAGCTTTTTCTTTTTCCCTTCAGGTGTTCTGTCCTTCCTTTGCTACCATAAAAACTTGCTTTGTCTTTTGTTCTATGTATCCTTGCAATCTGTTCCACTTGCTCCTCATCCCACACTATCAACAGCATAAAGAGCACCATTTCCAACTCCTTTCAATTTTGAAGAAGAGGCAGACTGGCCTCAACAACATTAAATCTGTTTCTCTCTTCACAGATGCTGTCAGATCTGCTGTGTTTCTGCAGCACCTTTTTATTATTATTGATCCATGGGGATCGGATTAGAAGAACATTCCTGACATCTTTTCTGAATGAAGCAAAAGCTGGAGTGATGGTTGTTTTCTGGTACATTCTCCATGGTAACACCTTGGCCAGCTGGTGTCACCTTGACCAATCAGTGTCAACCTGACCTCAGTTGGCATCCTTTTCTGGCACAGGAGTTAGACAGAACAAGTGCTGGGTCTATTTCTATAGCTAGATGTTTTAATTTTAAAGAAGTCTAGAAATCTAGATTTTTTTTTTGTAACACCCTATATGACTCAACACCAAAAGTGCTGGAAAATAGGCTGAGAATAAATGGATGGTTGATGACCAGCATAGAATTATAGAATCATACAGTGCAGAAAATGTCCATCAGGCCTGCCAAAAATATACTATTACCTACACTAATTCCACTTTCCTGTACTAGGCCTGTAGCCTTGAGGGTTATTGCAGATCAAGTGCTCGTCCAAGTACTTTTTAATGACTGAAGTTTCCTGGCTCAACTACCCTTTCGGGCAGTGTATTCTAGATGCCCACCACCCCTCATAATCTTATACACCTCGATCAGGTTCCTCACTCAACCTCCTCTGCTCCAGATAAAAATAATCTGAGTTTATCCAGCTTCTTTTCTTTTGTTTCATCTTAGGCCACAGCCTGGTGAATCTCCTTGGCATCACCTTCAGGGATCTGTGGGTAAGTACCACAAGACCATCTGGTCCTCTGAGTTTCCAAAGCATTTGGCCTCACATTTTATCTGTGGGCACTATAATCTGAAGGACCTCTTTCCATGCTCCAACAGTACTAAGACACTTACTTTTTTTCCCCCTGGAACATATTGAGCCTTTTGCCAGAAACTGTAGCTTGAAATAACGCTTCACATTAAAGTCTGGCTGACTTTTCTATCTGACATGGATACACCAGAAGGAGTTACAGGTATTATGCTGTTTGACCATGTTACAAAAACCCCTTCCATGGCTCATGGGTCCTGGAGTGCGGCTTTGAACATGAACCTTCTGACTCAAAGGGAGAGATGCCACTCAATGTACCACAGGTCTCCAAATCTGTGTCTCAGTACAAATTGTTGTTCCCTTGCAATGCATCATTCTTGCATCTGTCTTCATGCATGCACCATGAAAACCTTCAACAGCATGTCCCTGTTTTTCGGCAATACTCAATACTCACTCGACTTAATGGACATCTGGCTTTAGGCTCAAGCCAGTTGAATCACTGTGATTAGATTAAACAATCCAAATTTAATCTTGACTAATGAAATTATGCCCAGAATAAAAACTGAAATGTCATTGCACATTTATTTGAAAGGAGATCAGTGTCATTTCCAGTTGAATAGATTTCTGCTACAGCTATTTGAAATTGTCGAAACCTGGCAGCTACTCTTTCAAGTTATTCATGAGCAAGGAAATGGCATGATGGGGGAGGTTTGAAGTGGCGGAGGGGGGTCACCGGCTGCTATGGATGGTCAAATGGTTTCCTTCAACTGTACTGTGATGGTGATAGCCATGTCTCAGTGTACTGCACTCTCTGTTGTGGGTACAAATACCCTTTCAGGGACATGGGCACCTACTCTAGCTTGGCCCTCCAGTGCTACACTCTGATGGTTTTGCACAGCTGGGGAGGTGCTGTGTTTTAGATTGGGCATTAACTGAGACCCCATCTGCCCATCTATGGTGGTTGTGTTTGTATTTGAGCGGGGAGCTTACCCTAGTGAGTACTTTTAGGTTTCTCCTAATATTATAAAATCACATGATCTCATTAGTGATGGTGAGCGTTTACTGTGCACAAATTAGTTGCTGCCATGTTTCCTGCAAATTTCCTTTGCCTGTAAATTGCTTTGCGATGCCCCATGGTTGTGGAAGGCTCTATAGAAATGCAAGTCTCTTATTTCTGATTGTATACTGTATGTAACTGGGTTGTGGTCAAGATTATATCCAGTCTGTACCTTGCCCTCCTCCTCTCTGTATCTATTGTTTTCCTCTCTCTTTTTAGGATCTGCTAACCCTTATTCCTATCTTCTCACTGAGAACAGCCTATTGGCCTGCTCCTGACCTTTGATAAAATGTTGTTCCTCAGCTGATGATCAGGAAGAACATCAACACTGCTGAGGGTGGCACTTGCCATGCGAGGAAGTGAAAACATTGCTATCACCTGCTTGTAACCTAGCTGAAGCTGGACCTGAGCTGTGTTTGGATCTGTGCAAATGTGTTGCAAAGCTGCAGATAGTTTGCTTTATTATTTATCTACAAATGGGTAAAATGTGTTACTTTGATGGAATTGGGCCAAGTGGTGCAGGAAGGTTGATTGTCGTGCTGTCAACCAAAATCAGAAATCAAAAAAAAAACTGGGAATTTGAAAATAAAGCTGCCCTGCGATATGAGTGTTGCCTAAACAGGTGGTGGTAAACTATCCCTTTCTATTGCCACACTAACATTCACATCATAAAAGTAAGTGCCAGGCAATGACTATTTCCAACAAGACTGAATCTGACCACCTCCTCACTCAATGGCATTACCATCACTGAATCCCCCACTATTGACATCCTGGGGATTACCATTGATTAGAATCAGCCATATAAATATCCTGCCTACAAGGGCAGGTCAGAGGGTGACAGTGAGTAACTCAGTTCCTGACTCCCCAAAGCGATCTATAAGACACGAATCCGAAGTGTAATGGAATGGGACAAATACAACCCCAAGTTTTAATCCAGTGACCGTGAGAGAACAGTGACATAGTCCCAAGTCAGGATGGTGTGTGGTTTGGAGGAGAACTTGCATATTATTCCCATGCAGGACTGACCTTGTCCGTCTAGATGGTAGACATTGCAGGTTTGGAGAGGATTGGCAAATCTTGTGCAAGGAATGCATTTCTGCCACAATACATCGGTGGGGGAGGGAGTGAATATTAAACTTAGTGGATGTGTGCTTTTTTTTTCCCAAATGGTATTGAGCTGCTTGAGATTTGTTTCACTTCCTCCCTCTTACTGGACCTTGTAACATTCTCCAATTTATCCCAGCCAGCTTTTGCAATGAAGATGAAATTTTATAAAGCTTATTTATTTGCATCAAAA
Source organism: Chiloscyllium plagiosum (assembly GCF_004010195.1). Lineage (NCBI taxonomy): Eukaryota > Metazoa > Chordata > Chondrichthyes > Orectolobiformes > Hemiscylliidae > Chiloscyllium > Chiloscyllium plagiosum. Next base: position 83,126,423 of record NC_057713.1, on the reverse strand, counting down.
ACAAACGTAAGCCTTTGCAACACTTGAGATGCTTGGCCATCAGAATGAATAAGATGGCTGAGATTCAGCTGTTCTGTTCCGTTTGATTTGTGCCTTTGTACTTATAGCTGCAAAGCTTTCTAGAGAATTTTGTCTCATAAGCGAAACTGATCTACTTCAAATAAAACTTGCTTGCTTCTGTTTGGTAGCCAGCTTTTTCTGGTTGGTTCTTCGTAAAGTCACACTGTTTCACTGTGTGGAGGGTGCATGGTGATAATTTGATGCAGGTTGTACTACATGAGTGGGTAGGAATGGCAGCTTCTGATGCTGAAAGCAAACTTAGTGAAGCAAATTTCAGCAGGTCTAGCAGCATCCATGGAGACAGAAACAGTTAAGGTTTCAATATGACTGTTCTACAGAACTGGTTTTGAAGAAGAGACATACCAGACCCAAAACGTTGACTGTTGTTCTGTCCACAGATGTTGCCAGATGTGATTAGGTTCTTAAGAATATTCTACGTTTGTTTTAGATCCACAGTATTCTGCTTTTAACCAAAACTAGATTGACTGGTCATTCATCTCTTTTTAGTTGTTTCAGTTTTCACTAATATCAATAAAAGTACGTCATTTATAATGGGTAAAATTGTCAACAGTTAGGACTGCTAGAGATCACAGAAGCAGTATATAACTGGAAGTTCTTTCACTTGTTCTTTTCTCTCAGGTGTAAGTGTATGCAACTGCAGTACTTCAATGGGACAATGCCTGAAATAAGGCAGTGTACAGAGGAACAGTGTTCTATAATAGTGACAACCATCATTTTAAGGCTTCAAAATTTGTGCAGCTGACTTGGAGTCAGTTTTACTACTCCATATTTCTAGTTTATTACAAATAACACATTTCAAAATTTAAAAGTTACTGCACCTACAGACCATATTCCTCATCACTAGTAAAGTAGGCAACTATGCTTTCACACATGCATTGGTGATGAGGAAGCTTGTCTGTAGGTGGAGTGAAAATTCTTTTTTAAATGAGTAAATGTCTTGAAAAATACCGTAAAGATATGAGTTTGTTCTTTTGTCTACATGCTAGTTTAGCTAATTTTGGAAGGAGATTTAACTTGGAGTTTGACCGGTCAATTATTAAAATCTTTAATGAATAGGTGCTAAAAGACAACTGTTACATTCACATCATATAGATAATATTTAATAGTTTGAAGAGTACATATTAGTATGTGGAGTGTATTTGGATATGAGGATTTTTATTGTCTAATTAATGTGGCTGGCTGGGAAGACTCATCCTCTGATTTATAACCAATTTGATGTCTGGTGTCCGCACTTGGATCTGGTAATTTAGAAATGATTGCATCTACGTAAGCTTTTAGTTCTGTTTCTCTGAGTAGAAAAACAGTTCTTGAAACCATTTTACAGTCATTGCTAATGCATGGTATTGGCTTTCCTTGAATCTGTTCGAATTCCAGGCAAAGCAGCACTAGTAAGTTCATATAAGGAACCATACAAGGATATATAACTTTTTTTTTTATATGTGCAACAAATCTCAATCCATTTAACAGTTTTAAATGTCTTTACTAGTTTAATGTATAACATTCACTTTACTAACGTACCACCTTTAATTTTTTTTTCTCTCCTTTTCTCAGCCATACCCATTTCTTCTTTTTTTTCCATGCATTTCCCGCAAAGGTTTATGCACTTCAAAAGAACTTGATTGGCTTTGAAGTGCTTTGGGGTGTCTTGAGGTTATGAGCAGCAATATGAATACACATTTTAGTTTCTCTGTGGAACTGGAAGTGGGATTAAAGGGCATCTGGAGCCCTTTCTGAGCCAAGGTGCCAAGGCTATATGCTTCAATTGACCCAGATGTTGCCCTCATCAGTGTTGAGGCAAAGCACCAGCAGCTTATCTCTGTTTCATTGGAGTGCTTGACGTTGACAGTTCCTGACCCAAAACAAAAATGCTTCATACCCCACGTTGGAAGTGGTAAAGTGGTAAGTTTTAAAGAAATTGATCTGAAGGGATTTAAATACAAAAGTAGAAGGTTATTCTTCCGCAATACAGGGCATTGATGAGACCCTGTCTGCAATATTTTGTGCAGTTTTGATCTCCTTTATTTAAGGAAGGATGCAAGTGCATTGGAGTCAGTTCAGGGACGAGTTTGCAAGGTGAATACCTGGAGTGGATGGGTGTCTTGAGGAAAGATTCGACAGCTGTGCTTGTATCCACTGGTGTTTAGGGTACAAGACAACTTAATTGAAACATAAGATCCTGAAGAATCTTGATGGGTGGATGTGGACAGGATATTTCCTCTTCAAGAAGTAAGTCGACCTTGGCGTCACTGCTTAAAGATCAGGGGTTGGCCATTTAATATGCTCGAGATAAAACATTTTCACTCCGGGTCATGAGGCTTTGGAACTCAGTTCCTGAAAAGGTGGTGACAGTCGAGAACTTGAATATTTTGAAGGCAGAGGTAGCCAGGTCCCTGTAAAGCAAGAAGTCGAGAGGTCATCTAGGGTGAGTGAAAACATGGATTTAAGATTACAGTCCGATCCTATCACAGCCATGATCTTAATGAATGAATGGTGGAGCAGGCCCAAGGAGGCAAATGACTTATTCCTGCTCCTGAGTTGTACATTTTGTTAGATCCCATGCCAACAGAAGTGGGATACTATGAAACTGGGACCAAAGTACGAAAATAGTTTATTGTGCTGGCTGCCTGCTGCATCCCCATCTCCGAACGATGAATACTAAGTGGATACTAGGTCAATACAGCAGAGATTGTTTGACCAGCAGTGGCCAGGTAGGCTTAGTTGGGGGGAATACAGAAGTTGCAGATTAGATCTTCCTTTTAGCACTGGGCCTCTGTATTGAGATCAAGTCTGGCAGGAGACGAAAGGCAACCTCTTGGTGGCTGCCAGGGGGTCACCATCGCCTTCTCTCAACCACCCCAGCTCCAGGCTAGTGAGATGCACTAACCCCAGGTATGGCCCTAGACCCTGAAAGGATCCATTGAACTGCATATGATCTACTGAAAGGTAATGTGACATGTCCTAGGAAGCACTTATGATAAAGGTTCTGTGGGTTTCACTTTAATTACCACAAAACTGAAGAGGGAGCGTTTCAGTTAATTGCAAGGGAACAGATCCAATTATGGGAGTGGCCAGTGACATTGAAGCCAAGGCATTCCCTTGGTGTTAAAAACAGAACATCCAGCAGATAGAGAGCAGAGTGGAGAGAGTAAGAGAATATCCTAGCCCTCCTATGGTCAGTATTGGAGTTATCTGGCCATCTGACCAGATGGAGAAGGTGTGTAAGAAAACTGTGAAAAGAAAGAATATTTGTTAATTGATTTTAGGGAATTTATTTTGAAGCAGAAATCTATTTACCAAACATCAAAGGTAAAGTCCCTTTGCTGACCTCTCCTCTTTTTGATTTCATACCAGCTATGGAATCTGTAGAGTGTGCTGAACCCTGACAACAGTACGATACATTCACTAAAGCACAGAGTACGGAAACTGCCTTCCACCGTGAAAGCTATTGTCTTGTTTCAAGCGGCCACAAGGAACTCACTGTTTAACAATATGGAGCTGAAGTGACTTTACTGATAGAATAATTCATGATGACTCCTGAACTTTAAATGGCAAATGAATAATTAAAGATGAACAATGCACTTGACCTTTTCTTCCTTTTTTGTGTTGATGGCACTGCCAAGGTTGGCATTTATTGGCTGTCTGTAGGTTACCCTGAGGAGGAGATGATGGACTGCCGTCTCGAACTGCTGTAGATTCTTTATAGGAATTTGATATAGCTAGTTAGATTGTTAGGCCACTTTTGAAGGCAATTGGTGTGGAATGGAGTCACACAGGGGTCAGACTGATCAAAAGTAGTGAATTCTGGGACACAGAGGAAGGTGGTGTTGACACTGCACTGGATCAGCCATGATATTTTTGAATTCAAGTCTGATTCTACCAGACTTGCTGAGTTTCTCTAGCAATTTCTTTTTGTTTCAGACCTCCAGCATCTACAGTTTTTTTTTTATTATTAGTTTAGATCCTTGGATTACCGGTTCTTACTTTGTTTTATTTTGTTTAAACATTCAGTTGCTTCTGTAATGAATATTCTTTACTGAAGCAAAGTGAAAGTGCATACCTCCATTAGACCTGGCAGGAAACAGCTCAAAGATTCATTGAGAAGAATTAAAGAATAGCTGATCCTGGCTCTCTGTGAAAGCAATTTGACTATTCCCATTCTTTGCAGCCCTGGGTAGATTTACATTTCAAGTGCTTATCCAATTCTTTTGGAAAACCATGAATTGAACCTGCCTCCTCTACCCATTTGTATAGTGCTAACCACTCGCTGCATCAAAACGTTCTTTTGCTGATCACCTCATCTGTGTATGCTAGTGTGTAAGATTTATCAGTCAGGCTTATATTGTGCAGACATGGTGCATCTGTTTCAACTCAACAAAGTAGACAGCCACCATTCTTGGGGCAATGCCTTGACTAGAGGAAAGAACCAATCAGTGTCAAGTACCTGGCTCAAATTTAAAGAAGACTTGGCAGTTACCTGTCAGTCCTCATCTAACTGCTGCATTCTCTATGGCAATAGCTCCAGCAATTTGAGTCCGCTTGCCAACTAATTGGCATTCTTCTCTCATACAGTGGTATTCTTATGAAATGTTCTGATGAGTATAAGGCGATCATCTTTGACAAGTGTTATTTTTCAACAATCCTGAAGTTTTATTCTCTCAAACCACTATTTCTGGATTCTGCTTCACCACTCATCCATCAATGAGCTTACTTTCTTTATTTGCTATGACTACAACAACTCTGTGACTTTGACGTCTCTTTCAAATTTCCTATCAACCTTCTTCCAAAGGAGAACAGCTCCAGTCTCTCCATGAAACACTTATTTGTGCATGAGATGTGCTGTCACAGTTGTGGGCTGATCTGTAATTGCAGCTGTAATGTAGTACTCTCAGAATGTCTGTTCGTGCTGTGAACTGCAGTAACCTTGCAGTGTAACAGTAAATGAAGTTGTTCTTGGTATAACATGGAAAAAATTATTCTGCTTGTCATGCATGTTCAAGTGGGTCTGTCTTTGGCTCTTCTTGAATCAGTTTCAGTTGAACTGGTGCAGCAAAGTGCCTTTCCAGCCAGCTGGCTTAGCGTCACACAATTCTCCTGAGGGGTGTTTGGGTAAATGTTTGTCAGAAGTGACTTGGCTCCATGCTGCATGGCTTCTGAAACAGCTACACTACAAGAGTGTATCCAAATGCATGGATTTCTGAGAAACGGGTGAGTTGTATAGGCCACCCATGGATTGGAAGGCATGTGGTGGACCAGCACAATCCGGGATTGTGCCGTTGGTGACATGCCCACTATACCCCTCTCCACCCCAAGTCCACTGCTGGTTTTGAGTGGGTTACCTGCCCATGTGCCTAATTAAGGTGTAGATTTGATGGGCAGAGGGTGTCACTGTGTCGGGCAGTGGGGTGATCTTGTAGAGGTTTATAAAATCATGAGGCACATGGATAGAGTGAATAGCCACTGTCTTTTTCCTAGGGTGGGGGGGAGGGTCAACAATTAGAGGGCACAGGTTTAAGATGAAAGGGGAAAGATGTAAAAGGGACCAAATGGACAACTTTTTCACTCAAAGGGTAGTGAGTGTATAGAATGAACTGCAAGAGGAAGTGTGGAGGTTGGTACAATTACAACTTTTAAAAGGCATCTGGATGTGTACCTAAGTAGGAAGGGTTTAGAGGAATCTGGGCCAAATGCTGGCAAATGGGACTAGAATAGTTTAGGGTATCTGGTCAGTATGGAAAAGTTAGAATAAAGTATCTGTTTCAAAGCTGTCCAACTCTCTACTGTATGAGGATGGCGTGGATAATTAATGCCCGAGTGAGAGGCCTCAACCTGCCACCATTCTGACTTAGAGTCTTAGAGATGTACAGCATGGAAACAGACCCTTCGGTCCAACCCGTCTATGTCGACCAGATATCCCAACCCAATCTAGTCCCACCTGCCAGCACCCATTTCCCTCCTAACCACCTAGTCCCACCTGCCATATCCCTCCAAACCCTTCCTATTCATATACTACATGCCGATAGGAGATCTAAGCCAGAACTTTGCCTGCTACTAAAGCCTGTCCACCATCTACAGTTCACACATCAGAAGTGTGATGGAATACTCCCCACTTGCCTGAATGAGTGCAGCTCCAACAACAGCTTAAAAAGCTTGATACTAGGACAAAACCGCCCGCTTGACTGGCACTATGTTGACTTGCATCTTCTCCCTCCTCCTCCGATGCTCAGTAGCAGCAGTATGTACTATCTACAAGATGCACTACAGAAATTCAAAGATCCTCAGACAGCACCTTCCAAATCCATGACCACTTCCATCTAGAAAGACAAGGGTAGCAGATACATAGGAACACCACCACCTTTTAAGTTCTCCTCCAAGTCACTCACCATCCTGACTTGGAACTATATCGCTGTTCCTTCACTGTTGCTAGGTCCCTTCCTAATGGCATTGTGGGTCAACCCACAGCAGGTGGACTGAAGCAGTTCAAGAAGGCAGCTTCCCCCACCACCACCTCAAGGGCAACTAGGGACAGGCAATAAATGCTGGACAGCCAGTCGTGCCCACATCCCATAAATGAATAAAATAAAGACATCTGTCCTGATGAATGCAACACAAAACACTTCAAGGTGTCTCCCTCTCCAGCAGTGTCCAAGTGAACATTTTCAAAGTGCTTGTCACAGTCCTTCACATTTAAAGTGTAATGATGCTATTCTTTCCCAGCATTGCCAGCCTTGTAACTTGCTCTCCTGGCACTCAATGTAAATGGGCATGTTGGTGTCAGGAATCTAATGCTAAGGGTTCATAGGAGTCTGGGCAGGGGGTGGTGTGGCACGAAAGGATCAGTGGTGATTAATGCCAGGATCAGAGACTATGCACACAAGTGGTTTACAAACCTTGCTACTTGTGTGCTCCTTCTGGAAGTGCAACCTCGGAATTCAACCCTCACTTGGACAACCAGCGCAAACAGGGGCTGGGGGCTTAAGGTAAAAGATTGGGTTGGGATTTAATTCCACCAGAATACCCACATTTTACCCAAATCCTATCAGAACCTCCGTGAAGTTGGGAACTGTAGTGATTCATCTGCTGACCCTCCTCCCTTCTGCCCTGAAGTCAATTTTTGAATGTGTGTTCTGCGGACATTGATTCAAATCCTACAATGGCGAATGGTAACATTTGAATTCTGGAATAAAAAAGACATAAGCATTGTCAATTGTTGTAGAGACCCATCTGCTTCATTAATGTCCTTTTTAAGGAAGGAAATCCACCCACAAGTGACCCCAATATAGTTGACTCTTAACTGTGTATACAATGGCCCAAGCAAACCACTCAGATCAACAGGCAATAAGGGATGGGCAACAAATGCCAACATTTATGAATAAAACAAAATGGCAATCAATTTAAAAGTGAACACTTCTTGTTTGCCAGGGAAATCCACCAGCAGCAGCGAGTGGCATTTGTACTGTTAACACCTTTTGGGCTATGCCCACCTTTACTCTATCTTTGATGGAACAGCAAGGGATTTGAGAAGGGCTCACTGCGAAGCTGACGGGGGGGGGTGCAGAAGTTCCTTTTCTGCTGTGTTTTCAAAGTTTTAAGTTCTGAAAAAATCTTGCTCTGTTCCAAAAAGCAATTGCTGGCATTTGGTCAAGGGAGAGCTGAAGAATTTTTTTTTAACTAAAGTAACTGAAAAGGTTGGTAGGGCAGGGCAGTAGATGTTGCTTACATGGACTTTAGGAATGCCTTTGACAAGGTTCTGCATAGTAGACAAATTAGTGAAGTTAGTTCACATGGGAGTCTGGGTGAGCTTGCCAATTTGGTACAAAATTAACTTTGTGGTACAAAACAAAGGATGGTGGTGAATCGTTGCTCCCCCTGTAGGGGGCAGTGTATTTGGAGTCTTACTCTGCTGTTGCTGCTGGAACTTGGAGGCTGAAGTGGTAACACATGTTGCAACTGAGAGCACTTGGAGGTGATTGAGGCTTGGAACCTGGAGGCTTCTGGTGCTGCAGGTTGAACCTCACTTGAACCTGGGATTCTCTGCTTCTGCTGCTGCTGCCGCCGCCTTTAAAAGCCTGCTGGTCTACATTCCTCCTTGGTGAGCTGAAGACTGCTGTAATAACACCTGCATCTGGGGAGAGCTGTTTCTGATTGAGGACTACAGTCTGGGGTCTCTGGTGCTGCAGGCAGCCTTGGAAGGTTTCAAGCTTGGGACTTGCTGCTGCTGTGAGAGGTCTGATGGCATGTATTTCTCCCCACCTGGTGTCGAGGAGGGCGTGTTCTTGGATCCTGGTGTCTCCTTTTCTGTCTGCTGCTGGAGAGGCCTGTTCCTGGAGTCTTTCTTTAGTTGGTGCATTCAGGCCTGGACAATAACGGTTTGAGGCCTGAGCTGCTGCCTGTGAGATAACTGATTTGAAGGGTGGGCTTGTGACGGATTGAGGACTGGGCCGTCTCATTATGACTTCGAGCAGTGGCCTGTACTGTAGCGTTTTGCTGCCAGGGCCTGCTGGCTTTGGGCTTTAGGGAACTGTTATTTGGATCTGCGAGTTGGATAGCAGGCCAGAACATGGCTGCTGAAGGCACTGAGCTGGTTATCTGGCAGATGTGGCCTAATAAGCCTTTTTTTTTGTTGTTTACAGTTTCTTTCTCCTATCTGAATAAGTGGTGGTGATGGTGCTGGTGGGGAGGCTGATGGCGACTAAAATAACATGAGGCGAGGGGCAGTTGTTCCTGGTGGGCTAGATCTTCTGTGACCTCTGTAACCCCACAAGCCACGTCATTTTCCCCCTTTTTTTTCACTTATCAAAAAGCTCAGGCTCAAGTGTGACATCCAGCATGAGGTGACCATGGAGGCTTTGGTGGGGGTAGTTGACGCTCCCACCATTGACGCTGCAGTACCTCTGGAGAGTCATTTTTTGTTGAACGTCTCACTCTTTTTTGTACCATCTGAGCTTCTTCTCCTTACCTCTGCCAGCTTGGGGAGGTCCAGGTCAGACATGGTGCTGTTGTACAATCTGAAGGAGGCCTGCCTGAGACACATTTACTCATTCTGGTGCCAGGTTTTCATCTGCCTGGCCCAGCAGGATATCATGGAAAGTGCATTTACAGTGGAGCACAAGGGTGTTCTGGTCAGTCAAGGGTATGTGGCCTCATGCTTACAAGGAGATGGGGGACCTCCAAGGCTGCTACCCACATCCAAGCAGCCATGGCTGACACTGTCTCTTCCCACCCAACCCCCCCCCCCCCCCCCAAATCCCAATCCCCCACTCTGGATGGCCATAGATGGGGAAAGAACATCCGAAAGAGAAGAAGGCTTGGAAGAAAACCTGAGACTTTGAACCCCCAGGCTCGTATAAGTCGTCTTCTGGAAGATAGCAACCCTGGCCCCATTGTGTGTGTGTGTGTGTGTGTGTGTGTGTTTTGGAGCCCGGCCTGGGGCCTGTCGATGAGATATGTGTGAAAGAACAGGCCCCTTGTGTACCCTGTAACCTGTGAAAGCAAAGAGAAAGGGGAGGCAGGGCAGTAAGATAGTGATCTTTGATCCCCCATCCTCCTTGGAGTTTAGGGGACCAGGAGAGTCAAATGCTAATAACCAACCTCACTCTCTCACACACCACAGATGAGGGAGTAGTGTCCCACAAAAACCCTTCTCTCCTGTCATGAGGGGAGGAGAACATGAACCCACTCCCACAGTCCCCTGTGACTGGGCCAGGCACCTTGGAGGCTGAGGTCGACATGGCCATTGAGGTCTTGCCCATGCTACAAGAATGAGAAGGCCCCAAGATGGTGCACCCTGATGAAGTAACTGTTCAGTCATGTGCATGGCCTCCGTTACAACATGCACTTCCTGTTTGTGGAGTAGTCCCAGCCTCAGGTCATCTAGCAATTGCTTGTCTTCTTCCTGGACCTGAGTACAGTCTGGGACACTGTTGGCTCACGCTGGAGCTTTCTCCCCTTATGGGAGTGTCAGCTCTCGTAAGGGAGCCACTGTAAGGGGACAGCTTCCTCCTTGAATGCTGTTTGCGCCAGCCAAGGGAGGACACCGCTCAGAACACAGGTCAAACCAGAGTTGACAGTGCACTGGATGGCAGAAGAGCAGGCTAGATAATGCTGGCAAAATTGACTACGAGGGCATTGGTCCATCTCTGATTCGTAACCCAAGCCTGAAGGCCAAGGCACTCAGTGGTTCAGACATGCGATGGGCTTCCAGCTGAACTGATCCCTGTCCATCTGGAATTCGACATTGGTGCCACTCCACGAATGCTTCCTTGTGGCATGGTGCCCCGCAATCTGAGCCGTCTCAGGGATATTCTCCTGGTGCGCTTTTGGATGGTGTTTTCTGTAGGGGCTGATGCTGTGCACATTCCTGTGCTGCGCCTGCACCCGCAGCACAGACACATTTGGGGTGACTCTTTGCCCCAGTGGAGGGTCCTCTCTGGAGGGCTCCTTCCTCCTGTTGGGGATCCGTAGTGGGGAGTGCTGCACACGGCAGTCCCATGCAATCAGTGACTGAGCAGGTTTACTGGATGCCAAACACGTACATGTTCTGTAGACTGGAGGAGACAGTCTTCCACTTGTATGTTGAATGCATTTGTCTACAGCCCCTTGTTTACTTTTTTTGAAGAGGCTGCTGTTGAAATTTTGGTTGTACTTCAGCCCCACATTTCTGATCTATGGGCAGCCATTAACCTCTTTTTTTTTTTTGTTTCAAAGTGAAGGGATGTGGACAAGGGCCAGCGATGTTCCATAGGGATCAGTACTCTGTCCACTTTCGTTTTGTCGTTTTTATATAAATGATTCTGATGATAATGTAGGAGGCACAGTTAGTAAATTTGCAGATGACACCAAAATTGGTGGTATAATTGCTGGTGAAGGTTATCTAAGATTACAAAGAATCTGGATCAATTTGGTCAAGGAGCTGTGGAGTGGCAGATGAAGATTACCAGAATAAATGTGAGGTATTGCACTTTAGTAGTACAAACAAAGACAGGACTTGTACAATTAATGGTCAAGCCCTGGATAGTGTTGTAGAACTGAGACATAAGGGTTCAGGTACAAAATTCTTTGAAATTTGAGTCACAGGCATTCAGCCACAGGTGGTTAGGAAGGCATTTAGCTTACTTGCCTTCATTTCATAGACATTTAATTATAGGAGTTGGGATGTCATGTTGAGGTTGTACAGGACATTGTGGTCTCTTCCAGAGTGCTGTGTGCAGTTCTAGTCGCCCTGTTAAAGGAAGGATATTATTCTTCGGAAGGTTGGTGTGGACTTGCTGAGCCAAAGGGCCTGTTTCCACACTGTAGGGAATCTAATTACACCGGAGAGGGTTCACAAACAATTTACCAGAATGTTGCTGCGAATCGAGACTTTGAGATCTAAAAATACGATGGGACTTCTTTCACTAGAGCTTAAGTTGAGGAGTGACCTGATAGAGGTTTATACAATAATGAGGGGCATAGATAAGGTGAATGATAACAGTATTTTCCAAAGGGTGGGGGGAATTCAAAACTAGGGGATATTTTTAAGGTGAGGGGAGAAAAATTTAAAAAGAACATGAGGGGCAACTTTTTTACGCACAGTGGTTTGTGTGGACTAAATTGCCGGAGAAAGTAGTGGATGCAACTACAGTTACGTTAAAAGACATTTGGATAAGTACATGAATAAAAAAGGTTTGCAGGAATATTGGTCAATTGCAGGCAACTGAGACCAGATCAGTTTGGGAACATTGTTGGCATGGGGTAGTTGTCTCCATGCTGTATGACTATCGTTGTGATTATCCTCCCTAATGCTCACTGCATGCACAATTTCTAATGCTTGTGCTGAAATGTTAATATTGGCGGTAGTTTAATTGTTGTTGGCATTCTAGGCATTGCACAAATGCAGCTGTGTCAGCATCCAATCCTGGCCATCAGACTTCATCTCTCACCAACTTGGAAACCCCTGGATGATCCAGGTGGAGTTCAGCCAGTATTTGGCGCTGACCTTTACTCAGGACAATCTCTCTTGCTCCCCATAATATTATGCTATCCTTGACTGATCATGTCACATCGGGTTCAGAAAGGTTTCAATGCTGGTTGGTTTCCCCCATCACCACCAGGTATTTTGGTTTTGTCAGGAATAGATCTTGTTATGTTCAGTCTGATTTTGTTAGCAGTGACTGGAGGGCATCCAGAAAGTTTAAAATCAGAATGGACTCTTCCAGGGGAGGCTCTACTGGTGGTCAGCCTGCTAGTGGGAGGCAGCTCAAGGCATCCACATTTTCTACTTGGACTGTTCCAATTTGTAATTGTACGCATTCAGAATAAGAGCCCGCAGCTGAATTCAGCCTGAAGCCATTGGCAGCACAACCCTATCCACTTTAAGTTGATCTAGCAAAGATTTGCAGTCTGTTACTGTTACAAGTTTATCTGTAAAGGTATTGATGGAATTTTCCCACACCAAAGGAAGGCTAAACCTTCCTTCTCTGGGCATATTTTCATTTGGAAGGATATGTAATTGGGTGTTCCTCTCCACTGGTGAGCCAACACTACCCTGTTAATGTATGGGGAGACATTGCATGTAAGCACCACCTCACCTGGGATCATAGTTTGCCAACACCTTAGATGCCGATTCTGCTTCACTTCCCTAAAGACTACATGTTGGCTACAAGACCATTTCCAAGGCTGACCCTTTTTTAATACCGGATGTAAGGGTGTGAGGATGTAAACCAAGATATGTATGAACTTTCTGTAATAGTTCGGGCGGCACGGTGGCTCAATGGTTAGCACTGCTGCCTCACAGCACCAGGGTCCCAGGTTCGATTCCAGCCTCTGGCAACTGTCTGTGGAGTTTGCACATTCTCCCCGTGTCTGCGTGGGTTTCCTCCAGGTGCTCCAGTTTCCTCCCACAATCCAAAGATGTGCAGGCCAGGTGAATTGGCCATGCTAAATTGCCCATAGTTTTAGGTGCATTAGTCAGAGGGAAATGGGTCTGGGTGGGTTACTCTTCAGCGGTTGGTGTGGAGTTGTTGGGCCGAAGGGCGTGTTTCCACACTGTAGGGAATCTAATCTAATCTAATTCACCAACCCGAGGAAAAATCTAAGCTCTGGTACAGATGTGGGAACCAGGATCCTTTTGATTGCCCTCATCTTATCTTCCCAGTGGGTATAACTAGTCTTGTTGATTCTGTAGCCCAAGTAGGTCGCTTGGTATGTCTGGATCACACATTTTTCCATCCTAAGGTGTAGATCTGCCTTGGAGAAATGTTTAAGCACTATGACCATGTTCTCTCAAGCTTTTTATTGTCTACCCAGTTATTAGCACTTCAGTCAGATAAATGGGGAATTGGGGTAGACCTTGTAAAATATTTACCATCATCCGCTGGAAAAATGGGGCAAGCTGGTACCCCAAAAGTCAGTTTTGTATGTTGGTACAAACCCTTATGGGTACTAATTGTGGCATACTTCTGGGAATGCTTATGTAATCTCAATTGCAGGTATGCACTGCACCTGCTCAGCTTTGTGAGGGACAGCTGCCCCCACCCTCCTCCTGCCGGTTTTGTGTATAGCCCTCTATACGAGTGATTGGGTATCGATCCAGTTGCGAAAAGCGGATTACTGTTTTTTTTTGACATCCCCACAAAGGTGAACCGAACTGTCGGGCTTCACAATCTGTGCAACTGGTGCTGCCTATTCTTCAATCCGTACTGGTTTGATGATTACTTGGCTTTCTGCCTCTACCTTTTCCTGTGGATGCTGGGTTGCAGAATTGTGGAATTGTTTCTTGGTCAACACATAATATGGCTTTGATAGTCCTTAGACCTTCCTGAAAAATATCTTGATATTTTATTAAGACTTCAGTCAGGCAGCCATTTTCTAATCAAAATATTGAGCCAATCGAATTGAATTATTTTGAAGCAATTTTGCCCCATCACTTTGGGCCTGAGCCTTTTACTACAATCAGTGGTAACTGAACTAGCTGCTGCTTATACCTTCAGAGTAAAACCCGTTAGTGTCTCCGAATTAAGGGAGGTTTGGGGTTGTATTACAGGTCATTCTGATATAACGTGCATTTTGTTAATGTGAATTCACTAAACACGATTGACGAACTGGGGACACTGTTTCTAAAGTGCAAACTTTTAAAGCATGTATTTGTTATAATGCGATCCCAGTCCCATTAGTTTAAATGGTGCTACTAATACGCGATTTTCTAATAACATGGGATTGCATGAGAACGGAACTGCCACATTATAGCAGAACAAAATGCATTCCTTAATTAAATCCATCAACATTTGGAAGATTTTAGTATCTGGTGCCACAGGCTAAGTTAGGCTCCAAATAACTGAAAAAGCAGCAAGGCCACAAGATGTCAGGAGAATTATTCATTGCTTTTATCTGCCCGGCGAAGTACCTCATTCTTTCCACATACTTGGTCCCAGTCTTCAAAAGAATCGACTGAGTCAAACTTCCCAAATAATGGCATGATGCCAGAAATGCTTACCCCAATTCAAAGATGACAACTGTAGCAAGTGATTCTGTACAGGGATGTGTTTTTCTCTCTTTTTGCCACAAATAACTCCACAGGGGCCAGTAACCTGTCACCAGATCACCGTTTGTTTACTGATGCACTACATGACACAGATTCAGCTAGCTTGAAGTTGGCTCCTAAAGTGAACAGAACACCTGACACTCCTTTTATTTTAAAGCTCGTCACTTTATTAATGTATACATGTGTAGCTTATACATTTTATGATACTTATTTATATCTGTCAGCCAGATCTCCCTAATTGGACCAGATTAACAGCTCCAATGAGGGAAGTCATTCTGAGATCAACCTGGCTGACCTTGTTACAATCTCTACAGTTCCTGTGTTCGTTTTAACAGGGATCTTCTTGATAAAATATGTTGAAGTGTTAACCAGAGACCCACTCATCACCAACAGGACTGCAGCTTGAACAAGGCAGTGTAAGCACAACTTTTCTTACAAAGGATTTGATATTCTTTTGTAAAAGTTTCACGTTTAAGAATACTTCCAGTGGCTGGTAAAGACACTCTGGAGAAAATGGACAGTCTGGGAGAATTCTCACTGGTGAGAGAGCTGACATATCAGAAATTGAACGATGTGTTAATGACCTTTACATCAGATGAGCAAAAACGAGTAATGTTTTCCCAGTTCAGCACTTAAAGGCCAATATTTTATTGTCGGTCAAGTTTCTATTTGATGTGACTTTGGAAAACAGATTTTGAGCAGGTCTCGGAACCTGTTAATGCATTCAGGTGACTGAGATAGATATGCAGAGACAGACAAGTCAGTGATTCTAGTCTAATGTTTTTCTGATGAATATTCTCGCTCGCTGCTGCTGACTGAACTGAAGAATATTTCTGGTATTTTCCATTTTTATTGTTGGATTGCCCTTATTGAAATGAACTTGTAAGCAGTTTTATGCCTCCATGTCATTCACCACTTTTCTCTACACTGCAGGTGTGAGTTGTGTTGCGATTAATGTTGGGTTAACGGTCCCTTATAGAAACGTTAACATTATCGAGACTGACGAGAAGCAGTGTTTCAACGGAGTGAAGTGTTCTGTTTGGCAGCAGCTGAGAAATAGCAGATGTCAGAAATGAGGGGTGAGCTATTATTCTTTAGGAATGCACTGGCACAGGAACCAGAAACTTAGCTTTTAGGAAAACAGCAGCATCTGCATTATGTTACTCTGAAGAAACCTAGCAGCAACGGTGGCACTTTAGCTCATCAAATCCTCTGTCATTCTGTTGAAGAGGGCAACCCTTTTTTTGTCTTTTCAATCCGACACCTGTCCTTTTCCATATCCATTCAGAATCCTTATTATCTAATTAACTCCTTGATGAAGGACTTACGCCTAAAACATTGACTCTCCTGTTCCTTGGATGCTGCCTGACGTGTTATGCTTTTCCTATGCCACACTTTTCGATTAACTTCCTACCTTGCTTTTTAAATGACTGAGATGATTTCCTGTCCACAATCTCCCAGTGCACTGCTTTGCACATCCCCTCCATTGATTTTGTGGAGAAATATTACTGTATTTGTTCTCTTACTAGTGGGTTCAGCTCAAATATTTACTGAGCCTGAATTCTCCTACTGCAGGTCAGAGCCTTTCTCATCCTTTGTGCTGTCAGTTCTTAACCTTTTATTCAAAGCACCGCAAAATAGATTTTCTCCATGCTTCCATCTGGGGAATTGAGATTTCCTGAGAGTGACTGAGCCTGCACACTAAGCTTCCATTCCTCATTTATGAAAGTACTGCCCAAGGAGGGAAACCTGAGTAGTGTTGATGCTGTGTTCATTCCCCATCTTAATGCCCCAGAGGGATTCAGCAGTCTGGCTATCTGGAAGGCAATCAGATCAATTTCAGGAAAGTACATCTGAAGTTTCCTATCTCTGATATTTTAATAGATCTTGGACCACAGGCTTTCCTCTATTTATTTGTACATATGTACTGTCTCCAGGATATCTTTTGTCTGAGTTGCATTGGTACACGTGGACTACAGTGAACTTTAGGGGCAGTGCAGGTGTAATTTTCCTCTCCTTTTACTTGTATGTTTTGAGTAAAGTACAGAGAAGGTAAGCGCCTCAACAGTGCAGGCCAGACTCAGTTGCTTATTCTTTTTAAATTCCCCATTATACCTCACTTTTTATATGTTGACCAGGTCAGTGTGTAAAGCTGGAGTGCATGTTTTGATGAATTAGAATCTCTCTGCTTCATACTGCTGATTTTCTATTTCTGAAAGTATGATCTGTGGTTTTGGGTCATCACCTTGTTGTACCTTAAGCATCATCCTGAGATATTATTGTTTTCCACAGGGCTGACAAATCCTCAGGAGAGAGAATGTGTTGTTGCAACGGCGATAATCTAAATGATAATTGTATTGATGGATATTCTCCATCACTACTCTCCTCCAATTTTGGTCTCCTGGCCAAGTCTGATTTCCTTTGTACTATTTCATGGCCGTGTTTTCAACTGCCAAGGAATTTTCCCTGTAATCCTCTGTCGCTTGCACCTGCTTTAAGTCTCACCTATACAATCCAAGCAATTTTATTGTACCTTCTTGCAATGTGCATTTTGTTGTATAGACCAGCAATTATTGCTGATCAACGATTGCCCCTCAGAAGGTGGCTTTGAACAGCTTTTTACTTGAAATAGGTGCAGTCCTCTGTGATGCAGTTAGACTCAGTGCTGTAAGGAAGGAGTCCTAGGATTTTCACCCAATGACTAGTGAAAGTACAGCAATACAATTCCAAGTCAGGATTGGTATGAAGCTGGGAGGGCAATCTTCATTCATCTGCCCCGTTCCTTCCAAGTTGTTGTGGTTATTAGTTTGAGTGTTACTGTCAAAGGAACCTTTTTGAGTTGTTGCAGTGCAAATTGCAGATTGTTCACTGTGTTGGTGGATAGAGTAAATATTGAATAAGGTGTCAAGCAAGTGGGCTGCATTGTCCTGGATGGTGTCAGTCTTTGTTTTTGGAGCTGCACCCATCCAGGGAAGTGGGAAGAGTACTTCTTCACACTCCTGACTTGTGCTTTGTAGATGGTAAACAGACTTTGGGGGGGTCCCGAGGCAAGTTATTTGCTGCAAGATGCCTATCCTGTAATGTGCTCTTGTTGCAATATTTATTTGGCGAGTCCAGTTCAGTTTCTGGTTAAAGATAACTCTTAGGAGAGAATGATATGTTAAAGGGTTAATTTGTTCTTCTGACATGTAAGAAATTGGATGTGCTGGGGTGGGGGTGGGGTTTTGTATTGCAGGCAGGATGTGACAATCTAATCATACTCTTTAAATGCTACAGTTTAAGGAATAACCTAATCTCACATTTTGTTTCTGGAAATAATGTAATCACTTTACATTGTTTTTGGATGGCATGTGACTATGGGGGAGTGACAGGGGGTTGTGTCTTGCGTGCATGACTGACTGATGTAAAACCCCGTATAAAGGGAGGACGGTTCCTTCATTCAGGGACCTTCAACTTGACATGCTTTGCAAGCATCACGAAGAGTATTAAGTGATTCTCCAAAGGCTGGTACTTGCTGAACTAAGTCGTGGCCTTCACAGTTGGTGTATTGCAGTTTGCTCATTCCTGAAGAAGGGCATGTGCCCGAAACATCGAATCTTCTGTTCCCTAGATGCTGCCTGACCTGCTGTGCTGTTCCAGCAATAAAGTTTCAGTATTGCAGTTACGTCAAGTGTGTAAGAATCTCAAAGGGAACCTAACATTAGGATGTTGATTTATGGAGGATTCCGTGATGACGTTACTGTTAAATCAATTGGAGATAGTTAGATTCTCTTCTTGGAGATGGTCATTGCCTGGCACTTGTGTGGTGCAAATGCTACATATGACCCCATACCTAGATGTTGTCCAGATCTTACTATATTTGGAAGTGGACTGCTTGAGTATCTGAAGAATTAGAACATTGCAATCTTCACTCCACTCCACTCCAATTCTCCTTCACTCCAATGCAAAAAGCCCTAGCTCCCTCAACCTTTCTTTATAAGACATGCCTTCCAGTCCAGGCAGGGTCATGGTAAACCACCTCTGCACCCTCTCTGAAGCGTTCAGATTCTTCCTTTAATGAGGCAACCAGAACTGAACACAATATTCAATTGCGGTCTAACCAGGGTTCTGTTGAGCTGCAGTATAACTCCGTGGCTCTTAAACTCAATCCCCCTGCTAATGAAAGCCAACACACATTATGCCTTAACAGCCCTAGCAACTTGGGTGGCAACTTTGAGGGATCTATGGACATGGACCTCAAGATCCCTCTTTCTCCACACTGCTGAGAATCCTGTCTTGAACCCAGTATTGTGTATTAAATTCGATCTTCCAAATAACTTTACACTTTTCCAGGTTGAACTCCATCTGCCACTTATCAGCCTAGTTCTGCATCCTGTCCATGTCCTGTTGCGACCTATAAACAACCCTCCACCAACCTTCGTATCATTGGCAAACTTACTAAACTACTTTTCACTTCCTCATCCAAGTCATTTATAAAAAATCACGAAAAGCAGAGGTCCCAGAACCGATTCCTGTGGAATACCACTGGTCACTGAGCTCTAGGCTATCACTATCCATCCACTATCACCCTCTGTCTATGGGCCAGCCAATTCTGTCTCCGGATAGACAGGTTTCCCTGTATCCTATGCCGCCTCACTTTCGGTGTGAACCTACCACAAGGAATCTTATCAAACATCTTGCTAAAATCCATGTACACTGCATCCACTGTTCAGCCTTCATCAACCGGTTTTGTCACATTCCCAAAGAATTCAATAAGGTTTGTGAGGCATGACCTGCCCCTCACAAAGCCATGATGACCATCTCTAATCAAACTATGGTTTTCCAGATAATCAAATACTGTCTCTCAGAATCCTCTCCAGTATTTTGCCCACCACTGACATAAATCTGGTGTGTAATTCCCAGGATTATTCCTATTCCCTTTCTTGAACAGGGAAATAACATCAACTAGTTTCTTCATCATGTACTAATTTACAAGCTGAACAAGTAAATATATTTGTCCTCTAGTTAAAGGACCTCCAGTTTAAACAGCCCCACAACCCCCAGACTGCCAGGAAGAGCATCAAAGACAACCATCTTCCTCCCAGCAAACTACCAGACTGAGACCAAAGAGAAAGCTCCAAACTGCCTCAATTTGTAAACTCCAAGCCGTGGAGCAAAATGGGGTTTTGGTAAATGGAATTTTAAAAATGAAATTTGGTCAATGGAATAATGTAGAATATAGCTGTTGTAAAATAAATCTTTGGAGGAGATTCGTGCATGGATCTGAAAGGGTTAATTCTGAAATGTGCTGTTAATCCGCTCCCTGCGATGAGGTTATAGACACTTCTTGTCAGCACAGTTTAGGAACACAAAGGAGTGAGGCCCAACAACTGATCCTCCTGTGTCTTGAATAATGTCTATCAAATCAATGTAAAATGTAGCTAGTTACTAACATGAAATGTATTATACCTTGTTAACTGCCAGTGTAGACCAGGTAGTGACTTTCCTTTACCACTCTAAGGAAGCCCACTGTGTGGTTCCTTACTGTTAAAGTGGCTGACAGTAGCCATCCTCCCCATTGGCAGCAGTTCATAACAGCGTAGTGAGCTGCCTACCCATGTTACAGTGATCAGCAAGAGCTTTCCTTGCCTGTACTTGACCTGATGTTATGAGATTCCATTGGGATTAGATTCTAGGTCAAATTCTTCCTGACTATATACCACTGTGCTACCAACTCTAGAAGGTAAATCCTGCTTCATACCCAGGGACTGTGTTTGAAGGAGTCCAGGATAGTGCCTTTCTAGGCGGTAATGACTGTCAGGTTAATGTCTGACTAGTCTGTGGTACAGCTGTCCCAATTTTGACACACGTTGCTGCATAGGCTAATGGGATTGATGGGCTAGGCGTGCCTTTGTCGATGCTGGATTGTGTCTGGTTTTATTCTTACTCTACACTTTTATCTAGCAGTTTGGTACAAGTAAGTGGCTCAGCCATGTCATTTCAGAGGGAAGTTAAGAATCCATCACACGCTGGGAGTCTGGAATCCGAAATAATGCCAAATTTCTTGTCTGAAAGGATGAGTGAACCGGCTAGGTTTTCACAGCAACCATTTACTGAGCCTAGATTTTTTTTTCAGATTTGCTTATTTTAGCTGAATTACTGCTTTTATTGCAGCTGTAATGGTGATAGCAAGTGTAACTTATGTGCATTTTACAGTGTGTATTTGTTTAGTGACAGAATAGTCCTTCAATCGTCATAAGACTGTGCTAATAACTGTAAGGAATGAATGAGCTTGTGTGCTTTATGGGTAACTTTGTGCTTCTAATGATGAACTTTGAAAGTGCAGATACTTTGTGGTACTTTATATTCTAAGCATTATTTAAAACTCATGCCCCCCCCCCCCATCACTGGAATTTTGTGTTTGAAAGGTGTGCCCCCTTTCAGAAGCATGAGTTCACAATGAACTTGATGTTATTTCTTGCAGGGAACAGAAGCCCAAGGTTGCAGCTTGAAAGAAGAGATAAGTGAAGAGAACTACCAGGTAGGAACCTAAATGAGAATTAATTTACTGAGTGGCTGCAGGTCAGCTTTTGTCTAGTGATGTGCTTTGTGGCAGGATTATTAGAATTAAGTATAGACAACGTGGGTTGAAATCCTACCTGCTCTAGAAGTGTCATAACATCTCTGAACAGGTTGGTTAAAAAACATAGAGTTAAGTATGAACAAAATGCTGTCTCTCTCATGAGCCTATAAACTGGGGTCCTAAATGCCCACTCGGATGTAGACGGCTCTAGGGCACCACTTGAAGAGGAGGAGGGATGTTCCCTTGGTGGCATATTCCACATTTGCTGCTGCCTGACTTACTGAGTATGAGAAAGTGAGGACTGCAGATGCTGGAGATCAGAACTGAAAAATGTATTGCTAGAAAAGCGCAGCAGGTCAGGCAGCATCAAAAGGAGCAGGAGAATTGACGTTTCGGGCATAAGCCCTTCTTCAGGAATGACTTACTGAGTAAGTCTAGCATTTTCTGCTTTTTAGTTACACCAAAAGCATTGATAATTTTCTTTGTTGTTTGTGGTTGGTGAACAGCTTTCAGTGCAGTGCCACACATGTGTAAACCATCTGTTCTGATAATGGATCTACACACTCAGTACCAATATGTCTGTTCTGACCTGTAATGTATTTCCAGCATTTTCTGCTGTTGCTTCAGATCTGAAGTATTTTTGTTGCTGTGATCTTTGCAAGCTTTGATATAAATTGTGACACATGCATAGCAAAAAAAATAAAAGTGCAAATGGGTTGTTCAGTTCTTTCATGGTGTAAGGCAGTTAGTGTCAGACTAACATCTACTCCTGAGGTAAGTTCAGATAGAGGTATTGTTTCAAATCCTTTGAAGATAAACTCAAACAAACAAAGCCTATTCATAAAGTACCATATTTTTCATAATCAAATTTAATTAATGATAGACTTTTTGTTGGAGAGGAAAGACATTGTTGTGCCGCTGAAGTATCTAAGATCATTGGAAAGCCATTGAGTTTATAATCAAATAGACAAAATCTATTACACTGAAATCATCACATTAAAACCATTATTTTTCAAACTGAGCTGGTCCTAAACTTGCTGATTGATGTTTACAAGCAAACAGCCAGGAATCCAATCTGAGTGTGTATGGAAATGGCTAGAGCATAGGTCAGTACCTCCTAGTGTGCAGCTACTGGTGTCATAATAACCTGCTTTACACACAAATATTTTTACAGTCTACTGGCTTTTTAAAAAAAATAGCATTTATAGTGCAGATAAAGGCCATTCAGCCCATTGAATTCGAACTTGCCCTCCGAAGAGCAATCCACCTCGCCACCCACCCTATATTTCCCCTGGCTAATCCACATTGCCTACACATCGTAGACAGTATGGGCAATTTTAATATGGCCAATCCACTAATCTTAATGTCTGTCTGTGCGGAGTTTGCACAGTCACCCAAGGCTGAAATCGAACCCAGGTCTCTGCTGCTGTGAGGCAGCAGTGCTTACCACTGTGCCACTCGTGCCACCAGGTGCATATGAGAACCATTCCAGTAAATCAAATGCACAGCAAAGGTTGGCTACAAAACCTCTCATTGTACCTTCTACATTCTGATACCAGCCCACTAAAAACAATGTCTTGGGATTGTACATTAGCCATATTCAGTCAAGCTGCAGTTGGAAAACACCTAGTCATGACCTTATTTGGATCCCTGAGCAGTTGGATGGAGGTCATCCATTTGTGTTTTAAGCATCTGCAGCCAGCATGTCAAAAACAGAAGAACCAAAGGGCATTCATTCTTCTCTGTCCACACAATCTGTTTTATTTAGATGCAAGTGACTGTAACTACATCAGGTTCTGCAGGCAGATCTTTTAGGAAGCACTGTACCCAGCATGACCACCTCGACAAGAACTGCAGCATCATCTAGCCAGCCTACACAGCCTCAAACTATATACTCCTTTTAATTTTGTTGAACTTTTAAACTTCAGCAGTTCTGTTCAGAAATAGAAGTTGAAAGTCAGTTGGAGAATCGATGGGTCAGTGGATGTTACCTATTCCTTGGCACACCAGTTTGTTAGTTCTATTAAACCACCACTCATCCCCCTCCCATCCTGGGCTGTCTGTGGGAGTCTATGCCTCAAATAACATCATCAAGCAGACCCTCTGTCAATGATCATGTTTATGGGAGCTTTTGCTGTGCACAAATTAGCTGCTGCATTCTCAGTATTGCAACTGTGACTACTTCTTAAATATGGTTCATTGTACTAAGTTCTGTAAAGCATGTTGGGATGTCCTGTGGTTGTGAAAGGTGCAATAAAAATGCAAATTGATCTTCCTTCATTCCCCTTTTGTTTTGTTTTCTGAACTGGATTTGGTATTTAGTTCACCTGGACTTTGTCCTGACAAGGGAGTCACAGGGGGGAATGGTCTCTCCAAAAGACAAATAGGGGTGGGGAGGGAAATATATCTCCAGTGGTGGGGTCTGTTTGTGGGTGGCAGAAATGGCAGAGAAAGATGCAATGTATCAGGAGGTTGGTGGAGTGGAAGGTGAGGACCAGTGGAGTTCGAACATTGGAGTGGGGTTCTAAGGGTGGAGGTGTGGGAAGTGGAGAAGATGCGCTGGAGGGCATTGTCAACCACATGGGAGGGGAAATTGGTCTCTCAAGAAGGAGGCCATCTGGGATGTTCTCTGGTGGAATTGGTCCTCCTGGAGCAGATGTGGTGGAGGAATTGCGAATAAGGGATAGCATTTTTACAGCAGGCAGGATGGGAGGTGGTGTAGTCCAGGTAGCTGTGGGAGTCTGTGGGTTTGTAGTGGATGTCCATGTTGAGTTGGTCACTGGAGAGGCAGTGAGGGAGGTGTCCAAGATGGTCCAGGTGAACTGGAGGTCAGGGTGGAAAGTGTTTGTGGAGTTGATGAACTGTTCAACTTCCTTGTCAGAGCATGAGGTAGCAGTCATCGATGTAGCGGAGGAAAAGGTGGGGAATGGTCCCAGTGTAGCTGCAGAAGATGGAATGTTCCATGTACCCGACAAAGAGACAGGCATAGTTGGGGCCCATGGCTACCCCTTTGGTCTGGAGGTAGTGGGAGGATTGGAAGGAAAAGTTGTTGAGGGTGAGAGTCAGTTCAGCCAATTGAATGAGTGTCAGTGGAAGAGGAAGAAACGGAAGGGTTGGAGGCCTTCATCACGGCGGATAGATGTGTATAGGTACTGGATGTCCATGGCGAAGATAAGGCACTGGGGGCCGGAGAAACGAAAGTCATGGAGGAGGTGGAGGGCGTGGATGGTGTCCCGAACGTAGGTGAGGAGTTCCTGGACTTGCACTACTTGCGATGTCAGCGGACGGTGCTGGGAGCGGAGGGTGGGTTGGTTGGGGACGTGGACCTAACAAGGTGCCAAAAATAAGGCCATGATGTTAGTGTCAAGTACTTGCATGAATCGAGGATTGGCTGAAGGCAAGGAGTAGGGATAAAGGGATCTTTGAGTATGGCATTCGCTGACTAGTGGAGTTCTGCAGGGGTCATTGTTTGAAACTTAACTGTTCATGTTACACATTAATGATCTGGATGAAGGTACTGAAGGCATTGTTGCTAGGTTTTCAGGTGACAAAGATAGATGGAGGGGCAGCTCATGTTGAGGTAGGGAGGCTGCAGATGGACTTTGTATTCCATCTGCCCCTTCTTTGACCATTCCCTAGCCTATCCAATGTGGGAAAATGTGAGGATGTGCACTGTTAGGAAGAATAAGTGTGTCAATTTTCGTAGTTCAGGATTCTCTTAAAGTTAACATGTAGGATCACTTGGCAGTGAGGAATACAAATGGAATGGTGGCGTTCAATTCAAGAGGGCTAGAATACAAGACTGGACATATTTTGCTGAGGTATAAGGCTCTGGTCAGATCACCTTTGGAATATTGTAAGTAGTGTTCATCCCCATGTCAAAGGATGGATATGCTGGCCTTGGAGGGGACCAGAGCAGGTCCACAAGAATGATCCTGAGAGTGAAAGACTTGTCTTATGAGGAGCTGTTGAGGACTCTGGGCCTTGGAGTTTAGAAGAAATTTTCAGAATACTGAGGCCTAGATAGAGTGGATGTGGAGAAAATGTTTCCACTAGTAGCAGAGAGTAGAATCCGAGGGCACAACCTCAGTGTGAAAGATTGACCTTTTAGCACTGAAATGAGGAGTTTCTTCAGCTAGAGGGTGATGAATCTGTGGAACTCCTTGCCGCAGATGGCTGTGCAGGCCAAGCAATTGAGTGTCTTTAAGACAGATCGATAGATTACTAATTCTTAGATATCAAGGGGTGGAGGAAAGCAGGAGATTGGGGTTTAGAAATATAATCCTTGATCGAGTGGCAGATGAGACTCTGGGCAGAGTGGCCTAATTTTGTTCCTATATCTTATGGTCTCATGGACATACCTGCATTGCAAGCATTTGGAGAAGGTAAATCAAGCTTATTCTTGGGATGAAAGTTTGTCTAATGTTGAAAAGATTTGTTGAAAGAATAATAAATAGATTATACTCTTAAGACGTTTACTCTTTATCGCTTAGAATAAAAAAGGAGATCATTGAAAAATAAGATTCTGAAGGGAGTTGACAGAGTAGCTCTTAAGAGGATGATACTCCCTGTGAGGAAATATAGAACATCAGGGTATAATTTCAAAATAAGGCGTCTCCCATTTAAATTGGAGATTAGGTGGAATTTCTTCTCTCAAACCTACAGTCAGATCAGTCATGAATAGCAAAATAAATCTTGGGAAGCCTATTGACCTGCTTGCTGGCTCAACTTCGTGAGACTGCAAGTACCAGAAAAAGAAAAAAGGACAAAAAAGACCATTGGCCAATGGCCAAAGTGGCAGAATAAACCCAACATTCTGAAAGAGAAATCAGAGTTACCATGTAATATTCTCAGGAACACGGCACTGTAAATGTAAAGCACAGATGTATGACTTGGAAAAGAAAGGTGAAAAAAAATTTGAAAATTGAATTAGCCATTAATGACGTACAGAAGTAGGGATAAAAGACAGACAGAATAGAAGAACTTCCTTTCTGTATAAAGTCTCGTCTCATATAGGGTCAGATGAATTTGTCCAATTTTGTTCTCTTCTTCACTGTTTGGAAATGGAGTGGGCTTGATGACAAATGGAATGGGAATTACTCTTGACACTGAGTGCTGGGCCTGCCTAATTTGAGGAGGCAGAGGATGCCGATAGGATTTCTGTCACTGATTCCCAGTCTGAGGCAGTTCCGGGTTGGACTGAAGGGTCTGTTTCCATGCTGTACATCTGACTCTAATATACAAATCAGAGTCACATGGTTCCAAGGTGACAATTTCTGACCCTCTCCTTCCCAATTTTGTCACTTTCTAGTTTTGCTAACTTGAGTCAGTGTTTCAAATTGTATTTAGAGATATTAAGTACTGCTACCTTGCATTTATGAATAACTTTTCCTGACTCTTCATTCCTTGGTATTGTAGGCATAGCATAATGAAGGGTTTGGTGGCACCTACATTATGAAAAATTTAGAAAGAGTTTAACCAACCCTTTCTCAACATGAAGTACATTTTAGAAACCTCTGTAGAGGAAACCGATTACTGTCGAAAATAATTTGGAGGGAGAAGGGCATTCCCTTATGTTGAGGGAAGACTAGAAAACAGATTGTGTTGCTGGCACTACATTTAAATAAGTCTTAGCATTAGTATTGTGATTTAATAAAATAATTAAATTTGAAAATGTTGGTTTTGTGAATCGGTGGGCATATTTGAGATTGTGTGGCTGCTAGCAAAACTGTAAATGAGAGATGTGCTGGCACAGAATGTAGGATTGCCAATAAATAGTGTTGCAAGTGCTGGGAGTCCAGGCTCTTCCCTGTTGGGCTGGGACAAGTTGGACATGATGTCACTTTATACTATCAATAGTTAACCACTGATTAAAGGATCAAGTCTGATTATTGGAAGAAACAAAATTCTGCTGCAATCAGATTTTCATTCACTGCCTTCAGTCTGAAGGGCTCAAAACAGCAAGTATAAGGAAGCTGCAGCTACAAACAATTTCTGTAGTGGATTCACCATAACTGCCATCATCACCCCCCCTTCACACCCATCCAGACCATGGCCAAACCAGCACTGTTACAAATACAACTTTGGATTGGTCGGTCAGCTTCAAACTTTGTTCATTTGACTCATTTCTAAATAATGGTGATAATGTTTCACTTGATTGTATGTATGCAGAACGCAGGCAGATTTGCTGCCTGTGATTGCCAATGAAGAAAATTACACCTGTCATTTCTACAGTTAGTGTTAGTCATATGAATCTCATACAGGTCACCATGGATGGATCAGTCCCATATTGCTCAGACTGGAAAGGTTAACAGTGAGACCGCTGTTCCTGATTTGGGTCCTGGGCAAATTTCAGGCTCTTGTGTAATATCAAACCCATCACAGGAGCTCCAACACACTGAACTGAAGGATTAGTGATGACAAAAGTGAAATGTCAAACATCACCTGAAGTGTGTGAAGTTCTGGTCTCCTTACCAAAGAAAATATATAATTGCCATTGAGGGAGTGCAGTGAAGATTCACCAGACTCCATTCTCCATCTCCTGTTGCAAGAGGAGAGATCAGGTCAATGGATCTGTATTCATTTGGAGTCCAGAAGAATGAATTGTATAAAGTTCTGACAGAGCTGAGCAGATTAGGTATAGGAAGATGCTTAACCTGGTACAGGGCTCTAGAGCAAAGAGTTACAATCAAAATATTGGATAGGTATTTATGATGGAGACAAAGAAACATTCCCACCCTCAGAGGGTGGTGAACCTGTGGAATTTTCTACCATTATAAAGAGTGGAAGTTAGGAGTGCGTTTATAAAACAAATTGATTTCTCAACACTAAATATGTTCGTGGGTATGGGGAGGGAATGGTCATAGTGTTGAGGTAGAAGACCAGCCATAATCATGTTGAATGGTGAAGTAGGTTTGATGGGCTGAATGGTCTCTTGCTGCTTGATGTTCCCCTCTAAGTTTTCTTACTGCTTGCACAGGCCTCTGAGGCCTGGAACCATCAGTCAATGCTGACCACTGATTGCCATGCATTGGACCATTGGAGCAGCTGTTCATGCATGCAGTTGAGGGAATACTGCTCCTGCTTCCATTTCCTGTGTTTTTTTCCCAGTAAGGTGTTGGGCGAACTTCTGAAATTCTTCCAGTGGCAGAGCCCAGGAATAGTGAAGCTCTCAAGACACCGAGTTCTTGTGTTCATGTGGCTGTAGAGCCATCAGCAAGTTAGTGTGAACCCATTTTTTAAATCAGAGATAATTTTGACGCTCAAAGGTTTGGACCTATTACAGAATATTAACTGGGGATCCACAGCCTCTGGCAAAGCCTTTTCATGAGCTCACTACTGAGGTGACAAAGTCCACCAAGCTTTGTGCATGCACAGTTGCCGACTAGCTGAAAGATTGCCGCCTAAAGTGAATGATTGACTGAAAGAATGTTACTCCTCAAACTGACATTTACAGTAACTAAGTAACATTCAGTTTGAAAGAAAATAGTCAGACTGACCTTCAAGAACCTGCTTAGAAATCATTAACGTAAAAGTAATTAAATTGAGCTCACACTGGGCTGGCAGAGATTTGCAGATGAGGAAGGCACTGAGCAATAGAATGATTAATAAATCTTCTACATGTAGACACAAGGAGAACCATAGTGCAGCATGCTCAAGGAAAATGCTGTCAAGATCAAATGCTGTATTACAGGGAATAAGAGATGTTCACTGATTTAAAAGAAGTGTTTTTAGTGAGGTTCAGGTTACTGCAACAGGTCGCTCGAAGTATTGTACTAACCCAAGTTCCTTTTGGGACCGATGACTGGCAAGTTTGTGACAGCAGGTGAGCTATGCCAAAAAATGTTCTGTTTAATGTTATCTTTAGTAAAGACAAAGTGAAAGCAAAAAAGCATACGGTGGATACAATGCCATTTGTCACGTCACTTGTTTTTAAATATGTTCTTGGACAATGCTTAGTTTTAAGGAACACTACCACTACACATGAAGAATAATTGTTATGTAACTTATAACCTAAAACTGAGCAATTGCTTTGCAAATTTAGTCCAGGGTCATTTTAAATGAGAATGGTCTTTTTGAAAAGTATTGGCAAAATGTTTTAAAATTGGCTAATGAAGCCTGATTACGTGCAAATGTAGCGATAGATTTCTATGCAAACTCTCGGCAGCAAGGTTTGGGTCGCTTGTGGCTGTAAGGATGGTTTGCAATGCAGAGTGACACCAACCATGCATGTTCAGGACTTGTACTGGCTCAGGTTACCGTGAAGGTCCATCATTTTTAACTTTGCATGTTTCCCTGAGGTATTGAGTCTTCAGTTAAACTCAGCACCAATTCGCCCATTATAATGGGAGAGCAGTTTGTGGTTCTCTGGGATTATACTGTAAGCCTGGGTTCAAATTGCACTGGCTTCAGAGGTGTCATAACATCCAAAGATGTGTAAGTTAAGTGAATTGGCCATGCTGAATTGCCCATAATGTTCAGGGATGTGTAGGCTAGATGCATTCTTCAGGGGCAAATATAGTGTAGGAGGAATGGGTCTGGGTGGGTTACTCTTTGGAGGGTCGGTGTGGACTTGTTGGGCCAAAGGGCCTGTTTCCACACTGTAGGAAATATATATATAAAAAAAATCTCTAAACAGGTTAATTAGAGAATATCAACTGTAAAGCGTTATCCTTTTGTTAGAGGCTACATAATTAAAATTTTAAAAACTGATGCATTCACAGAAGCTGTTGCTGAAGAGATTAAGTTTAAAAGCAAGGAGGTTATGTTACAGCTGTACAGGGTGCTGGTGAAGCCACACCTGGAGTATTGTCTACAGTTTTGGTCTCCTTACTTGAGAAAGGATATACTGGCACTGGAGGAGGTGCAGAGGAGTTTCACTAGGTTGATTCTGGAGTTGAGGGGGTTGGCCTATGAGGAGAAGCTGAATAGGCTGAGATTATATTCTTTAGAATTTTTAGAAGAATGGAGGGGGATCTTATTGAATCATATAAAATTATGAAGGGAATAGATACTCTACAAGTAGAGAAGGTGTTTCTATTGGTGGGTGAAACCAGGACAAGAGTGCATAGCCTCAAAATTAGGGGGAGCAGATAGAGGACTGAATGGAGGAATCTAAAGGGTTGTGAATCAATGGAATTCCCTGCCCAGTGAAGAAGTTGAGGCTTCCTCAGTAAATATTTTTAAAGCTAAGGTAGATAATTTTTGAACGGTAAAGGAAGTGAGGGTTAAAGTGACAGGGAGATTAAGCGAAGCTGAGGCCATGAAAAGATCAACCATGATCTTATTGAATGGCGGAACAGGCTTGAAGGGCCAGATGGCCTACTCCTGATCCTAGTTCTTATGTTTTTATGTTCATTATCTTCCTGATTTTAACACTCTGCGCTTGTGTTATGGAGAAATTTTACTCTATGATATTTCTTTCTTGAAATGGGGATGGGATTGTGCTTCTCATTTACTTTGAGGTACTTTGCAAGAATTTGGAAATTCCCTTTAACCACCTTGTTTTTAGATAATACACTGCAGTGTGAGATTTGGTCTGACTTAAATTGATAGCCTCATGTAAAATGAACAGCATTCAAGGGGAGAGAATATCACAGAACTGAAATAACTGGCAATAATTCTCCTCTTTCATGAGGCAATGGGAGTGTATGTTGTTGTTAACCAGGTCACTTTATGCTCCCAGTGAAATATTATTTTAGCAAATTGAAACCTGTGAAGAAGAGGTTGTAATTTTCACATTCCTATCTCAAAGACTGTAATACTCTAACACCTCATTCCAAGCATCTGTTTAATGTGCATGAAACTGTCATACTGCTCTGATTGCATTAACAACATTTTAACAGCCTTGCTACAAGCAACTGTATTTTAACTTTTAAAAAATACAGTTACACTATTGAGGTAATGAGTCACATTTCTGCGAGAGAGGAGAGCAATGTTCTGTCATTGGACCTGAGAGAAGCTCCAGAGATGCTGCCAGATTTGCTGAGTATTGTCTTTATTGAAGTCCACGGGCAGAATCTTTTGATTAGATCCCCTACAATGTAGAAACAGGCCCCTTTGGCCCAACTAGTCCGTACCGACCCTCCGAAGAGTAACCCACCCAGACCCATTCCCCCTAACTAATGCACCTAAGTCTACTGGCAATTTAGCATGACCAATTCACCTAACCCACATCTTTTGGACTGTGGAAGGAAACTGGAGCACCTGGAAGAAACCCACGCAGACACAGGGAGAATGTGCAAACTTCACACAGACAGGCGGGAATTGAATCCAGGACCCTAGTGCTGTGAGGCAGCAATGCTAACCATTGAGCCACTGTGCTGCCCCAATTAGTTTGTTTGTGACTGTTTAGAGAGCTGGGCCTGATGGCTGGAGGGAATTTTGCTCTCCCTCCATACCTCAGGCAGCATACCAGATAATTGCCTGTTTAAAACAAAAAACAACTGTCCTTATCCACTCACTACATATTCACATTGAATGATATCTCACTTTATGGGCATATTTCTGGCTCTTACTGGACTCTCTAAACTCCAACACTGGGGTGCTTTAACTTAAAAAGTATGTCTACAGTACTTTGCTCTCTATAGTCCACAAGAGTATTGTTTAACTTCTGCTCGTCAGCCCACCCACCTTCTGGAACCATTACAGACCAGACACAAATGGTACCATACTTTAACGATCCCTCCCTAGCGATTCTACTGAAGGTCCTCCTGGAAAAGGAGGAAAACGAAGTCGTACAGATTGAAGGCAGCCTGGACAGAAGTGACTGCAGAGTGGGTACCTGTGGCCAGTCAAGAGTCTGGTTCTAGTCCTGCATGAGGATGAATGATCTGCTGCACCCTGTCTGAGCATGTACACTATCTGCTCAATATTTCATACAATGAGTGTGAGATCACATCATAAGGTTCACACTGCAGTGGACTCTGAGTGGGTACTGGGCATCTTGGTCAAATGGTTCAAGTGTGACCATTGCCTGTCACTTCATTGCAGCTACAACACTGAGCTGATGGTGTGTCAGCTACTGACCTTTATTCACACATAGGAGAACAAACACGTGAACGTTTCACCAACTATTTCCATGGGACAAGGCCACAATCTTAAAAGATGGCCTTTTGAGTTCAGACCCACTTTTCTCCTTGGTCAGCTTAGTTGGCACTGCCAGTGTAGTTGGTTCACTTGGGCAAGCTTCTTGTCCCAGTCAAACTTTGCCCCTACCGAAGTAATAGTTTAACAGCAAGTATAATACCTCCATATGACTAAGAGCTAATGAGCTAAATAAGTGGAGAGAGGCTTCACCCCTAACATGGTAAGTGTTTGTTTGCCAAAACTGGCATCTTTATTCTGAAGGAGCTGGGTAACTGCAGAGGTTTGTATTCACTACAGCTTGGAGGAAGAAAGTAACCCCCAACCCCTTATGTGGCTGGGTTTGTGAGCATTTAGGTTTTGGTTAACAAGACAGAGTTCATCAATGCAATTTCAATGGGTTGGGATGTTAATGAGTATTCATGATATGTTATTGAATGCAAAATGTCTCCAACGCTGAAGGTTGGGAAACATGCTCACCTGAAAGGTTCTGAGAATTCAATAACAAAGCTTTAAACTAGTTATAATGGAAATGAATGTTTTAATTGGCCCTGGCCCAGTTTAGTAGCCCTGCCTGCCCTCCCTCCCAACCGTTCCACATGGGCCTGGAAAATTCTACCCACTATTCAGAATCAGACTCCAGAAACCATTCTGCAATGGCCATTGGAAAGGAACCAGTCATAACAAATACATGAGAGGTTGAGAAATACCGTCTCTTACTGGCCCTTATTTATCTAAACTGATTTTGCTTTATTCCAGGTGCTCAAAGCCATCTCTGAATACTCATAGCAGTGACATGGAAACACTCTACCCTTACTGTGAAGATCTTCTAGACTGCAATCCTAAATGATTTTACAAGTGCTCTATTACCCTGATGTAGTTTATTTCCAGTTGAAGTCATTTTCCAAATCTTTGTCCTAGCTTTGTCCTATTGCCCAATGGAGTGGCACAGTGGTAAGCACTGCTGCCTCAGTGCCAGGGATTCTGGTTCGATTCCACCCTTGGACCACTGTTTGGAGTTTGCACATTTTCCTCATCTGCTTGGATTTTCGCAAGCTGCTCTAGTTTCTCTTACAGGGCAAAGATGAGGGCTGGGTGGATTGGCCCAAGCCTGTAGTGTCCAGAGATGTGTAGGTTACATGGATTAACCATAAGATAAGCAGGGTTATAAGAATAGGGTAGGGGGTGGGTCCAAGTGGAATGCTCTTTGGAGGGTCAGCATGAACTGGATGGGCTGAGGCATAGAGATTCTATGATATTCTCTTGATTTGTGGTGGATTCCAATGTTGATCAACTGTGTTCAAGTAGGAAGTGAATTCACAGGCTGTGCCATTTTACAGCTAAAAAGTGATATCCTCAGCATTCGCAGGAGGTGACTGGTACAGGCTTTCACCCACTGCTGCAGTTGCAAAAGGGTTCTTATAATGACATATGCCATAGGTTACATTCAGTTAAGTTAATAATGTAATCTCATCTTTTTGCTTTGTTTGTCACCACCTTGGTCAGATTCTTCAGTCAGTGATGGGTAGAGTGCCCTTTGAAATAACTCCAGAGGCCAGTATTCCATCACCCAATCACCCTTTTTTTGCACTTGGAGAGCCCTTGACATTAATCCAGCGTCCTCCAGAGCCAGCTTTCAGTGTGAAAATGGTATCTGATACTCCAATTCTTATTGGTCAGCCAGAGCTCCAACTTGGACCAGATTAATTGCCCCAATCAGGGAACTCCATTCTCTGAGGTCCACCTGGCTGACCTTGTTACAATCACTACATTCCTTTCCCTCGGAGTCTGAGGATATAGGTACGTTGTTTGTTTTGTAGCACCTCTTGGGCGTTTTAGCATCAGGTCAAGTTCCTGTTCTCTGAAATAGTGTGAAATTTACAGTAGCTCACCTCTTGCACCCAGGGTGTCTCAGGAGAAATTCATTCTCCTCAAGCAGCAAAGATGTCCAGGCAGCTACATCGGAGATATCCTCAATGCTTGACAGAATTCTGAACATTTGGCAAG
This sequence comes from Chiloscyllium plagiosum, assembly GCF_004010195.1. Lineage (NCBI taxonomy): Eukaryota > Metazoa > Chordata > Chondrichthyes > Orectolobiformes > Hemiscylliidae > Chiloscyllium > Chiloscyllium plagiosum. The sequence continues at coordinate 83,092,170 of NC_057713.1, read as the reverse complement.
ACGTTGAAGAGTTGGGCACATTGTACTCACGTCCGCATGCTTGTTCAGGATCGTCACACCTACCTGAAGTTGATAGCTACTGACCTGACCTTGCATTGACCACATCTCTTACCCATGCAGGGCCATTCCTGTAGTTCCTACATCAAACTTTGTCCTGTGAAGTAAATTGGCTCTTGCTTAGTGGAGTCTTAGTGTTTCTGATGCTGTTTTACCCTTCCCATTTAACCACGTGTGGAGTCTTCTCCCCATTAGCAACTCTGCTGGAGCTATCGATGTGGTTGCATGAGGGGTGATTCTAATAATCCAACTAGGAATCAGGGCAACTTGGTATTAAGTGAAGATTTACTTTAAACCTGCTTTCAAAGTTTGGGGTACTCTTTCTGCCAGACCATAGGAAGATGAATGGTTTGGAGATGTCCTTACATGCTAAATTCCATTCCACCTTAGGAAATACACAAATTCTTTGCTGATAACCAAGGGTCTGTTATCTATGACCAACCCTACCAGGAGTCAGTGTATTGTAAAAGATAAAGTTTTTTAAAAAAAGTCATCCCATGTTTGGTGAATGAACTCTGTACACCCAGCTACTTTGTATGGGTGTCCACAATAAGAGCATTGAGCCCATGAAAAGACCTGTGTAGTCAATGTGTAACTGAGTGCAGAGTTTACCTGGACTGTCCTGTGAATGTGGGGGAGTTGCTGGCAGTAATCTTGGTGTTTGCACCTGGGCATTGTCCCATCAACACTGCTATGTCTGCATCCAATCCTGACCACCAGGCATAACCCCTTACCAACTTCTTCATTTTGGAAATCCTTGGAGGAGTTCAGCCAGTATTTGGCAGCGTCACTTGCTCGGTACAATCACTCTTGCCACCCCCCCAATAATATGCCATTCTCTACCATGATCTACTCTCTTCGGGTCCAAAAACATTTCATTTCTTGTTGTGATAGCCATTTTGTTTCCTCCATCAACAGTTTTTAGCTTTGCCAGGACAGGATCTTTGTATCCAAATTCTGATACTGTCAGCTGTGACTGGAACTGGCTCCAGAAAATTTAAAACCATTATGGACTTTTCCAATGGTGTAGCAGTGATGGTGTATCTGCCATCAGGGGGCAGCTCAATATATCTACATTTGCTGCTTGGCCTTCTGGACGGTGTGCCAACTTGTAATTAAATGGTCTTAAGTGTTAGAGCCCACCGCTGAATTTGGCCAGAAGAAGATAGCTTTTTTTCCCCCATTTCCTGAAAGCTTTGATTTGGCTACATGATCTTTTCCAAGGCTTTTATTAAAAAGTTGATGCAAACATGCCAGGATGGAGGCCAGGTTATGCATGAACTTTCCATAATAATTCATCAGCCCAGAAAAAGACAAAGTACAGATGGGAGAGCTGGGCCATTTTTGATCACCCTCACTTTATCTTCCAATGGGTGTAACTCAGTCTTTTCAACTCTGTAGCCCAAGTAGGTAACTTGGGGTGTATGGAAACATTTTTCCCTTTCAAGTAATACTGACCTAGGAGAAACATCTAACCACCATGTCCATGTTCTCCAAGTGCTCCTTATTGGTCTTCCCTGTTATTAGCATGTCATCTACATAAATGGCAACCTGGGGCAAACCTTGTAAAATGTTCATCATCCATGAAAAATTGCACAAGCGGCTGTCTTGTATATTGGTACAAATACTTATCTAACTGCAATTATAAGTACATATGTCTGACTTATGTACAGCTTCGTGAAGGACAGTTCACCTGCCAGCTTTGTGTCTAAGTCTCTATACAAGGGGTTAGGTATTTATCCAACTGTGAAAAGTGGCTTTCTAGTTATTTAAATTCCCCACAAAGGCAAACTGACCAGTTGGGCTTTACGGTCAATATGACTGGTGTTACCCACACCGCACACTGGACTGGTTTGATGATTCCTTCACTTTCCAGCCTTCTGCCTATAAGGGAAGTAACACTGGGAGGGCCTTGCAGAATCATGGAGTTGCTTCCTGCTCAACATCCAAGGTGACCTTCGCTCCTTTGTTAGTTCCTGGATCTTCCTGAAAAACTTCTGGGTATTTAATTAGGACTTCACTCAGGCAGCCATTTTCTAATCAAAATGTTGAGCCAATTTTACCCCATCAAGCTTGGACCCAAGCCTTTGACTACAGTCAGTGGTAACTGAAGCAGCTGCTTCTCAAGAGGCTGGAATCAAAGTTGTACCCTGAATTTGTTAAGTCTCCCCGATTGTAGGTTCTCAGTCAAGCCCAAGTCTTGCACCAACTTAAGGGTTGGAGTCTAGAGAGAATTTTGTTCATGACTGTTTGTGATCACTGAAACAGCTGCTCTGGTATTGACCTCCATTAGAACTCGTTGAATGTTTGTGGTTCTGATTTGGATCTTGCTAAGCAACTTAACTATTCATGTAGGTGGACTTTCCAGGATAACAGCTGGAGTTTGGTTTAGTGGGACGGTCTCTAGTCCACATAGTGGCAGCAGCCACAATGACTTCTTTTGGGGTTTTGTTGTGAGCTGATGTGATTAGGATACATTCTGAGGGAAGTTATGCGATTGCACTCACTAAGTGGTGTTCGCCAAACTCACTCGGACAGGCGAGGGTGTCCACTTCTACTAGAATACCCTGCAACTCCAAATGCTCCACTTGTTGCATCTTCCAGTGGTAAAGCCAGTTGTCATGTCTGTTGAAGTACAGCGTGTCAGCTAGTTGTTGTTGCCGCCTGGTTACATAATCCCACATACAAAATGGTCTCAGCATCTCATTAGGGTTAAACCTAAGTCACAGCCCTCTTCTAGTCATCTTAACCTAGTAAAAAAGTCTGGATATGGATTCCCCTGGTTCTCTATCACCGAATAAAACAGATAGCATCTTATAATTAGAGGGGACTTGGGGTCATAATATTCCTTAGCTAAATCAGTCATCTCTTGAAAGGTTTTAGTATCTGCTGCCTCAGGGCAAGTAAGGCTTTTAATAATTGAAAAAGCTGCAGGTCCACAAGCTGTCAGAAGAATTAGTTATTGCTCTTCATCTGCACAATGTCATTTGTCTAGAAAAACAAACCACATTCTTTCCACATATTGATCCCAGTCATCGACAGCAGGTTTGAATGAGCCCAAGCTTCCCAAATAACAGCATGATACCAGAAATGCTTACCCCAAGTCAAAGACAACTGCTGCAAGTAAATTTCTTCAGGAGTATGCTTTTCACTCTTAGATACTGAAACAACTCCAGAGGCCAGTATCCCGTCACCAAGTCACTGTTTATTTACATGTGGAAAGTCCTTGACACTGATACAGATCTCTCAGAACTAGTTCTGTGAACAGACTCTCTGATTTTTCTGTTTATCTCTGTTAGCTTGGGTTCCTTGATTGAGGCTGTTTAATCTGGTCCAATCAGGAAACTCCTATTCTATGAAGTCCACCTGGCTGATCTCGTTACAATCACTACATCTTCAAACTTTTGATTCCACTCTATGGAGTAAATTGCTATTGTGTGACTTGAGTACAAGGTGCTAAACAGTACTCTAATAAGAAACTGAAAGTACCCTGGGAACCACATGGAAAAGAGAGAGCACAAGTGCAGTAGTGGGGAACAACCTCTGATGTTCTCCTCTTTGTTAAATTTGTGACTTCAAGTAAAATCTCCCAGCCTAAGATTGGACATGAACGGGGAGGAAAGAAAATAGAAGTAAATGCAGAAGTATTTAAGATTGCATCATGGAGCTGATATGTCTTAACTGGAGAATTAACCTGTTTGATCCTTTGGGTGATGCCAGTATTGTTGGTATGAAATGGAAAATGTGACAGGAGAAGTTCAAAGTTATGTTGACATCATGATCGGAATTTGGATGTGGTGACGATTGATCAGAAAACATAGCAACAGGTCATTACTAATCAATGCAGCTACTTTGGGAAAGGTGGATTACGAGCATGCAATGAAATGTTTGGAGAACCATAATGTTGTGTTGGCAAATGCCATGTGCCAAAGGCATGTTTGCCATCAAATGAGACCGAATGAAGGGAAAATATTTGCTCAGCTTATGAGCTACTGAAGGAGGTGTAACCCAAGTCAAACAGATAAAGGCTCTTGATTAACAGTAGAACTGTTAATCAAGGATGGATTTGTGCAATAGTTAGAGATGATCTTGGTTCAAGAGATCAAGATAGTTTGACATATCACAGGGCAGGTTTTAGAATTGACCACTAAAGAAGTTACAGTCACACACTTAGAAAATCTCAAGGTTATTGGCTTCAGCAAAAGGAAAATATTTTTAACCAAGTTTTAGGAGATTTTTGTAGGAATAACAAGCTATGGATAGAGGGGGAGCCTGTTGATGTGCTATACCAGGATTTCTAGAAGGCATTTGCTACTTTGCCACATCAAAGACTATTTTACATTAAAATAACAGCTCGGGAGTAACATATTAGGATGGTTACAAGATTAGCTGACTTGACAGAAAACAGTGTGTATAATTGGATCATTGTCTCTTTGGCAGGATGTGACAAGTGGAGTATGTGCTGGAGCCTCAACATTTTTCAATTTACGTCAATGACTTAGATGGGGGGACAAGGGGGAAGCATTTGGCATGGAGCTATATTTATACATGACACAAATGCAGGTAGAGAAGTATGTTCAGAAGAACTGAGGAAGTTGTAGACACGTCCTGTAAATGAACTAAAAAGATGTCTATAGATGGGTTGAGTGAGTGGACAAAAATGTAATATAATGAAGGAAAATGTGAAATTGGTCACTTTGGCAAGAAGAATGATAAAGCTGAGCATTATTTAAATGAGGAATGAGTGTGGAATTCAGAGGTGGAGGGATTCTGGTATTTGTGTATGAGTCACAAAATATTATGCAGGTATAGCACATAATCAAGAAGACTAATAGGCTGTTATCCTTTTTTATGAGGGCAGTTAAACATAAAAGGATGTTATACAGAGCTTTTGGCAAGATGGCAACTTGAATACTGCATGCAATTTTGGCCTTATTATTTTAAAGAAGGATGCACATGAGTAGGAGATTGACACCTGGCATGAGTGGCTTGCCTTTCGTGTTAGGTTGAACAGACTGGGCTTGTTTTCACTAGAATTTAAACTAGTGAAGAGTGATGTATTAAAAGTGTAGAATATTTTTAATGATATTAACAAAAGTGGGTGAGCAAAGAATGCTTCCTTTCGTACTGTCCAGAACTAAGGGGTGTTGCTTAAGATTAAGATTTCAGGACAGAGGTGAAGAGAAGCATTTGAGTTGTCTGATTTTAGAACTCTCTGCCTCAGAAGGTCATTGAATATATTTAAGGCAGAGGTGGATAGACAGGGAAATTGGAGATCATTGGGGTGGAGAGAGGAATGTGGAATTTGAAACAAATGATCCTTGAGGCCAAATTGTTTTTTCTGCTCCTATTTTTATATTGGTTGTCATATGACGTCATGTGGATACAATATTATTGTAACCGATCTGAATAACCAGATAATGGATGCAGTGCTCCAATGTTTCATGTCAGATGAGTTGAGGCATATGCTATTGGGTGACACTTTGAAAATAGTGGTTGCAGTTGATGGACAATTTCTCAGTATAAAACCTTGCCATCGGCACAAAGTTAATTGAGTGGCACAGCAGAATCCAGGGCCATTTAAATGTAAGCAGCAGAAATCTGAAGAGCATTTCAGATGTGGTAACTTGGCACTAGAGAAGAAATGCCAGCTGCCCAACCAAGAGAAAGCACACACACAAACCGTATTTTGTCAAGATGTGTGCAGCAGCAAAGCTCAAAGAATGAAATCTGGCAAACTGTAAAGGACTGAACTGAAAAGAGCACAACTGAGATAAATTGTAGATGGAAAGAATGAGGAGACAAATAGACATGATGGATACTTATCTGTTAATGGAGATTTGTGATCGCAGTTACCTAATATAGGCAAAATGAACACTGGCAAGCAATGTTTAGAAGGGTTTGAGTTTGGTAAGAAACAACACTGTGGGGTGGTTAGGTGGCTCAGTGGTTAGCACTGTTGCCTCAGTGCCAGGTTCGATTCCTGCCTTGGGTGCCTGTGTAAACTCCACAGACATTTTCCCTGTGTCTGCGTGGGTTTCCTCCCACAATCCAAAGATATGCAGGTCAGGTGAATTCATTCAGATGAATTGGCCTTGCTAAATTGCCCATAGTGTTAGGTGCATTAGGGTAGGGAAATTAGACTGGATGGGTTACTCTTCAGAGGGTCGGTGTGGACTTGTTGGGCCAAATGGCCTGTTTCCATACTGTAGGGAATCTAATCTAAAAAATATAGTACACTTATTGATTGATTGGCTGCCAGAAATATTCACAGTAGGCAAACAGAAAACATCTCTTTCCCATCTCTGTGTGAGTGAAAAAAACTTAAACAAGAAAGATAATGAATTCTAATACAAGGTGCATTTAATCACCTATTGAATCGAAGAATGGCCATTGCTAGATAAGTAATGTCTGTTACTTAGTGTGACCTATTCAGCTTGAGATACGACATACGTGTTCCCTAATTTTGCTTCTAGATGCTATTCCTATGACTAGTCCATGTGATCTATTGATTATTCTATATTTTTTAAGATTAAAAATCATTTTAAGATCCTCTTAAGATCTTCGTTATGCTTCCATTGTGTGCATTGTTTTATCAGTTGGTACTGTAAAAACAGTTATGAATGTATTAATAATCTTGATCACAGACAATTTACAGGGGGAAATATAAATTCAGAAAATTTTATTTGGACTGAGCAGTAAAAATTGTAAGTTTTTTTCATAAGTGGGAAGAACTCTACCTTCCAGTGAGCTTCCTCATCCCGAATGAAATAATTTTGTAGATATGACATGAAATACCAAACAACTTTAACAGCAGCACTGGAGAGTTTGGAGTTTAATGGCAGAGTGTTGTCTAAGTCAAACTCTCCATGTTTATTTTCAATTCTGAAAGGGCACTGATCCTCAGGACATTTAAAAAGTTGCATTCTTTCAATTGTTCTTATTGTTCAATGTGTTTTGGTTATACCACTTGTGAAGGGTTCTGAACAACTTAAATTTTCATTCTCATATTTTATTTATGAGCAGGAAATATGAGTACTATAAGCATCACTTAGTCAACAATGAAGAGTGAATGGAATCTCTCTTGCCCTCTTCACAGCTTGTTAACCACAAAACCTGTTTCTCAAGTTACTAACTGTGAGAGCTGATGGTTACAGCACTGCCATTCATTAATCTGCGCAGAGATGACAGTCTGTTATGTGGGAAATTGGAATGGCTTTTTTCATTGGCATGAGCATATCCCAAATAAAGTGAAGGTGATTACCCAATCTAGCTGGGATTTTCCTGAATGTTATAGCCAAGATACACACATTGGCATTAAGAACTGAGTTGGGCAAAGCTACTTGTACATTATTATTCTTGTTTTTTAGAACAATATCATGCAGACAGACAGACAAACCTTCTCAAGCTGCATAGTTTCTGCAGTCGGATTTTCTGCATTTTTTGTGTGTGTGTCTGTGTGTTTTTATATGTATATAAATTTTTAAAGAGGCTTTACAGAGTAACATACAGTTAAGAGATTTCTGTCTAAAAATGTTACGAGAGTTCTAACTGTTAAGACATTCCAAAAATATCAAACATATAATTCAACCAGGGTGATGTTTTGGGATTGTACTCCTGCATATCCGAAAGTAGTGGGAATAGTTGTTTGCTTTGCCATTCTGGACATTTGTTTCTGGACTGTACATTTCAAGCCTGTAGCTTCAGATATTTCTTTTAAGACCATCATTGATGGTGTAATTGCTGGAAGGAAAGTATAAGGGAGAAGGGATAATGGCCAGCTGTTGGCAGTCAAATTGGCTTAATAGCAACCATAAAATACAAATGACATATTATTGCACTTCATTACTTGGATATGTCCTGTACATCTGATTTGTTTTCAGTCCATTTGGTCTGTCTAGGATTTCCACCTCATTTAACCCTCGCTACTAGGAGAAACCGTGAGACTTGCAAGCATTTGATACTCCTAAAGAGAAAGCCTCTGCCTCAAAACAGTGATGCAACTGAACCAGTTGGGTAACCAAATCCTCCTTAAGCCTCATGTTAAAAACACAAAAGAATATGGGACCATTTTAAAGAACAAATTAGGGGACCTGTGTTAGGTACTCTTGATTTGTGCCAGACATCTAGAGACTGAATTATCCTTAAAGCAACTGTCTGAGATTGCACAAAAATGTCACTGAAATTTTAACCTTTATTTTCCTGAGCTCACAAATCAATACTGCTGCTCGCCCTCTCATTACTGTTCCACCTGAGATCATCCACCACATGCTCCATCCCACTGCAAGTTTTGTTTCAGATTTATAGCACCTTATACCATCTTGGGGGCTGAACAGAGGCTCAGTGGTTAGCACTGCTGCCTCACAGCACCAGGGACCTAGGTTTGATTCCAGTCTCTGGCGACTGTCTGAGTGGAGTTTGCATATTCTCATCGTGTCTGCGTGGGTTTCCTCCAGGTGCTCCGGTTTCTTCCCACAATCCAAAAATGTACAGGTTAGGTGAATTGGCCATGCTAAATTGCCCGTAGTGTTAGGTGCGTTAGTCAGAAAGAAATGAGTCTGGGTGGGTTACTCTTCGGAGGGTCGGTGTGGACTTGTTGGGCCGAAGGACCTGTTTCCACACTAGAGGGGAATCTAATCTTATACCCTCTCTACATATGATTGAAAATAGTTAATGTAAAGACCATTGACTTATTAGTGTTAGCCAATTATACAGAGGAGTATGGCATAATTTCAACAAATTTATTGGGAAAAAGTTTAACATGACAGCATTAAATTCAGGAGCATTCTGAAGATTTGAGCTGAAAATGTGTTGCTGGAAAAGCGCAGCAGGTCAGGCAGCATCTAAGGAACAGGAGAATCGACGTTTCGGGCATAAGCCCTTCTTCAGCCCTTCTTTCTCCTCGCATTCTGAAGATTTCCCTTGTATTGAGACCAAATGCCATGATTTCATGAGACTGCATATCATGTTTTATGAAAATGAATGTTGCTGAAGTTTGGAAGATTTGAAGAGTGATTTTCCTAATAAACAGCTAACTTTGGTGTCTTAAGCAGATCTATTGAAAACTAGTCAGACAATCGTTGTTTAGCTTACCTGCCTTGTTTGTTGCAAAGTTTATTTCTACATTCATGCCAAGCTTAAAGCTGTTTGCAATATCATGTGCAAAGACGTTGTGTAATGTCCATTAGACATCTCTTTTATGATAAAGCAAGGATTTGATAAATCTTAAATTCACGTGAAATTCACCATCTCTGCCTTATGTATTTTATTGTATTAATTTGAAATTATCTCCATTGAGAATGAATCCAACCTCAGGCTAGGGACAATTGGGAGATCAGCACTGTTCAAAGAGATGGGTGGCGTTGAGAAGAGCCTCGTTTCAAATTTTTGCATTTTTTTTAGAACTTTTTATTTCTTGGCTGCTGTTTCAGTTCAATAATTGGTTTCTGTCTTGGTTTCTTCACCTTCTGTGCCACTTTCCCCTGGGTTTCTTCCTGTGTAATTTTGAATGAATGGAGGTCCCTTTGTCTGTAACCAGGAGCTTTTCCCCATCTTCCTCCTGATTCTCATTCTGGACCTGATCTGGGACTGGAGGTTTTCCACCATTTATTGAACCACACAAAATTCTTAAAGAAATTGACAGGCTGGATGTGGAGAGGTTGTCTAGTCGAGTAGGCAAGTCTAGGACAAAATCATAATCTCAGAATAAGGAGTCACACATTTTAGACAGGTGACAAGGAATTTCTTCTCCAGGGAGTTGTGGAATTAGTTATCACAGTTGTTAAATATATGCAAGGCTAAGACCTGCAGATTTTTAATTGGTAAGGGAATCAAGGGTTGTGGGGAAAAGACAAAAAAAGTGGCGTTGAGGATTATCAGATCAGCCATGATGGCATTGACTTATAGGAGTAGAACTTGGCTCTTCAGCCCATCCAGTATGTTATTGTCCATCATTGGTTAAGATTGCTAGCCAAAGCTTTCTTTATTACAGCCAGGAACATCCTATTACAATTGCTGCAATCCATACGGTTTACACGAACCTGTAAATGCTAAGAATCATGCCATCTGCACATGCTCAGTGAGCAGCCATCTTGGGTGTTCATTCTATACACTCTGAAGCTGAAAACGCTGGAAATGTACAGCAGTCCGGAGTTGTTCATGGATTTGTCATTGAATAGATTCCAGTGTGACTGAGGCATCAGGTCCTGATCAAATTCTCTCCAATATCTTGCTTTGGCAGTGGGTATATCTTGACTATCATCTTAAGGGAAGTGACATCTACTGCCCAGGAACAAACCTTTTGGCAGCACTCCATCTCTGGCAGTGTTTATGCTTCATGCAAGTTTAGGCTGTGCCTTGGAGCTATGTATTTTGTAACCTGGTTGTCAATATTACTGAAGTTATAAGAATGAGGGACATTTTGAAATCCATGTCACTGAACTCTTTGGGGATGTAATTAAATAACTTGAAGACCCATTGGAAGCTGAAATACAAATTAACAAAAAATCTTACATATCGATTAGCCAATGGTGTTCTGTTAAATCTCCGGACTACTACTTGCAATGAAAACTGATCCATTGGATTTTCGATGGGTTACCTTAGCCCTTTTAATGGTGCTGCAAGCTGTTCAAGTTACAAGTTGCTCCTAACCTTCCTACCCCTGTGCAATACTGTATTTCCAGCACTCACAATGAAATCCAAGTAAACACTGCCTCCTAGAGCATAATTAAGAATCACACAACACCAGGTTATAGTTCAACAGGTTTATTTGGAAGCACTTGCTTTCGGAACGCTACTCCTTCATCAGGTGGTTGTCTACAGAAATCCTAGAGTGCAGTGCACTTCTGGTCTGTTCCTGAGCAGACCTGCTGAAGTAAAGCTAACTTCAAACTGAAGCTTTATGGAATCTCAAAATTCCAATCTTGTCTGGTGCTCGCTCATTGTAGCACCAAGGGTCATTTCATAGGAAATACCATGTTTCAACTACATTGTCAGGGTGTAAAGGACGACTAAGAAGGAAGGGGAAAGCAAAGTGTGATACATCCTGCTGCTGTTGAATACTGTGCTAGCTACTGGCCAGCAGCATAGGCATGGGAATAGAACAGCTAAACACTCTTTGGCACAAAGAATATTGTGCGGCTGGAGAAGGTCTGTTCCAATCTCATTCTTAACTTTATTGTCCGGCCAGTAACCTACAAACTGGACTGTCTGCTGAAAATTCGATAGACTGAATATTGTTCTGTAATAGCCCCCTGAGTGGTAAATCACCCTATGTTTAAAATTACCCAAAGATAATCCGAAGGGCAATATTGAAATTCAGTAAACATCTCCTCGTGAACTTCTGCACTGGTGGAGCTTGCTTCTCATAAACACATGTCTGTTGATTTGTAATTAATCTTTTCCCTCAACATTTGCAGTCGTTGAAATGTTACCAAGACTTGAGGAAGTTAAGGACATGTACAGCAACTTTAGCATTTGTGTGAGAAGTCTGTAATGTTGAATGGTAAGATATGTTTTAGTGAGGCCTCATTGTGATAAATGAACATGGGATTTGAAACAACATTTCATTCCCTTCAATTTTGTTTTTGCCAAATGTGATCCTTTTAACCAAATGAAGCAGTCATGTGTGTTTCTTCGATACTGTTATATAATAATACAATCAAGGTGCCATGGCAAAAAAAATACAATTATTCAACAACAAAAATGTTTAGAGCAGAAATACTAGAACTTGTAGTATGTTGGTAGAGATAGGAAGGATTAGATGAAATTAAAACATCAGCAAAAGAAATTTATTTCAATAGTGCAAAATATTTATTTTCTGTTTCGTCAGCATGATTTGCATTTTCCCATCTCATCATTCAGTCATAGTAGTTTGCCAGTTTTGCAAACAGTCATTGATTGGCAACTCTGGTACCGTTGGGTGATTTTGTGGGTTTTTTCAGATCAGAAAGAACCCTTATCTGTATGGATGTCAGAATCGAGGCAGATGTCCCAGCATTTCTTATGTTTACAGAAGCAAGTGCATCTAAATTAAATTGAACAAATTTCACCTAAACTTCAGCCCCTTTCATGTTAGTTCAGTAAAAGGTTAGAGACAGTTTGGGAGCTTTGCTGCAATGCTTGCCTTCTAGCCATAGTTTATATTGACCCTAAAGGACAGCTTCCCATTAGCAAGATATTGGCATTGCTTTCTGGCTACGCTGATGAATGCACTATGCCATAACATTCACATCAAAACATTTGTTCTGATATTTCAAAAGTTTATTTCTACAAAAATACATTTTTTTTTATCCTTTTGCGTGCAATGTTATTTTGTCAGAAGCCATGCTGAGGTCGTCTTGGCACTTCCCAATGGATTTTTTTTAAAAGTCCTGTAGGAATGTTTAAAGATATGGAGCAGTGAAGGGTAAATGAAGTAAGGTCTAGCCATGATCTAGATGTGCACCAGAAAAGCTTTAAGGTGCGGAGATTTTAGTTGACCGAGAAGTACTAGCCAACAGATTTCTGCTGACCTTCATAATTATGCACTGGGATCAATTGGATTGAACATTCCTTTCAGCATTGGGAAATCCTCCTACTACTTAGTATTTTTATCTTACCAAGACACACGTGGATGAGAGTCAAGACTGCCATTCCTCCTAAACAGGCCTGAGGCAGCGATGGAGGCATGGAGTTAGCAGGTGGGAGGACCTGCTGAACTTCCCTAACTCTTTAGTTCACTCCATGCCCCATATTGTTCTCCCATGACCCCTCCAAATAAACAAACAGGCATTAAAGAACCACATCAAATGTTTTATAAAATCACAATCTCCCATAAATGCAAACTAAACAGAGCTAGCAATCTCCTTCAAACTGTGTCTATGTTGTTGACAGGGCTGAGGCCATTAGTCAGTCTTTCAGTTCAGCCAAACGTTCATAATGAGGCCATCTGGCAACTGTATCAACAGAAGTAGATTAATCAGGTGGCCAGACTACTATTCTGCCAGGTGATATCATTATGCCTTCTTGGCTGTGCTCTAAGAATGGCTCATGGCCTTGGCTTATTATGGGTCTATTTACACAACTTGAAGTGGAATGTTAGTTTTGTTTGATTGATAGCTTTATGAGATTGCAATAAATCATTCTTAATGGTTTATCAACTCTTTTTGAGAAACTAAAGAGATGTTAAGAGGATTAAAGCTTTATTCATTGACCTTGTCCACATTAATGGGAGGAACAAAAATGCAAAGTGTATCTTAAGCGCTGTTAGATTGGGATGCTTTGATATCCAAAGGGAACTGGATGTCCTTTTCATAAATCATTGAAAGCTAGTATGCAGGTGCTGCAAGCAAGTTGGAGAGCAAATGATGTGTTGAAAATTATTGCAATGGAAATTTGAATGCAGGAATAAAGATGCCTTGCTTCAGTTGAATAGAATCTTGACGAGACTGCACCTGGAATATTTTGGTCTCTTTATCTTAGGAAAGGTGGGCTTTCAACAGCAGAAGTTTAGCTGACTAATTCCTGGAATGGCAGGACTATCTTAAGAGGATAGATTGAGGAGATTTGGCCTGTATACTCTAGAATTTAGAGAAATGAGAGATGATCTCATTGAACCCCACCTGAATTCTTAAAAAGCTACACAGGATCAAGGTAAAAGGACTTTTCCCTGGCAGAAGAGTCTAAAATCAGAGGATGCAGTCTCAGAATGAGGAGAAAGTCATTTAGCCTTGAAATGAGGAATAGCTTCACTGAGTACTTACTGGATTTGTAGGATTCTTGACCCCACAAAGCTATTGAAGCTGATGGAGTATATTCAAGACAGATTGATGGATTTCACATTGAGGGATATCGTGAGTAAGTAGGAAAGTATTATTGAGGAAGGTTATAAGTCAGGAACTAGAACGACTGAGCAAGTTCAAGAGATCAAATGGCCTACTTCAGCTTCTGTGTTCTTTTTGTAAGATGAATAGTTTATTTCAAGAGATTTTCAAAGCCCCTCTGCTTATGTTAGGGAGCTCAAAGCTGTTTACCCACCGCTTCTGAGGTAGACATCCCGATACCACTGTGACAACACCTTTTCTGCAGGAGAAACAACACAGAACACATTTCTCTTGAAGGCACAGTACTATCACATGGTATCAAGCTTCTTGAGTCTTGTTGGAGCTGTACTCATCCAGGCAAATGGGGAGTATTCTATCATACTCCTGACTTGTGCCTTGTGGACAATGGATAGGCTCTGGGGAGGCAGGCACTAAGTTACTTGCAGAATTCATAGCCACAGTATTAATATGGCAAGTCTGGGTCAGTCCTTGACATCAATAACCCCCAGAATATTGATCTCTCTTTATCAATTTCCACCCTTAGAACAGGGGTTTAACATACTTGCCTTGAATCCCGTAGCTAACATTCACTGGTTGTAAACTTGATACACATGCTGTGTCCTTTGGGGGAAATTGTACTTGCATCAGTGTTTATGCTGTCAGGAGAGGAGAGAGTAGCCACAAGGCCACAGAGTAAGTCGCCCACCTGGAAACAACTGCTTGGCTTCCCCTATTGATCCTGCGTTGCTCCTTTCTTTGTGAAGGGCTACCATAAACTGGAATTTTTCCAGACTCTTTGCAGACATCTTCCTTTTTCAAGCAAAAGCTGATCCCAGTCAGGGTGGAATAGTAAATTCAGGAAGTGATGCTGAGAATGATATCTAATTATAATTTATTCTTTATGTTCATGAATTGAATTAGCATTACTATATGTACTCACATGAATACAGTCAAAAGTTTACAAGTTACCACTTATGAAGCCATCTTAGGTAAAAAGCCATGTAGGTACAGGTTCTTGAGTACAAATTTTTAGGAAAAAAAATTAGAAAAAAAGAAATAACATGTCCAGTATTACAGACTTTCAAAAGTACAAAATCATAATAATAAATTAGAAAAATAAATGAAAAGCTCAGAATAACAGTCCTTCCATGATGATATTATATGAAAAATGTTTGAAAATAGAGAAATTTAAAAATAAATAGAGAATTTAAGACAAAGTCCACTTAGTCCATTTCACGGCTTTGGCTCGAGGACATGACACCCTTCCTCTGTTGGAACCCCGGGCCAGACTCCCCACAATGCTGAAGAAAATGCAGCATGGAGACACAGACTGAAGTACCATAAGGAGATCCAGACTGACGCCTACAAGAACAGCCGCCGAGAGGAGAACCTGAAGGGACAACCCTGGTGAAGTTGGTCAATCTTCTCTATTACATTTTATATTCCATCAGACATTCTAATTGACAATTAGATAACAGCAAAACCCTGCAGAAAAGGCCACACGAATGTTCCAATTGAATGATTAGAGCTTGATTTCTATCAGAATTATTTTGACTCACAAACACATGAACCCAGCCAAGAAGAATTTGAGTCTGGAAATTATGATTGATCTTGAATAAGATTTCACTTACTCAACTTAATAATATTTATCTAAACTGAATTTCTTCTTCTAAGTGCTTTTGCTTGGGAGCCAGATTCTTTGTATCTGTCACTGTAAAGCATATCTTTGCCAAACACACATCAAGTTTCAGCCTGTTGGCTGGCTTCTTTTGTGTCTACTTATTGCAGTGTCTGGGGTTTTCAGACGATTTTCCCTTTCTTTTCATGGCAGTAGCTCGACCCCAATTGTCAGCTTTGTGCCACCGTCTGCAGATCCAGATAAATCATCCAAAAAGAGAGAGAAACCCATCGAACAGTTCCTCTGGGCAGAGCACTATGATGTTACAAATCACATCAAAGTTCAAGGCTGCGTTCGTTGAATGTAGAAAAATATAGCTTTGCTTAATTCCCTTATTGCAAAGTAAAGAATATACAACTGAACAGGAAATGAGAAGATAGTGGAAGAAACTAAAGTTTTTCAAAGGTTTTTTAAAAATGATCTCTTGGGATGTGGGCATTGCTGTTTCCCAAATGTGATAGAGATATGTAACACATAAAGAGGAATCGTAACTCAAACAATCTGGGTTCTTTTATTTGAAGAAATGAACTTCATTCCATAATATCTAGGAGGCTAGTTAACATGTCTAATTTCTCGCCCACCCACCACCCATTATCCTTGGTTGTTTCCAATATTGGGATCAATCTCTTTTCTACCACCCTTGAACCTCTCCCCATGGCTCCTATGACTATGCTCACTCATGTCCCACTTGTCTGTACCCACCTTCAATTCCCCCCCATCCATCTCCAACTCACCCCACAAAGACCACACCCATCACTGTCCCCATGCACATCCTGACACTTTGCACTCCCATTATTGAAGCCGCATCTAAAGCCACCTTTAGAGAGCCCTTGTTACAGTCCCAGCTGCTTCCCATATCTGTCCATTTAATCCTCACACCCTAGTATTAACATGGCAAACCTAGCTGTTCGGCACTACTCAACCACCATCTGTTAGTGAAAGCCCTGCTGCTTGTAGCCATACCATTCATAATTATATCTCATCTTTCCATCCCTCTCCAGTAACTCTTTCACCCCTTGCCAGATCATGAGTCGCCCTTATGGGTTGCAGTTGGACAGACTCGTGAAAACTGAGCCTTACACTGGTAGATCAGAATACACCAAAGTTGCTCAAATTTGTGAGGTTGTCTTCTGACAATCCCAATTTATTCATTGTGTGTAGGGTTTTGTTCCATCTGGCTATTTTGACTTTGGTGTATTTGGGCTGATTGAGAGGCAGCTAGGTCCATAAAACAGTTGTACCTGGTGATTGAACAGCTTGAACTCCGCATTGAGGTCAGCTACCTTTCTAATTCAGGGATGGACATTTTGTCATTTTCCTGTTAATAGTCTCAGGAATTTCTACTCTATCTGTAACAAGAAGAAATATTCTGGCTTGCATATCTCTTTGGGTCTTCGGTTCTGTGACTGTACTTGCTTGCAGTTCTTTGAAAAGCCACTTGAGATTACTGACACTGTTGCTGCCTTCCCACATCTTAGTGAGCACCCCCTGCCCTCCACCACTCCTGCCATTCCTAACACACAAATAAATGGCTACACTCTGACATTGAAACTTCCTTCAAACCTGAGGAAATATAACAGTGCCAAAGGTAGCACAGCAGATACCGATGACCTATTGGGACACTGGGTGAAGATGTTTGGAATCTCATGTTTGAGGTATTCTCATCGTTATTTTCAACTCTTTCCTTGGCCTTGCCCCTCACTATCCCTGTAATCACCTCCAGCTCCACTACCATCTGAGACAGGGCTTCCCAAACTTTTCCTCTGTGATGCCCATGTTGAAACTTTTAAAATGGCGTTAACTTGTCAGTGGAGAATATTGGAGAGGGACCATGATAACTTGGTTAGAGCTCTTATGGTGGTCAGAGCTCGCAACCTCAAAATGTCAGCTTTCAACCCCACTTGGGATCCTGAAAGTCACTTTGTGGGGCACTACTGTGAGAGTTCTGCATTCCTCCTAATTACAGAGCTTTGACCATCACTTTATTTAATCAATCCACAAAATTGATGACCCTGTCTTCAGTTGCCTAGGATCCAAGCTCTGGATTTCCCTTCTGACACTCCTCAATTTTTCGATCTCAGTTTCTTACTTTTCACATTTTGACCAAGAGTCATTTGACCTAAAATTTCCTTGTGGATCAGTATCCTCGTTTGCTTTATAATGCTTATGTGAAGCATTTGTTTTAAAAGGTGCTATACAAATGTACATTTTTGTTGCAACCATCTCTTGGGGTTGAGATATTGGGACTGAGTATTAGCATGTTGTGCAGTAGTGAGTATCTTCAACTGCCAGCTTCCTAAATGAAGGTCACATATCAGGAGAATTGTTCATAGGAACCGATGTGTTGAAGGTTTACACTCCGAAGTCCCAGAGAGGGGAGATTTCCATTGTGTATAACTTCTTTGGAAACAGTAAACACATTGTTTATATATGCATTTAATATTTTGTTATAAATAGCCAACAGAGGAAATCTTTCCTCAATCCCAGTGGCCTCTTGGCAGCTCTACATGGTCCAAGGCCAATACAGACCAGTATAATTCGGCCTGTATGCTATAGCTCTTGCAACAAATTTCTTGATAATATCTGTACAGTGAGTCACAGAAGTATTTTTATAAATCAAATGTCAAATTAGAATCATCTGCCAATATATTAGTTTCTCAAGAACATGAGTAGAGGTTTTTTTGCTCTCTAGTGTGCTATGTTTGGAGGCAGAGTCAGCATTTACTTGGCTAGAATAGAATGTGGGTGTTCCACCTCTGATTAAAACCTTCAAGGGACATTCATGGCTAATTTAGGACTTCTACCCACTGCCACTGGCATTATCCCAGAGGCAAGCAGATAGGCAACTATCACTGGGGAACATGACAAGGAAAGCTATGTGAGTTGCTTGTGGTCTCTGCGTGGGGAGGGAGCTCCTGCTCAAAGAGCCCAACATTGAGAGGTTAGTAGGGTGGATTCCTTTCTGAGAGCCACCTTCGGCTCTTGCTGCTGACTCCCCTACGCCCACTAACCCCTGTGACCCCCGATCCTGCAAAATGCCTCTGTCATCCTCCTTTCTGGCCTGGGTCAGCCTGTGATCCTGAGCCTCCAGCGCTGCTGAGCAGAAGAGCTGCCAACCTCTGAACAGGCTGCTCTTACATGCAAGACTGTCCACTCCCAGGTTCTAATCCTATGGATGCCCACTGGTGACCCCTCAACTGCCTAATTGGCAAAAATGGCAGGTGTTTCTGGGAGAGGCAGTGCAGGTTTTTCACCAATTATCTAGGTGGTGGCAAGAACCCTGCTCATCCACCTTCCTTTTCTCCATGTGATCCATCTCCTGCCATGGCTCACCCATGGCTAGTTCCAAGGTAATGCCCAATCTCTGACGAGCATTGTACTGCCAGCATCCACGCAGTGGGATGAAGTGGTAGTGGGTCCTCCACCCTCTGAGACCTTGATCCCAGGAAAGGGTGCCTTTTCCTGGATAAATGGGATCTTCCTGAAAAGAGGCAAAGAAGGACTCTGACTGCCTGTCCAGCCAGCAGGCAGATCTCGATTATCTTTGTTAAATACCACGATGTATTTTTCAAAGAAATTCATTTGAGAAACATTTCCTCAGGTTGTAAGGTATTTGGTCTGTTAGTATATGGCAGTTCCACCATTGTCCCTATTTGCAGTTGCCTGGGCAGGGAGCTAACTTGAAGCTGGAGGAAGTACCCTTTTCTCATTTTGATTCACCAAAAAGATAGCAGACTTCCAATCTGCCTTTTACCAAACCGCAGAAAAGTGGCAGCTTAAGATGGATTCTATAAAGTTATCGTACAACCAAAGAAAGTCGGGCAATGTTGAAAGTCTGGTGCGCTTGGTGCATTCACTGTTCCTTGAGGAGCTCTTTATTATTTACAGCAAATGGCCTTCAGAAGTATAATAGATAAAACAACAAGTCAGACCAAAGGGTCTGTTTCCATGCTGTACATCTGACTATGACTATAATACCTATATTCACAATTATTATTTATTGCTGGTCTGATATGATGTACTTCAAGATCTGACCAAATGCTTAGAACATAGAACATTAGAGCGCAGCACAGACCCTTTGGCCCTCTGTTGCGCCAACCTGAAGCCCATCTAACTTACACTATTCCATTTTCATCCATATGCCTATCCAATGACTATTTAAATGCCCTTAAAGTTGGTGAGTCCACTACAGTTGCAGACAGTGCATTCCACGCTGACCTACTACTCACTAACCAAATGCTTAAATGTGCAAAAATGTCCTTTAATTGTCATAGTGTAGATAGTAATTAGTAATGAAATATTTTTATAGTTAACATTTATTCATCGTTTGGCAAAGTGAAACTCTGCAATGTTTCCTGGGGTTAGCTAACGTTAGCAACTGGTTACCATGATGCTTGTCTCTGCTGACCTGGGTTTTCAGGTATCAAAGGGAACATGTAACAAAGATAATGTGCTTCTGGAGGAATATAAGTTGAATGGGGCCTTGCTTAAATATTGCCTTCAATATCATCTCCTCCCCTTCTCCATTATTCCCGAACAAACTGATACGTTAGAATGTTTTTACTTGAACTTTCTGTAGTTTTCAGAGATGGTTTTGCTTCAGTAAATTTTCACTGTCCTTTAGGGCAAAGGCTGACTTCTCTTTTTGTTTTAATAACCACAAAATCAGTCTGGCGATTCCAGACTCTTCAGCTGTTTCTTTACAGAATTATTTTTAAGTTACAAACTCCCAGGAGACAGGACTATCACCTCCTGAAAAATACCTGAGACAGGAACAGAGTGGCCAGCTGCTGGTTAGTTTGGGTATCAGTCTAGGCCTGTAAATTCATTTTCGGCACACTAGCCATTACATCTTGCCTATCTTCCATAACTCTTCAACTCCTATGTCCCTCAGTCTTTCAAGTGCTAATGAAACACTCAGAATTAACCAACAGTCCTACAAAAACCTCTTCAAAACACTTTGACTTTATCGGTTTAAAAAATTGTCAATTAAACAATGCTCACAGTTCTACTTACAGCTGTGCAAACAATCCCTCCTAAGCTGATTCTGTTAGTATGAACTGCAACTCAGTCATTTTATAATGAGATCTCATTGCACAATTGCAAAACATCTAATACATAATACAATATGATCTTTGAAGGCCATCTGGTCATTTTTTTTTTCAAAGCATCAGCAGATAAACTTTAGATCAAAATCAGCCATATGTGCAGCAATTTCAAAGGCTAAACAATTGTTTGAACATTAAATCATTTCAGAAATGAAAGTGCAAGGTTTAGATGACAAATTGAAATCTTAATCATGATACCTTTGAAAGCAAAGAAGCATTTTATCCACTGGATTCAATAATGAATCTGAATGCTTTCACAAGCTGGTTAACTTAATGGTCAATATAAAGAAATCACTATCATGGGTAACTGTGTTGACTGAAAACAGACTTGTCGTACACCAATATGAATTTGTCCTCACCTTTTCAACTTAGCTATCAAAAGGTTCTTGACTTCAGATAGGCTTCTAGCATGGATTATATTTCTGTTAAGATGCCATGATGTATCTTCTGGAAAAAAAACTGATAAAAGCCGGCTATCTGCAATGTCTACCAGTGCAATGGAGTAAGCTAGGGCAGGAGTTCTAAGTGTGGGCTTGGTAATGGCATCTGTATTTGGGCGTCATAAATGGTTCCACATGTTGGGGCCGGATTCCTGGGATTAGCTTCCACCTGCCATTTTTAAATGCTGTCCACTCCTGTTCTAATGTGATGGACTGTGGAAACCTGGTCCTTGAAGGCTGGTTCACTCTTACTTCCTTGGAACATTCTTACTTATTTGCTCACCTACTATTCTAATGATTAACTGCTTGCCAATCTCCTTTAAGATAGGTATTTCCAATGCTATCAACTTCTCAGAGTAAAGGAACTTAAGATAAATTTCAT
Source organism: Chiloscyllium plagiosum (assembly GCF_004010195.1). NCBI lineage: Eukaryota > Metazoa > Chordata > Chondrichthyes > Orectolobiformes > Hemiscylliidae > Chiloscyllium > Chiloscyllium plagiosum. The sequence continues at coordinate 83,070,703 of NC_057713.1, read as the reverse complement.
CTTCCGTTCCAAAACAGGTCCAACTCAAATCTGAGTGAAATTTTAGCCTCAAGAAGTAGATGGTGACGACTAGCACAAGGGGACATAGCTTTAAATTGAGGGGTGATAGATATAGGACAGATGTCAGAAGTAATCTCTTTACTCAGAGTAGTAGGGGCACGGAACGGAGTGCCTGCAACAGGAGTAGACTCGCCAACTTTAAGGGCATTTAAATGGTCATTAGAAAAACAGGTGGATGAAAATGAAATAGTGTAGGTTAGATAGGCTCAAGTTGGTTTCACAGGTCAGCACAACATTGGGTCCGAAGGACCTGTACTAAGCTGATATGTTCTATATTCTAAATAAAAGCTGCTGGGACTCCCATTTCTTAGAGCCTAGGATGATCAGTTTGAGGCCTATATCTTCCAAACCAAACATTAATTTGGCCTATCTCTGTCCGCTGACTGGCATGGCATATGGCAGATTAGTCGTCCTGAAAATGCCAAACTTTAATTTGTTTTCCGTTATTAGCCCAGTTCCTCACTTTCTCTCTGCAGGGCCCCAGCTTTAGTCTGCCAAAATAGTTACTGGTAGAGTAACAATGCTGACTGCTCAGTCATCTCTTCTAAATGTCTGTAAGCATACTGCTTAATGGCCTTCATTCTGGCAGCAATATATAATTCTGGACTCAATACTCTGGGATCCTCTTAGTTTCCCATTGTTACCAACAACTTCTTTCTATGCTGGTTGGTTGCCAGAATGTATTCATCTTAGAAGTTTGTGGTTCGGATTGCTTTTCTGGGCTTTTTTACCTTCACAAACAATTGCAGGTAATCTTTTCTCACATTCTAGAGCAGAGAAAGAGCTAAATAGTTCCAGCCTCAAAATATGCCTGACTTGACCACATCTTATCCATTCAGATTTCTTTCTTCTGCCTGACACCTGCCCCAGTTGTTCTACTCATCAAACTCCTATCTCGACATAGCCACATAATGGAACATTAAGTGTAAGAACCTCTGCCATATTCCTATATAGTCTGACGCATTAAGCTGTTTCTAAAGATCAACAGCTTGTTGATCACATATGGTGATTTAATGATGGTTCATGGTATATTTCAGGCATATATTGAACTAATCCAGTTTAGGAGCTGTGTCACAGGAATCAAATAAAGAGGAAATCTTTTCGCACTGGAGTATGAATGGCATTTTTCATATGATCATGTAGTACCACTGGAGGCCAATAGAAATTATTCTGGCAACTTGTGTATTCCGTTTAACTAGTGTTATAATACCATTGCAGATGTTGCAGAGTTTCTGCAAGCTTTTACAATACATTCTGCATTAGCCCAATTATGACTATCTTTGACTTGCATTCAAAGCCAGTAGATTACTCCCTTGCATTCTGACACCCATTGATTAAACATTCAGAACAAGTCCTCAACAGCTGGTTCTCAGTCTATCATTCTACTGAATTTAGAGACATTAGGATTACAGACTGAATTTACTCAGCTGATTTCAAATGATCCTACAAATTTCTGATTCAGTAGTCCAGTTTTTGTATCAAAATCAATAGCATGTCTCGCATTTGAAAGCAGGTTGGGAGAGATCTCTAATCATGGAGATTTACAAAATGGTCTTAATATCAATCACTCAAGGGCATCTTTTGTTTTTTTCTGTTTCTGTGGTTTTCTATTTAACCCTTAGGAGATTGTCATAGTGTCTTCAATCCTCAGACTGCAAATCCAGATTGTGCAGCACTGCTTTTAGCTCAATATTGGATTTATTTTATGGACTTGAATATTTTAAAAACAATTCATATCACAGATTAAGACTAAGGGCTGAATCTGACTCTATTGGCTAAATGTCAGGTTTTTTTTAGATTAGATTAGATTACTTAATGTGGAAACAGGCCCTTCGGCCCAACAAGTCCACACCGCCCCACCGAAGCGCAACCCACCCATACCCCTACATTTACCCCTTACCTAACACTATGGGCAATTTAGCATAGCCAATTCACCTGACCTGCACATCTTTGGACTGTGGGAGGAAACCGGAGCAACCGGAGTTTTGTTGAGTTTCATGGCGGATATGTCTCTGCAAGGCCCAGAAAGACAACCTGCTATAACTTATCAAACTTAGCTCAGTAATACTTACCTTGCTGTTATGGTCCCATTCACCTGATTCAAGGTCCATTCCACCATACACCATACCCTGAACAAATTGTCCCCCGACTGGAATATTCTGGAATGAACCTGCATTCATGGTGCCAGTACCATTTTTAAAAGGGTGTGCACTGGACAAATACTGTCAGTCTGGAGCTGTCCAGCATAGTTTCTGACCTTTGCCCTGGATATGGCAGAGAAAGGAAAATTTGCACCGTGTTTAATGTGTGGGGACCTGGAGGTCCTCTTGGAAAGGGTGGTGCAGACACAGGACCCCCACCATCCCAGCATCAGCAGTGGAGGCCATGGCACCAGACCATGCCAGCCTGATCCAAGCTTGTCAACTGAGTTAAAATAATCTCCTCCATCTGGAGGAATGCCTGGCACTTTTGGAAGAAGGTCAGTGGCCTTCTCCATTCCTCCATGATAGACACCACAACTTCTCTCCAATACCTCACACTCTGTCTATCTCTGCTATTGTGCCCACTTCCCACCAATGCTTGTGCTGTACCACTCTGACTATCGCTTGCATTATCTTTGCTGATTTGGTATCATCCACCCCAGCTCCTGATATCATTAACCATGCGTGCCCACTGCGCTACCTACTTACTGACCTTGTGACATTTCCCCACAAGCATCTAAAGTAACAGTGATGCCATCCACTTTCAAAGAACAAAGAACAACACACCACAGGAACAGGCCTTTTGTCCCTCCAAACCTGCACCACCACATTTTGCCCTTTCATACTAAAACTGTCTTCACTTACAGGATGCTTAGCTGTTATTCCCTTCCTGTTCATGTATTCGCCCAGGTGCTTCTTGAATGCTGCTATTGTTGTCTGCTTTCCCCACCTCCTCTGGCAATGCGCTCTAGGCTCTCACTGCCCTTTCTATGAAAAATGTGCCTCGCACATCTCTTTTAAACTTCCCTCTCTCACCTTGAAACTGTGTCCCCTAGAAATTGGCCCCTCCACCCTAGGGAAAAGCCTCCTACTTTCCACTTTATCCATGCCATTCACAATCTTTTGAACTTCTATTAGATTGCCCCTCAACTTCCTGCGTTCCAGTGAAAATAAACTCAGTCTATCCAGCCTACCTTCATAGCTAACATCACCCATTCCAGCCAACATCCTGGTAAACCTTTTCTTTTCCCCTCTACAAAGCATCCACATCCTCCTGGTAGTATGGTGACCAGAACTGTATGCAATATTCCAAGTGTGGCCTAACTAAAGTTCTATGAAGCTGCAGCATAATTCATCTATCCTTATACTCAATATCCCTGCCAATGAAGGCAAGCATGCCATATGCCTTTTTTTTTAACGACCTTACCTACCTGAGCTGCTACCTTCAGTGATCTATGGACCTTCACACCCAGATTCCTCTGCATATCAATACTCCTTAGGGTTTTGCCATTCACAGTATAATTTCCACCTGTACCAAAATGCATCACCTCACATTTGTCTGGATTAAACTCCAACTGCCAATTTTCTGCCCATGCCTCCAACTGGTCTATATCCTGCTGTAATTTCTGACAATCCTCCTCACTATCTGCAACTCCACCAATCTTCATCTCCCATAATATCTGCCCCTCTCTCATTCCAGGTGGAAAACAGCTCACAATGGGGCAGCAAGTGTCAGGACAGTTGGTGGGTACCTCACCCTGCTGACGCTGACTGCTCCGAGTGACTGACTGTGTCCAATCCCACAGACTGGTATCAGAGGCCGCCTTGACTTACTTTGCCAAGAAATCCTTGAGTAAAGGTCATGCCTCTTGACTTGACTGAGGATCGCTAACAACCATGACAAATTCCGGACTTTGTGTCTGTATTTAACAGCACGGCAATAAGTAGTACTGAGATTGTTATATCTAGCTAAGGGCCAACGCACAGAAAAGGCAAGGCATGTTTACTGTGAGCATCCAGGTAAACTCTGAGTGAGTGCCAAGAGAGAACGTGAACAGGCCATAGATGCAGCATGGTCCAACCCATGACCTAGTTGTGTCCCTAAGCACAAAGTGAACTCCTTGCAACCCAAATGCTAAACTAACTGACCTGTAGTTTCCTGTTTTTTGTTTGTCTCCCTTTTATAATAGGATTTAAACCACTATCTTTCAATCAAAGGCAGCCATAATAAATCGAGGGAACTTGGGAAAACTAAGACAATGCATCAACTAGCCTCTTATTTTACATCCTCGGATGAAGGTCGTTAGGATCTAGGCTCTCATCAGTTCATTCTCCAACAGTTTACTCAAAACTAGTTCTCTGGTGATTGTGATTTTCTTGAGTTCCTCCCTTCCATTTTCTGGTCTGTAAATTGTACCCTCCATGAAGACTCATGCAAAATACCTTTTCAAAATCCATCCACCATATCCTTAGTTTCCATGATTAGTTCTCTAGTTTCATTTTCTAATGAGTCAAAGTTAACTTTGTTCACTCTTTCCTTCTGTAAGTAATAATGGAGTAACTTTTATGACCTGTTTTTGCATTTCTGGCTAGCTTTCGCTCTCACACTCTATTTTTCTCTCCATCTTAATAGCTTGGTTGCTCTTTGTTTGTATATTCGGTTTAATCTTCTGATCTGCCCCCTGTCTTTGCATAATTATATGCTTTCTCTTTTCATTTGATACTATCATTTACGTTTCTGGCTAACCACAGGTAATGGGTCTTTCCCTTGGAATTTTTCTGACTCATTGGAATATATCTATTCTAGGTATTCTGAAATATCCTGTTAAATATCTGTCACTGTATCCCTATTGACCTAATTTGTCAATTTACTTTAGCCAACTCTGCTTTCATACTCCTATAATTCCCTTTTTTTTAAAGCGGTCTCAGACTCCATCCTCATTCCCTCCAACTAAGTATAAAATTCAGTTATTTTATGGTCGCTGCTATCTAGGGGTGTTTTCATGATGGTATCATGAATTAATCCTATCCTGTTGCTTAGTATCAGGTCTAGAATAGCCTGCTCTCTGATCAGCTCTTATAAGAAACTGTCCTGAAAACATTCCATATCTACCTTTTTTGCCCATTTGACTTTCCTAATTTATTTGATTATTATTGAATATTGAAAAAAATACTCTGGTATTTTGCCATCCTTAGCTGGCTTGCATGTGACTTCAATCCCACAGCAATGTGGTTGACTCTTAACTGCCCTCTGCATTGTCCTAGCAAGCCACTCGGGACATTTGAGGATGGGCATCGAAGACTGGCCTTGCCCACATCCCATGAGAATGAAACCTATCCATGTGCCTAGTTCCATTATAATGAGTCTATTAGTTTCTGAGATATGTTTATAGATAAACAGACTAACATCCCCAGTTGCTAAAGTAATAAGGGTGTAGTCAATTGCTGTCATTTTAAATTGTATTTTTAAGAAGCTGTAAATATTTATGAAGCCTTTCTACTGTTTATCTGATACAATGTTAGCAAGATTTCTAGGATACAGCTTTTGATGTTAGTACAAGAAGTCAGGCATAAAGAGATCTTGAAAAAGCCATGTCCCCCAGGGAATTGACTAAAAGTGTCAAAAATATGGGTTAAGTATTTATTATTTTAGTGTATATATAGTTACTGTAGAAGCCAACTTGTGTCTTTTCCATCAAATAATTCTTATTTTGTTAATTTCTACAATAGATTATCATTTTCAACCCAATGCCCCATCTTTATTAAGGATATTTAATTTACATTTTGCCACATCTTTAAATTTTTGCACAAGGATTATTCTCATGTTTTTATCATTTCAGTGTATTGTAAAACATGAAAAGATATTTGATTAGATTCCCTACAGTATGGAAACTGGCCCTTTTGATCCACCAAGTCCACACCGACCCCCTGAAGACTAACCCATCCAGACCCATTCCCCTACCCTATATTTATCCCTGACCAATGAACCTAACACTATGGGCAATTTAGCATGGCCAGTTCACCGGACCCGCACATCTTTGGATTGTGGGAGGAAACCCACGCGGACACTGGGCGAATGTGCAAACTCCACACACAGTTGCCCGAGTTGGCAATGGAACCCAGGTCCTAGTGCTAACCACTGCTTGTTGGTGTGTTTTTGCTTCATTCTTTTGACTGTTTGTTTCAGAATTATCACATTTTTCATAAAGGTGGTTTGATAATTCCCTGTGTTAATGTAGAGCATTTCAAAGGTCTTCACACAGTGAATTGCTGTTAGCAAACACAAGTTATTGGCATCAACAGTTTTTGCAAACAGAAATGAGTGACTAATCACTTTTGGTTATTTTTCATTGTATACCCTGTGTTGACCATGACAAACTTCCTGCATTTTTTTAAATATTTAATGCCTTAATTGTTTTAGTGCACAGAAAACAGATAGACAAAGCCTTCTTATTGTCTCAGGATTTGCAACAATACAACACTTTCCTGTCCTCTCCCCATAACCCTTTAACTTGTTCCCAATTAAAAATCTGTCTAACTCCTCCTTAAATTTGCCCATTGACCCAGCATCCACTGCACTTTATCGAAGTGAATTCCACAGGTTCACGACCCTTTGAGAGAAAAGGTTTCTCCTCAACTCTGATTTAAATTTGTTACCCCTTATCCTAAGATTATGGCCTCTGATCCTAGAATGCCCCACAAGAGGAAGCATCCACTCTGTCTATTTTATCCATACATTTTATCATCTCGATGTGATCTCCCCTTCTTCTAAATTCCAGAGTATAGACCTAAACCTCTCTTCATATGACAACCATTAGGGACATTTAAGCGACTCTTGGATAGGCATATGGAAGATAGTACAATGAAGGGTATGTATGTTAGTTTGATCTTAGAGTAGAGTAAAAGGTCAGTACAACATCAAGGGCCAGTGAGGGCTCAGAGACCAATGCAAGGGATGGGCTATGGTCGAGCTGGCAGTATCGGAGTCAGAATTGGAGGAACCAGACTTGGGATGAAAACGTCCCAGGAGAAGCTACAAGCAGAAGAATGTGCCTACATCCTTTGATTTGGGAGAGGGAAGGATGTAGAGATTGGCACAAAGTTGGCCAGGCAGATCTCATTGAGTATGAGTTCCCTGTTTGGAGCTTTTAAATTGGTTCAATCAGGGAGTCCTGGTTGACAGATATTAACAGAAGTTTCGGGAATTCTCCTCACTCTGGGGACTATCTCTGAGCCAGCTGGTCAGAGTCCATGTACAATGCATGTGTAAATATAAGGTGAGTTGGTGACAGGATACTGGCTTCATGGAACTATTTAACATACTTTAAATAATGTATTGTGGGTGAAAACCTAGTATTGGCCTTGAGGCAAGGGTCTGTCAGAATTCCACCCAATTTTCCTTGTCCTTCTTCATACTAAAACTTGATCATTTGTATCATTGAGGACCTGAGATAGGCTTCACAGTCTTGCACTGACATAATTGAGACATTAGAGGACTCAGAAAATAATGTGGGTGAAACATATCTCCCATATTACAGTGAGTGAGGAAGATGTCAGACAGACTGCCCATAGACTTACTGAGGTCAATTAATGATCACTATGGGGCCTTTTTCTGCAGCTTTATTTCTAATTGAGGGTGGAATCTAATCTTCTGCAATATTGCTTGCAATTCAAGTCTCCATCTTATTGGCAAGGATGTTGTGAAACTTAAAAAGGTTCAGAAAAGATCTACAAGTCTATCGCCAGGATTGAAAGATTTGAGCTGTAGGGAGAGGCTGAATAGGCCTGAACTGTTTTCCCTGGAGTATCGGATGCTGATGGATGACCTTAGAGGTTTATAAATCATGAGGGGCACGGATAGGATAAATAGACAAAGTCTATTCCCGGCTCCCTGGCGCCGTGAGGCAGCAGTGCTAACCACTGAGCCACCTTGTCAACCCATAAGATGGCTAGTTTCCCAACAGTGTTAAGGGAGTGGCAGCTTCACATCTTGTGCTTCATTTTATATCCTGTAATGCTGCTTAGGCCTGGCCATAGGCAGCGGGAGTCTCTGTCTGGTAGGTTTGGGCCTCTAATCTGGTCCGGTGCTGTCTCTTGGTATCCCTGATGGATTTGCGGAGGCCTAATCTGAAGTTCCTGTATTGGTCTGGGCCTTTTGACATGGATGCTGCCCATTTGGTCTTCAGTAGGAAATGAAGTTCCTGGTTCATCCAAGGTTTTAGGCAAGTCTAATTCTAGAGCGAATTATACAACGAATGCAAGAGCCTTGGGAAAAGTTGATGGGCAGAGAGATCTGGGAGTGCAGGTCCACTGTACCCTGAAGGTTGCTGCACAGGTGGATAGAGTGGTCAAGAAGGCATATAGTATGCTTGCCTTCATTGGACGGGGTATTGATGTCATGTTAAAATTGTACAAGACATTGGTTTGGCCACATTTAGAATACTGTGTACAGTTCTGGTCGCCACATTACCAAAAGGATGTGCATGCTTTGGAGAGGGTGCAGAGAAGGTTTATGAGTATGTTGCCTGGTATGGAAGGTGCTAGCTATGAAGAGAGGTTGAGTAGGTTAGATTTTTTTTCACTAGAAAAATGGAGATTGAGGGGGGGACGTGATTGAGGTTTACAAAATCATGAAGGGTATAGACAGAGTAGATAGAGACAAGCTTTTTCCCAGGGTGAAGGATTCAATAACGAGAGGTCATGCTTTCAAGGTGAGAGTTGGAACTTTTTTGAGGGGGATACACGCGGCAAGTCCTTCAGAGGTTTGGAATGCGTTGCCAGCAGAGATGGTAGAGGCAGGCACGGTAGATTCATTTAAGATGCGTCTGGATAGATGCATGAGTAGATGGGGAGCAGAGGGATACAAAAGCTTAGGAATTGACCGACAGGTTTAGACAGTACATTTGGATCGGCTCCGGCTCGAAGGGCCTGTTCCTGGGCTGGAAACTTTCTTTGTTCTTTGTTTACGGTTGGGGAACACTTGGATGACTTTGGTATGCAGTCCTCCATACGTTTGTTAATGAAGCATGTGATGGCGGTGGTGTACGCATCTACCTTTTTTTTGCTGAGTACTTGAATATGGTCCAATCCACCAATTCCAAGCAATTTTTGAGATGATATTCCATAACCTCATACCAGCATTGTACTTCCTTTTTGTGAAGATCCTCCTGTTTCAGCTTCTACTTCTGCTTGTAGGCTGGGAGGAGAAACACAGCCCCATCTGATTTTCCAAAGTGTGAGTGGGGAATGGAGCGGTAGGTATCTTTAATGGTTGTGTAGCTGTGTTCAGGGCAGGATCCACTGCTTTTCGTCATTTAGAAATGATTTGGATGTGAACAGAGGAAGTACAGTTAGTAATTTTGCAGATGTCACCAAATATAGTGGACAGCAAAAAATGTTACCCCAGAGTATAATGGGATCTTGATCAGTTGGGCCAATGGGCTAAGGAGTGGCAGATGGTGTTTAATTTAGATAAATGTGAGGTGCTGCATTTTGGATGGGTATATGAATAGGAAGGGTTGAGAGGGATATATGCTAAGGGCTGTCAAATGGGACTAGATTAATTTAGTAAATCTGGTTGGCATGGACAAGTAGGACCAAAGGGTCTGTTTCCATGCTGTACATCTCTATGAAACGGTCCTCCTTCTGTTCTGTTGCATTGGAGTACCATCTCTGTTTGTTGTTGGGCTTAAACCGAAGACCTTTGAGTGACAAGAATGCCATGGGTTCTCAGTGTGTTTCAATAGTTATGAGAAAGCAAAGAGTTTTTTGATCAGTGTTGAGAAAAGAATCAAGAAAGAATAAATGCTGCCAGAACTCAGCCCATTCTACATATGTGCCCTTCCAGATTAAAATGCCCTGCAGGTATACTCAAAGAACTGGTGTATTAAACAGAAAGGAAGTTTAATATGAAGTGTAATGTTATAAGATGCATAATAACACTTGGAAAGAATTATTTACTGAATTCATTTGTAAAGTTAACTGGCAAATTTTGGCTCATTGAGAAGATTCTGTTTTTTAGCTGATATAAATGTGTTTTTTTTTCACCACCTTTCCATCTTGGCCATTTTTGGATATTTGGGTCGTCAGTTGATTTTTCACTTGTTTGATGAATTGGACAATGCGAATTGATCTGATTTAGGCTTGAGAGTGGCAGCCATGTTCAAAATTTGCTTTATTCCAGTGGCATTGTTTGAGTGGTGGAAATGGAGCCATTGTAGTTTCTAGTTCTGTAAGTGTATTGATGCAGGAACAGCCAAATTCAACCAGATTGCAGGTCAAAGTCAAAGTTAAAAATCACAACACCAGGTTATAGTCCAACAGGTTTAATTGGAAGCACTGGCTTTCGGAGCGCTGCTAGTGCTTCTGATTAAACCTGTTGGACTATAACCTGGTGTTGTGCGATTTTTAACTTTGTACGCCCCAGTCCAACCAAATCAGATCAAAGTCATGCAGTCTTAGGCAAAGTGCAGCAAGCTATTCTGAAGATCTTTACTGAAGGGCTTCTTCTGATCTGTCTAGACAACTGAGGTGTAGCCTTGAAGCAGCAGATGGATGGTAAATCTCTCACTTATTGGTGATGCCATATTCATTGGAGAACTGTTAGTCTTCCCTCTTCTGCGGCTACATTCTTGCCTGGGTGACCTTGGAGAGGGAATGTAGTGTCCAACAGTACTCTTGATGCCTTTAAAGAAAGGTGGGAACTGCAGGACATAGAATGTCTTATCTCCCTTTCCAACTCCATTTTGATTGTGCTCCCTACCTCGCCTACAACCTTCAGTGGTCAGTATTGTCCATGCCAGGGATTGCATGTAATTTGTTTAATTGGAAACATGGATGATTGAGTGATGGTGGGTAATAGGTGAAAAGCCCCACAGGTGATCTTGGGGAAGAAAAACATGGTTGCGTGTGATACTAGTCTCAGATATATAGGAAAGAATAGTTGGTTTTGAGGGCTCTTCTGGTGCAATGGTTGTGTCCCTACCTCGGAGCCAGGAGGCCTGTGTTCAAGTCCCACCTGCGACAGAGTTGTATAATATCTTTGACCAGGTTGTTTATAAAACAAAAGAACTGTTGGGCTTCAGAGTCCTGTTTGAAGAAGGTATTTTTTACTAAGTTTATTCATGGAATGTGGGCATTGCTAACTAGGACCTGTTCAAGTCTGGAGTCACATTAGTGAAGCTTTTTTTTTACAGCAATGGTTGCCATTAGGCCAACTTTTTACTGAAAACAAATATCACCACCTGCCCTGGTGGGATTTGAACCCATGTCCCCAGGACATCAGCCCAAGTTGCTGGATTACTAACTTAGTGACAGTACCACGACGCCACCACCACCTCCCTTACTGCCAACATCCACCTCTTCCCAGGCCTGGAGGCATTGGTGTGGCTTGGAATGCTGCAAAATGAAATCATCTTGTGCTTGCACACAAGGACTGAATACTGATTAGAAGACCTGGGCAGTGACAAATGAGCCTGGTTATTCTAGAGTTTCCTGATGTACCACATGTGTGCGCGCCAATGGCACCCACGCCTGCAACCACAGTCAATATCTGAGCACCAGTATGTTTTGATAGGCAAAGTTGACATTGTCAGCCCTGGCTAATAATCATCAGTCATCTACTTTAAGTACTTGCAGGCCCTGCCGAGGGAGAAATCTTGGATAGTTCTGCAACAGAAGGCAAAATAAATTGAGGGCAGATGATACTTCCAGCTGATCAAAAAGTAAACAACAATGGTCATTCACTACTTTTTCCCCTGAATCTCAACATGTTGGCTAGCTGTTGCACTGCATTTTAGATCATGTGGTTGTGTTTTTCAGCTGTGCACCAAGTCAGGTGGTCACATTCTCGCACCACACACAATGCAATTACATTGTCAACCCTTTACTTCATGTCTTTTAACCAGGGCTCATCCCCAAACACATTGAATTCAATGCAACAACATAGATTTCCTCAAGTATTTTACTGCACTACTGAGAAAGTGCTACCTTGTTTAAAGCTCAGGCCTTTGTTTTGAGATGGGAAGCTGAGACACTGACCCCCATCTGTACTAACTGTATGGAATTATTTGGCAAAGACTTGGGGTTTTCCCACTGCCCTGCCAACAATTTTCATAGAACCAAAAATACTGGCAGTAATTCTCATTGCTATTTATGGGACCTCATTGAGGGCAATTTGGTTCCTGTGGAGGTGAAAGGTGTGATGTAAATGCAGGTCATTTTTTTTTCTAAATGTCAATGTACTTGTACTTGTAACTTTCTTAACCTTAGAATAGTGTTTATGTTCCAGATTTGGATCTAATCCTGTTTTGAACTGTTAATTACTGTATTCTTTGTATTTTATGCTGCTTGATATTGTTCTTGTTGAGGTAGCCAAGTGTTTTGGGAGAATATTTCCGCTTTATCTATACTGATAGCTTAATTCTTTGTCAAATCTGTTTCCATTTCAATTATGTGCTTGGTGGTATTAATCAGTCAATGGAATTCTTTAAAGCAATCCCCAGAAAAGTGATTCACAACCAATCTCTTGGGATTTTCGTTTAGCATTTAGCATTGAGCTCCTAAAACCTATCCTTAGCACATTTGCAATTTTACTGAAGTCTGCAATTATCCATCCCAATGAATATGCATCATTATCTACTTTTGTATTTACATTAATCTCTGTAAAATTGCTATGGGGAAGTTGGTAGCTACAACATTGATTGACAATGGACTACACATGTTCAGCATCACTCCACAGGCAGTACATTTTGAATATTTTGGGATCACAGTGAAAGCCAACACACTCTTAAAACAAAATGAAAAAAATTTACTTCTGTTTATAGGTATACTCCTGCAGAGAATGCGTTTAAGGCTTAACGGGGAGATGGCAGCAGGGCGTGTTTTAGCTGGCTTCGAGTCTGTATAAATCAAGTTAGCCTTCTGTGTGAGAGTTTTCAATCTGACTAATGTTGCCAGGCATTCCTGGACATTTGATCATGTGACATTTTGACCAAGGTACCTGATCGAGACATATGATCATGTGACTTTGACAAATGTTGTTGCAAACATCAAGTTTTATGGTCCGTGTGTTTTAGAATACAACGTTTTATGAATATAACATTTTAGGTTACAGGTTAAAGCATTCGAATCAGAAGAAAGAGCTATGAAGTAGCAGGTAGATTATTTAGCTAAAGAGCTCAAGGTGTGATGGCTACAGTGCTTGCAAAGAAGTGCAGTCCAGACAAATATCTTTGTCTTTAAGCTAACTTCCCAAAACATTCAGTAAACTTTCAGACGTTGTAAAGCTTTATTTCATTTACTTTATCAGATGAAAAGAAAAGTTGTAAATGAGGGATAGTTAACTTAAAGTTCAGTTTGAAAACAATCCAGAGCAAGAGTCATGAAGGTGGGTGTATCATAACGTTCTCTGGTTTCAATTTATCTGGTTGTTTACTGGATATATTCATTGCAGTTTGGCCATGGTGGTGTTTTGAACTCTTGAGAGAAAATAGCCAACATAAATGACAGTTAGACCTTGGGGAAGTCTTGTGACATAGGGTAGTGCCTTTCCCTCTCTAGTCTAGAGGGTGTGTTTAGGACCCACCTCAGCCCTTGATGGCTACATTCATTAAGTGGCCAGATGGGTTGATCATTGATGTATAAATCATTCCAATATGCCTCATAGCAGGCGTTAAGAGTGGGAGAGTTTTCTGGTTAACTAACCTGCCCGAAACAATGGAAACTACTGTAATATTTTGTCAAGCATAATTGACCAAATCAATTGATAATCCATGTTTGCTAAACAGAGTTGGACAGAGTGCCTGGAGAAACACACACAGAGAGAAGAGAGATCCATATAATAAGCAGAGTAAAACACTAGCTTTTTATTGACTGTGTGGAAGGTGGATGAAACTTGATTTCAGTTTGAATTGTATGAAAGTACAGAGCTGGAAGAATTCCTAGTTTGAAGCTAGGTGAGCATCACAGTGGCTTATTGCAAAAATAATAATGGAATAATCCTGGAAGTGCTGAGGAGTGACCTTATAGAGGTTTACAAAATTACGTGGGGCATGGATAGGGTAAATAGGCAAAGTCTTTTCCCTGGGGTCGGGGAGTCCAGAACTAGAGGGCATAGGTTTAGGGTGAGAGGGGAAAGATATAAAAGAGACCTAAGGGGCAACTTTTTCACACAGAGGGTGGTATGTGTATGGAATGAGCTGCCAGAGGAAGTGGTGAAGGCTGGTACAATTACAATATGTATGAGGCATTTGGATGGGTATATGAATAGGAAGGGTTTGGAGGGATATGGGCCGGGTGCTGGCAGGTGGGACTGGATTGGGTTGGGATATCTGGTCGGCATGGATGGGTTGGACCAAAGGGTCTGTTTCCATGCTGTACATCTCTCTGACTCTATGTTGCAAAGTAAACAGAACAAGGAATTGTCTCATATCATGGATGGACCAGTTAATAATTTTTAAGATTGTGTTTCATAAGGCAATTCTTAAAGAAACCTGAGTGTATGACATCCATAGTTATAAAGTATTATCAAGTTTTGATTTGATTCCCTACAGTGTGGAAACAGGCCCTTCGGCCCAACCAGTCCACACTGACCCTTCATAGAGTAACCCACCCAGACCCATTTCCTGACTAATGCACCTAACACTATGGGAAATTTACTATGACCAATTCACAGACTGCACACCTTTGGACTGTGGGAGGAAACTGGAGCACACTGGGAGAATGTGCAAACTCCACACACAGTCGCCCAACTGACTAATGCACCTAACACTATGGGAAATTTACTATGACCAATTCACAGACTGCACACCTTTGGACTGTGGGAGGAAACTGGAGCACTGGGAGAATGTGCAAACTCCACACACAGTCGCCCAAGGCCAGAATTGAACCTGGGACCTTGGTGCTGTGAGGCAGCAATGCTAACCACTGAGCCACCGTGCTGTGATTATTTTATTTTATTTTAAATCTTTAATATACAATATCATTTGTTTTGTTTTGTTCTGTGTATTTTTGTTGATTAAAATGAGAATCTGAATTTGTCAATATTTGTAGTCCTTAACTGGATTATAATATGGTCCAAAGATTGAATCTCTCTAGTTAGATACCACTGCTTGTGATTCTGTGTCAGAGGCTACTGTGTGACAATTTCCAAGCGCCAGGAGGTCACCTGTGAGCAGGGCAAGAGGGAAAAGTGAGGAACCTTCCTATTACAGATAACTCCTGAAATTGCAAACCCCTCACCAATTTGGAGAATGCCAATTCCAAAGGCTCCCTTCCCCAGTTGTGGGGAAATCCTTTGCCTTTCTTAGGAGGGTTGGAAGTTTCAATCGGATATCAATGACAGACAGACAAATGCTGTGACTCTGGACCCATGTAATATTGAACAGTTAACCTATTCAATACTAAAACAGTAGACCAGTCACTGAGAGCTGTGACTTTTCCCAGTCTGCGTCAGATACCTTTGATAGTAAATGTCCTAAATGGATACAAAAACAGAAGTTGATGCAAAAATAGCATCTGAGGAAGTGGCACTGGACTTGAAATGTCAACTCTGATTTCTCTTCACAAATGCTGCCAGACCTGCTCAACTTTTCCAGCAACTTCTGTTTTTGTTTCTGATTTTACAGCATCCGCAGTTGTTCTGGTTTTTACTTCCTAAATGGATGGGGGATTGTGGAAAAACAAGCGGAAATTTCAAAAGTACACTGTGCTGAAAGATTGAAGAAGTAGATGTAAGCTTCTCAATTGGGTGTCAGCTTTATATTGCTTCTCCACACATGCTTCAAAAGAAACTTTCGGTGACCTAAATGAAGGGCAGAATTTAGATGCTCTGGATCTCTGGAGGAGCAGGGGAGGGAGATTTCAGAGGAATGTTTCCTACTATCTTACTAACATAGCTTCCTTTTTGCAAGAATGTCAACAATTGGCAGCTATTGTAGTCTCCCTTTATAGCCTGCAATGAAGTTCAGTACAGAGCAAAATGGGCTCAGAGGAAAGGCACAGCTGAAATCCCAAGCCTGCTCTATGCAGCTGTCATTCTGCGCTGATGTATTTTTCCACAGTGCATTGATATCACTACTAGAGACAGCCTTGAAGCAGTTTACAGCATGATGTTAGAATGAAACCAGCGCTGGTGCCAAAGGTGACGCAGCCAGCTACACCAGGTAGTTATTCCACGTGCTCCTGAGATACATATATGCACTGCTGCTGGTTCAGAATGGTCCAGAGTCCCAGCTGACAACACACCCTTTGTATTGCTGTGTTTCTGAAACATTATGAATAATCTTCCATGGAGTCATAAGCATGGAAACAGACCCTTCAGTTCAACTCATCTGTGCCAACCAGACATCCCCTTCTGGCTGAGTCCCGTTTGCCAGCATTTTGGCCCAAATACCTGTAAACCCTTCCTATTCATATACCCATCCAGATGCCTTTTAAATATGTAATTGTACCTGCCTCCTCCATTTCCTCTGACAGCTCATTCCATTCATGCACCACCCACAAAAGTTACTCCCCAGGTCCCTTCTATATCTTTCCCCGCTCACCTTTAACTTTTGCCCTCTAGTTTTGGATTCCCCTATTCTGGAAAAAAAGACCTTGGCTGTTCACTGTATCCATGCCCTCATGATTTTATAAACCTTTTATAAGTTCACCCATCAGCCTCCGACACTGCAGGGAAAAAAGCCTCATCTAACTCAGCCACTCCCTATAACTCAAACCTTCCAATCCCAGCAACATCCTTGTAAATCTTTTCTGCACCCTCCAGTTTAACAACATTCTTCCGAGACTTGGATGCTTAGATCTGAGGTTTCTGGTTTTGGGAGGGTAGTATTGCCTGTATACTGTGGGTGGAGACAGTAAAATTTGGAGCAGGAACAGGTTTGACTGGGCTTTTGTCCTTTTCTGCAGGTGAACCAAAATTCAGCCTGCTGGCATAATTACTTACATTTGAGTCCATGTTTTCATTCAGCAGTCATTGATAGGCAGGGCAACTACCATAAACTTTGCAAGAAGAAATTCCACATGTTTTAGTTTTTCAGTACATGTGATACAGGTGATTATGACAGCATTAGGTGTAAGTGGGTCTCATAATTTAGTTTCCCAATGACAACCGTACACTGCATGTTTTTTTGTGAACAACTTTGCTATCTTTTATCTGTAGTGCATCATTGGAAAGTTCTGCTAACAACAGCTCTCAGCAGCCTTCCCCTTCCCAAAGTCACAACTCTGTCATTTCATCAGGCATTGAGTGCCTTGGAATGAGGGGCCTCTCCAACCTCTGGCAGATCACAAACAATCTGCAGTGTCACAGTCCTGTTTGTCACTGAGTTAGTACCAACACCAAAAAGATGTGGCACTTGAGTGGTCATTAATTTCCCACTTAAGGATCTGAATTGGTGGAAGGGCAGGAAGTTTCAGCATGGGATTTCCCAACCATAACTTAATTCTAGTGAAGGTGGAAAGGCAGCAGGGTTCAGTCTTGCTAACGTCCTGCCCATTTAAATGCCCTTGCTGCCTACAAACATGCCACAGTAAAGGCCACAAATTGCACCCTTATGGAATGAATCCTAATAGACTTTAATTTGGTGTGGGTGTGAGTCTGGCTTGAGGGGCATACACTGGAGGAATACTGAACAGTCAGTGTATAAGGCTGATGTAAGGTCAGCACTGCCATTTTCTTCCTCATCACATCAACTAACTCCTTCCTTCTATTCAACTCTTATGCTGGTCAGCATCTTGCTTCACTTGTCTATCTCCAGTTGCTTCCATGAGATGGTAAAAGACACAAGCTAGCTGGTTCCTTTTATAAAGTGTCTCTGGTTCATCAGATAAAGCCACCACTTACAGTAGTTGTTAAGGGAAAGATAAACTGGTTTTCTTCAAGCTTACATTTACTTGACTTCAGAGAATAGAGAGACTACTCCTGAGCTGGACACCTGAACATTTCTCTGCCTCTACAAGTTGTTCCCAGCTCCAAGTTACCTGAGAACCAATCACAGTTGTTTGCAGGCAAGTAGTCTGTCATTGGCAACTGATCACTAGTCCATAGATCAAACAACTTCCTGCTGCTAGTAGTAAAACTGCATCCGTCACCCTCAGCTTGAAATTTTCTGTAACTCAAAGTTCAATTATTCTGTTTTACATGATACCTGCAATAGCGTTTAAAACTACAGCTACCCCGCAGATTAAACGTTGATTTTAAAACAGCTCTTTCTCATTTCAGTTCCCAGTCTTTAAAAACATAAAATCCAAGGACATAGTCCTTATACTTCACTGTAGCTTCAGTTGTGGCCAAACTAATGACTGCCAGTTGGGATTCTCGCTCTGGCTGGTTGGAATCCCTGGCATTTGGATTGGCGACCCTGGAAAGGAGAGTGGAGGCTTCCAGATCCTGGAGGTCTGCCTCTGTACAGCTGTGCTGGGATGACCTGATTAGTAGGAGATCCATGGGGCTGCACTCCCAAGTGGTACCAAGCGTGTTGCAAGACTTTTTCAAGCTGTATAAGAGACAGTCTCCAAAAATGCTGTCCTTTCGTGCTCTGAAGTCAGCAACATGTGATATGAGTGGAATCCGCATCTGATCCATGTGGACAGCTACATCCACAGCAGGAGCCTGCAAGGAGGTGAGGACCTAGTGCTGTTGTCACTAGAGTATTAAATCCAGAGGATTCAGGATCAGTCACTTTCAACCCATCTCCTTCTCTCATATGCTTTAGGGAAAGAAACTGCTAGTCCTACCTGGTCTAGCCTATGCTACGAGAATGTGAGGACTGCAGATGCTGGAGGTCAGCATCGAGTATCTCTTGCCTATACTACTCGCAGTAATGTGGTTGTTTCTTATGAGCTCTCTGGGCAATTAGAGAATGTGCAGCAAATGTTGGCCTGGTCCACCATATGGAAAAAAAAAGAACAATATGTTCATGTGTCCAACACCAGAGTGGGACTTCCAGTTGTTGGTGATATCTACCATTTTTATATTGATTGCCCCTTCATTGTTGCAAAGCCCCCGGCCACTTATCCCATTTAAGTTTTGAGTTTTTGGCTGCTTTGGAACTTTATTTCTATAACAGTCACAGAATGGAAGTTTAACTTGTCGGGAATTGGGGAGGAGAGAGTGGGAAGAGGGTGAATTTATTTTGATAAAATTTGCATTTGAGTTTTAGCTATGGATGAGTAAGGTTTCAATGAGGTACATCAGGGAGTAGGCAACAATTACAGTTTTTTGCACCAAGCAGAAATAACTTGAAACAAAACTTCCCAACCCCACCCTCTCCCCTACTCTGATATTTTCACTACTTGGAAACATTTTGTGTCAAATCATTTTGGTACATGATTTGTTTATTCAAGCCTTAATATTCTGTGGAAAAGTGAAACAATTCTTAATTAAGTTGGGGATTGAAAAATAAACCAAGAAAAGTTGGCGGCTACTTACAAAATATGGAAGTAGTTTTATGCACTGGGTGAGAATTTGATTTCCTGGCCTTTTAAAACAAGAGGAAACTTCACAACTTGGGAATGTATGTGTTGTTTACACTGCTTTACTCAGTGAGGGAAGATGTTTGCAGACAGGAGTGAGGCCAATATGGCCACATGAGAAGCTGAGGGCCCAAAACAATAATTGGCGGAAAGAAAGCAACTACCTTGGTTTTGCTGTTACCTTAAGAATTGGAAGGGAATAAGAGAGCGCCTGAAGACCAATTGGAAAGACCTTGAGGCTCCCTGGAGCAGACTTCCTTTGCCTCCCCCACCCCCTTTAATGATGTTCTCCGGCTAGTAGTCCACCTTCAGCTATCATTTCCTAAACTGCTGAAGGGTGATCCTTTGGGTTCCCAGCAGTGTTCTCATATGGCTTGAAATGCTGCTTCTGCCTGCCATCCAGAATGATTGGGGCGAGAACCATGGTCAAATGGTGACTCCTGAATTTCTTCTCCCCATTCTCCCTATGCTGGAAGAGGTTCAATCATTTTGTAGGATGGTTTTGTCTTCTACAATGCAGTACTGGGATGAATGTTGCCTAGAAATCAGGGCATTGTGCATTACTCTGTTGTAATACAGACCTGATTTTACATTCATATACATACTTTAAAACAACAAAAATACTCTTTCACTTGAAATAAGTTGACTCTAGAGAGCACTTGAATCGAATGGCCACATTTCAATATTTTTATTTCTGTGCCTTCGAAACAAAATGTTGAGTAGGTGATATTGCATCCATGCAGTCTCTTCATGATGAGTTTTAAGTATGCAAAAAATTACTTACATTGTGGAGCAAGGGAGTGTGGGTCCCACCAATGAATGGCTCAGTGGTTCCAGGTTAGGGAAAAGATTAAAGATGGAGATGTTCTCTGTTCTCTTCTCAGTGTTCACCCTGGAACCACACACGATCTCACATTGAAATATTGACTTTAATAACATAATATAATGTTGCTCCGAAATAGTGTTTCCATGGTCACCATTATCCAGCTTCTTTGTAGAATTACTGTTAAAGACTCCTGGAGCATGAAAAATGTCTAGATAGCCAGTTATATGTTGCGAATGCTTCTTGTAAATGGAGACAATGATGAGGCAATGGCCCAGTATTGGCTGTAAAAATAAAAGTAAGGCTAATGATATTCTCTGTTGTTTATCAACGAATGGTACTGCACCAGTGAGGGGGAGATACATGGTTAATTGCCAAATCCAAAAGTTTCAGTCTGAGTTCTGCTATTAGCTTCCCTCCTTGTTTTGGGGACTTGCTTTATTTACCCATTTAATTGCTCCTTGAATTTACTACACCAAGTGAGTATTAGGAAGATCCTTGGCCCTGAAAATTACGTGGTATCTCCGCTTCAGTTTGTTTCAGGAGATTTAAAATTGTGGAATATTACTTATTGTTTCTGGCAGTTTTCTCACACTCCATCTTAATCCCAATCTTTCCTTTCCTCTCATTATTTCCTTTACTGCTGATTTGACATTGAATGATCTTGCTTCAATATACCCGCTTTTCAATTTATTTCCTAATCCTCAAATCTTATTGGTTAAGGAAGATATATTCAGTTCATTGTCCTATTCACTCACTGCCCAGATGCTGTGTTCACTTTGCACACCATTCTCAGCTTCTTCCTTCAATGACTTAATAGGCAAAATGTTTTAGCTGAAGGCCAGATGGAAATGTGTATTTATTGGCAAGTGCTTTTGGATACTCTGTTAGGCAAAGTCTGGCCTATTTGTTTTAATCCCTGTCTCATACAAAGTTTTTCACTTTAAGAATATATTATCATTTTTGTAGTCCTATGAAATTCTAATGGTAATCATGTTAACCTTTTGTTCAGTACAGTACTTTGAATGTATACGGGATTTGTATGCAGTGCTTTATGAGGCAATATTTTGGAAGTATCAGTGTAATTGATGTTGGTCCTGTTAAGCATCCGCTAATTTAGAATGATTTTGTCATGCAGGATATTGGTGTGTTGCATTTTGTGACTGAATTTCGGTGACTGTGGGAGACCTGCTGTAGATTCCTATTGAAGTGGTAAGTATACTATTTGGTCTTGTGTCATTGTAAAATGTAAAGATGATCAAATATTACTTAGAGGACTTGCATATCTATTGAATGTTCTACATCAATATTAAACACTGATAGATGGTGTATCAAGAGTCAAGGCAAAAAACTACATTATTTTTGGTTCTATTTCTTGATTTTCACCTTTTAAAATGATACAATTTGGATTATATATAATCCCTACAAGTCATACTTGACATTTCTGGAATATTTCTTATTTGTTTCTGGTTTGCAATCAACACATTTTCAATGGAAAGTTTTATTGACATTGACAAGATTGAGCTCAGAGCACTGTTACCTAGCAACATTTAAGATTTGCCAACATGTGATGCTTGTTTTTTTTTCTTAATTGCATATGACTACTATAGAAAAATCCTTCAGAAAATAAAGGATGTTAGATCTTCCTCTCTGATTTTCTCCCCATATTGCCTGAGGGAACTGACCCATTAATTAGCTTGAGCTGCCCTCCCCAAGACTGGAACAGAACATCCCTCCCTATGTTTGAATTGTGATAGCAGAGAGCACAGGCTGAATATTTTTGCTCTGGAGTTGGGACCCTGACATTGGATGCCTGCCAAGTGTTGCGCTGCTGTCTAATGCGATTAATTATTACATGTTAGGCCCCTTGGCACGTGTCAGGGCGTAGGGCAGAAGATACCTTTAGGAGGTAGAAAGGGCATGTCAGAAAAACACTATTACAACCATTATGGGAATTCTTCCACATACAGGTGGACTGGGAAAATCAGCTTGGTAGCGAATCCCAAGAAAAGAATTCATGGAGTGTCTATGAAATGGTTTTTTAGAGCAGCTTGTGGCACAGCCCAGTAGGGAACAGGCAATTCTGGATTTGGTGACGTGTAATGAGGCAGACCTGATCAGGGAACTTGAGGTGAAGGAGCCCTTCTGGGGCAGTAACCATTATATGATATAATGCATCCTGCAATTTGAGAGGGAGATGCTGGAATCAGAAGTAACAGTATGATAATTTGAGTAAAGCTAACAACAAAGACATGCTAAATGGGACAGTCTTCAAACAGATCCAGCAACTCAAGACCAGGTATGCATGAGGCTCTGTGGGCCATCAACAGCAGCAGCATTGTACTCCACAATCTACAACCTCATGTAGACCCAGCATATCTTCCACTCAACCATTATCATCAAGCCAGGCCTCAACCTTAGTTCAATGGAGAGTGCAGGAGGACATGCCACGAGTAGCAGCAGGCATACCTTAAAAAAAAAAATAAGGTGAAGCTACCAAACTGGACTACTAGCATAACTAAAAATATAAGTAGCAAGTGATAGACAGAGCTAAGTGATCCCACAATCAACAGATCAGACCTAAGCTCTGTAGTCCAGCCACATCCAGTTGTGAATAGAGGTGGATAATTAAACAACTCACTGGAGGAGGAGAAGGATCTAAAATACTCTCTTCCTAAATGATGGAAGAGACGATCACATTAATGCAAAATCTAAAGCTGAAGCATTCACAGCAATCTTCAGCCAGATGTATTGAGTAGATGACCCATCTCGTCCTCCTCCTGTGGACCCCCAGACTTTAGCCAATTCTGTTCACTGTATGTGATATCAAGTATTGGTTGGAGGATTTGGATACTGCAAAAGCTGTTGGCCCTGACGACAAATGTACTGAAGACTCCTCCTCCTGTGGAGGTATTAGTGGTGATTTTTCAAGAATCACTAGAGTCAGGGAGGGTCCCAGAGGATTGGGAGATGGCTAATGCAACACCCCTATTTAAGAAGGAAGGGAGGTAGAAAACAAAATAGTTATTGCCCGGTTAGCCTGACTTCAGTCATCGGTAAGACTTTAGAGTCCACTATTAAAGGAAAAAGAACAAAGAACAGCTTACCTTTTGCTTCCACGTGAACTGTATCCCTCTATTCCTGTTGTCATTGTATCAGCTTCTACCATCTCCTCTGGCTGCATGTTCTCAGCACTTACCACCCTCTGTGTAAAAGGACTTGTCTCTCACATCTCCTTTAAACTTTCCTCCTTTTACTGTAAGCATTTGTCCTCTTGGAATTGACATATCCACCCTGATGACCCATTCTATCCACGTCTTATAATTTTGTAAACCTCTATCAGGTCACCCCTCATCCTCCGACATTCAAGTGAAAACAAATGGAGTTTGTCTAATCTCTCCTCTTTGCTAATATCTTCTAAACCAGATAACATCCCCTCCCGTTCGGGACTTGTCTACCTTAATGCCTTTTGAAATACCTGACACCTTTTTTATATTGACATGCCATTGAATATCAGCGTACTCTTCTAGCTTCATCATTCACTATGCCCTTCACTGTTGTGAATACCAGTGCAAAGTATTCATCATGACAGATGTGGATTTACCCTCAAACAGCCAGCCTCAATCTACAATCCGTATTTCTGCCTAATATTTTAGGAGTTAGCCTTACCCCAGTTTAGTACTTCACCTGAGGAATTCTCTTATCCTGATCCATAAATAATTTAAAACTTATGGAATTGTGGTCACTGTTCCTGGAATGCTCCTCCACTGAAACTTCAATCACCTGGCTGGGCTCATTCCCCAATACCAATATGGCCCCTTACCTGGTTGAACTATTTACATAGTGCTTCGAGAAATCCTCCTGGATGTACCTAACAAGTTATCCCCCACCCAAGCCCCTGGTGGTAAAGGTGTACCGGGGTATATGGGAATAATACTGTTGTTTTCACATTTTTCCAAAATCTGTACAGCTATCTGTGCTTCTGTCTCCTGCTGGCTTGTAGTACAAGCCCATCAAAGTGTTTGCACCCTTCCTATTCCTAAGGCCTCTATATGGCCTCACTGGATGCACCCTTTCTCAGTAAAGCTGTGATATTCTCATTGATCAGTAACTCAGCTCCCCCACCTCTTTAACATCCCTCTATCTCACCTGAAATAGCTAAATCCTGGAACATTAGGTTTTCCGTCTTGTCCCTTTCGCAATCAAGTCTCTGTAATTGTTACAACAGCATAATGGTTTGTACTAATCCAGGCTCAAATCTACACTGACCACCCTCTAAAGAGCACTCTACCCTATTCCCTGTAACATTGTATTTCTCATGACTGATTCATCTAACTTGCACATCTTTGGACTCTGGGAGGAAACCGGAGCACTGGCAGAAACCCACGCAGACATGGAGAGAATGTACAAACTCCACACAGGCTGTTACCCAAGGCTGAAATCAAACCTGGGCCTCTGGCAATGACACAGCAGTACTAGCGCATTGCCACACCCACTTGCTGCACGATTTAAACACTCCCTAGCGGCACTAGCAAACCTCCCAGGATACTGGTGCCCCTCCAGTTTAGAAACACCAGTTCTCCTTGTATGGGTCCCATTTGCCCAAAAAGACATTCCAATGATCCATATATTGGAAGCCCTCACTTTTATACAACAGCTGTTTAACTACATATTTAATTGTACTGTCTTTCTATTCCTAATTTCCCTGACATGTTGCACAGAGTAATCCCAGGATTACAACCCTAGAGGTCTCACTTTTCTCTCTGAATGCCCTGTGCAGGATTTCGTCATTCTTCCTGCCTATGTCATTAGTACCAATTGCACCACCCCCAGCCCACCCTTTTCAGAATGTTCTGTACCTGCTCAGAGACATCCTTGATCCTGGCACTAAGGAGGAATCCTGGAGTCTGTTTATGGCCACAGAAATGCCTTATCCGTGCGCCTGAGTATGGAGTCCCTTATGACTATTGCACATTAGCCCTCCCTGTATACAACAGAGCATGCTGTAGTGCCATCTTTTTGGCTACAGGCCACTACCCATTCCCCGCCCCCCCACCCCCTCATTGCACACCAACACCATGATCCAAATTATATATTAGATTAGATTACATTAGATTACATTACAGCATGGAAACAGGAATTGAACCCGGGTCTCAGGCACTGTGAGGCAACAGTGCTAACCACTGTGCCACCGTGCTGCCCACGAGTACCAGGGATTAGTACCATTAGTCGCAGGAATAGCCACAGGGGACTCCTGAACTGTTTGCCTGCCCCTTACAGCAGTCACCCATCTATCTGCCTTAAACTTTTAGTGTGACCACACCACTAAGACTCCTGTCTATGATGCTTTCTGCCCCTGCATGTACCTAAGTGTGTCCAACTGCCCTCCAACTGATCCATGTATTCTGACAGGAGCTGCAATCGGACACGCTTTTGGCAGGATATGGTCGTCAGGTCGTAGATTGAGGCTGGCTGTTTGAGGGTAAATCCACATCTGTCATGATGAATACTTTGCACTGGTATTGTTCAAGGGAAAGTTATGCCTGACCAATCTGTTAGAATTCTTTGAAGTAACAAGCAAGTTAGGAGAGCCAGTGGATGCAATCTATTTGGATTTCGAGAAGGCCTTTGACAAGGTGCTACACAGGAGGCTGCTAAATTAGATAAAGATCCATGGTGTTAGGAGCAAGATGCTGGCATGGATAAGGGATTGGCTGACTTGCAGAAGCTGAGAGTGGGGATAAAAGGATCTTTTTCAGGATGGCAGGCGGTGACTCGTGAAAATCTGCGGAGGTCAGTATTGGGACCAGAAATATTCATGTTATAAATTAAGAGTCTGGACAAAAGGACTGAGGTCATTATTGCTAAATTTGCTAAGTTTGCAGATGACGCAGGGACAGGTAGTATTAAGGAAGTAGGGAAGCTGCACAAAGATTTGGACAGGATGGGATTGTGAGCAAAGGGGTAGCAGATGGAATACATTGAATTGTATTGAATTTAATGTTATGTGTACTGTGGCACAGTGAAAAGCTGTGTCTTATGAGCAATACAGGCAGATCACATGGTTAGCATGGTAGCATAGATAAGTAAATAATAGGTAAACAGCGACAAAAACCCAGATACAGGCGAATGTTAAGAGTTTGAGTCCATTCAGTATTCTAACAACAGTAGGGTAGAAACTATTACGAAACCGGCTGATGTGTGTGTTCAGGCACACAATGTGGGAAAGTGTGAGGTTATGCACTTTGGTTGGAAGAATAGAGGTGTAGACCATTTTCTAAGTAGGGAGTAGCTTCAGAAATCTGAAACACAAAGATTTAGGAGTCCTAGTTCAAGATTCACTTCAGGCTAACATGTAGGAACAGTTGGCACTTAGGAAAGGTGATGCAGTGTTGGCATTCATTTTGAGAGGACTACAATACAAGGTCAGGGATGTACTGCTAAGGCTGCATAAGTCTCTGGTCAGAATGCATTTGGAAAATTGTGAGCAGTTTTGGGCTTTGTATCTAAAGAAGGATGTGCTGACCTGGGAGGAGGACAGAGCAGGTTCACAAGAATGATTGTGGGAATGAAGCACTTGTATGCGGAGCTGTTGAGGACTCTGAGTCTGTACTCAATGGAGTTGAGGGGAATGAAGGGGAGATGTCACTGAAACTTTTAGAAAATTGAGAAGCTTGGATAGAGTGGGCATAGAGACTATGTTTCCACTCGTAGAAGAGAATAAGACCCAAGGGTACAGTTTCAGTGAGGGAATGACCCTTTAGAAATGACTTGAGCTTCTTCAGCGAGAGGGTAGTGAATCTGTGGAACTCATTGCTGCAGAGTGTTGTGGAGGCCCTGTTGTTGAGTGTATTTAAGACAGAGATAGATAGGTTCTTGATTAGTTAGGGGATCAAGGGTTATGGGGAGAAGGCAGGAGAATAGAATTGAGAAACATATCAGCCATGATTTGAATGGTAGTGCACATTTGATGGGCTGTGTTATCAATCCATCTGTAAGTGTTCTGACATAACTTCGTGGTCATCATTTCCTGAGGTGGGACTTGACACAAGTGTAATCTGAATCCATGACCACCTACACAAGACCTCTACCTCTACCTCTAAAGGACCCCCTACAGAAATGACAGCGGATCAGGATTGGATGAGACCCAGTGGTCAAGGGTCAGGAGAGGATGAGACCCAATGATTGAAAGCAGGAGTAGATCCAATCCAATGGGCAAAGGGCAGGAGTGGATCTTGTTCAATGAACAGAGGGTAGGATTAGATCACATTATGTTGCTGACATTTGTCTTTATAGGAATTGGAGCACTTTTTGGAGTACAATAAAAATCTTTGCTATAAAATATTATGTTCATTTTCTGCAAGATAAATGTAGGTTACTATCCGTTTGCATTATCACCAGATGTTAATTTTGAATTGTTTCAGTGGGGTATTCTGATTTGAACAAATATAACTGTTTTAATTTATCCTTGAAATAACAAAACTTACTATTCTGAGAAGAAAAATCATAATATCTCCTTTCTCTCAAAAAGTGCTTGTTCTTTATCAGCCTTGTAAAAGTTATACAGAGAATCAATTCAAACAGTTTTACCCCAGTTTGTTGAGAGAACAGGCCCCCTCATACCACGTCAAAGTGTTCATTAAAGTCTCAATGTCAAATATAATGCATAAATTCAAAACCAACCAATGCCTAAGTGAGATGAAAAATTGGTAAATCAACACATTTAACTGGCCATTCACCTAATTTTCTAATTGTGGAACTTGCTTCATGCCTCATTTGCTTACTTAGTAACTATGAATGCACTTCAAAATTGATTCTTTGGTTTTGAGACATGTTTGCCATTTTGAAGGAATTGGATAGTTTTATGACGTGAATAGTTGGTCTCAAAGACTGTCCAAAATTCTTGACTAATTGGCCTGTTTGGTAGCTACACAGAGTCAGTAATCTGTGTGATGTGTAAGAATTTGCATTGGTGCAGTAGGATTATTCATTTTAACTTTCAGTTAAGGCATGTTTTTATGTGTAGAATAGTACAATCGGCTTTCATTGGCCTGTCATGTATCTGACCCAGGAATGCTCCATGTTGATAACAATGGCCTTTGAGTGGAGGTTTGCTAGTTTAGTGCTGCATGTGCCAAACTGTAGATGGATTTCCCTGTGCATTTATCATCTAACGTCATGATTATATGGTATGCTATGTAGCATGGATTCTTTGTCAAACAAAATCCTCAAATGTATAAACTTGTATAAACAATAAGTAGGGGAAATGATTTTTTTTTATACATAGAATTCCTACAGTGTGGAAACAGGCCCTTTGACCCAACAAGCCCATACCAACTCTCTGAAGAGTAACCCACCCCGACCCATTCCTCCTATACTATATTTGGCCCTGACTAATGCACTTAGCCTACACATCCCTGAACACTATGGGCAATTTAGCATGGCCAATTCACTTCACATCTTTGGACTCTGGGAGGAAACCCATGCAGATACAGGGAGAATGTGCAAAACTCCACACAGCCAGTCATCCGAGGCTGGAATCGAACCCAGGTCCCTGGTGCTGTAAGGCAGCAGTGCTAATCACTGAGCCACCATGCTGGCCTATTTAGGACCTATTAGTTAATATTAGATGCAACCATTGATTTTATTTGAAAATTTCATGACTATGTACAATAGTTGATGAAAACCCTGACTCAATCTTGCTGTTGTTTATAGCCTTCATGACCGTGTATGACAGAATGAGACTAAATAACAAGTGTAATTTGAGAAGAGTGT
Organism: Chiloscyllium plagiosum; assembly: GCF_004010195.1. Lineage (NCBI taxonomy): Eukaryota > Metazoa > Chordata > Chondrichthyes > Orectolobiformes > Hemiscylliidae > Chiloscyllium > Chiloscyllium plagiosum. The sequence continues at coordinate 83,041,588 of NC_057713.1, read as the reverse complement.
AACACGGCTGCGCATCAGAATGCAGTATCTATGTTACAAGATCTACACAATACTGTTGCTTAAAAGCAGACAGATTATCAGTTCGCAGAAAATGCCACACCAGGCACTGAGCAAAGGTGAACAAATGAAAATGTTAACCTTTACTACTACTACTAGCTTGACAATTTTTAAAAAGAACATTTGTAATTAAGAGAGAACTTGGAGATAATGACATACCAGATGCTTAACCTGTCATATCTGTGTTGCCCTGACCATTAAAGCTGATTTCACTTTGCTCCTGTGCCACCGCCTTCTAACACATGTAACTAATGGCAACGAGAAACAAAATTCACTGGATAATTTTAAGACTGTCAACCAGAAAGATCAGCTTTTCAATGAGTCTTCCCGACTGCTGCCATTTGTCTTGGCCACAGTCAATGTGGGAGCACAATTCTGCAGTAATTCCTCAAAGCAATGAGGCATAATCTTTCAATATCAGAGCAACAGATGGTGTTGAACATTAATTAGACTTGCCCTTGTCCTAACAACTTTTGTTTATACCACCTAAAATGTAGTTACAAGTCCCAAGAGACTTGATAAGAGTGTCATAAAAGAAAATTTGATTCTGATAGGTTATCAGATGCTCTAGGAAAAAAAGGCTTTACAGAGTATCTTAAGGGAGGAAACAGAGGTAGGGAGGAGGAACAATTTAGGCTTGAATTCCAGAGTTTAGGACATTTGTAGCTGAAAGCACACCCTCTGGTGAAGCATTTAAAATTGGAAATTAATAAATAAGAATTAAATGAGCGTACTTACGGTTGGAGAGTTGAGAAGTTGTAGGAAATTAGAGTTAAGGTGAGTCAAGGTATTGGAGGAACAGATAGTCCGCAATTAACGTGGTTTTGTAAAAAGCAGTTACACCGTAATGCAGATTTTACTTTACTACTCATTATTGCAAATGAGCACGTTATTGAAATAATGTGATATATGTGGATCACCAGTATGTTACAGATGTATATGCAATGCTAGAGATGACCTCTCATGGCTGATCGACATATTCCTACCTCACAAAAAGCAGTGCTTTTATTCTAAGTCTTTACCTTCACTATTCCAACCTATCAAGCTAAGTCTGGGACTTTTCCAAACTTCCCTATTTTCCCCACATTGCCTGTAGCTAGTGGCAAATATCGAATGTAATGAACATGATCCTTAGTTCAAATGTCCAATGAAGGATGGGACAACAAGGTTTATTCCCTAATGAAAATGATCAATTTTATCACCTAGTTGTGGGAGTGAAGGCAATATTCATTTTGTCATGAATAGATCCATTCTGTTAAAAGTTGTCGGATGATTTTTGGGAATCAGCATGAATACAGTATTTACATGGGTTTCTGCAGGAATGTGTTTCCAACAACATGGTTTTGTTAGCAGGATGATGTTCAGGAATGGCACTATTATGTTATTCGAGAGCTTGCCTGAATTTGAAATAAAGAATGAGAATTTTAAAATGGAGAGGCTGCTTAGCTGTGAGTAAGTGAAGGCTGCAAGTTGGTAATGTGAATGTATAAAGTTGCAGGAATGGAAACAGGGAATCTTAGAATTGAGGGATTGAGAACAAACTGTAAGCCCTTTTAAACAATCATATGGTCTATGCCCATCAGCATTTTTCTGCATGCTGTCCCATCGTGGCCCTCATCATCCAAATTCTCCACAGAAGGGCTTGTGTGAACCTCACCCTCCGAGGAACTGGCAACTCTTGCCCCTGCCCTGACTGTTGGCTGCTTGAGCTCACTGACTCACCATGTGCTGATACTATCTTCATACTACTCTCTAAAGTACAGGTAGTTTTCCAAATCTGTAGTTGCATTCCAGCAAAACCATGCCTCAGAAAATCGCTTAATATAAATAATGGAGCCTATGGGAAAAGTGGGGTTAGGGGCAAACCAGCAAAAAAAAATCACTCATCATTGCTCAAAAATCACTCAAAAGTCTAACACAAAGTAAAGCACAGCCTGAATGAAAGTATAAATCATATTTATCAACGAAACAAAAGTAAATTAGACAGCACGGTGGCTCAATGGTAAGCACTGCTGCCTCACAGTGCCAGGGACCTGGGTTTGATTCCAGCCTCTGGTGACTGTGCAAACTCCATACAGACATTCTTCCCCTGTCTGCGTGGGTTTCCTCCCACAATTTAAAGATGTGCAGGTTAGGTGAATTGGCCATGCTAAATAGCCCACTGTGTACAGGGATATGTAGGTTGGATGCATTAGTCAGGAGATAAATATAGGGGAATTGGTCTGGGTGGGTTACTCTTTGGAGGGTCAATGTGGACTTGTTGGGACGAAGGTCCTGTTTCCACACTGTAGGGAGTCTATGATCTAAATTTAACACGACATTTTAAAATATTGTTAATACAGGGACAGACGGTCATCATGGTGCATAAGATAGACTCCTTCATTCCTGTTAAGTGAGCTACGTCACATATTATTTCCTTGACGCTCAAAATGTTTTATAATAGCTAGCATCTCTTCCAATGTCATAGCTTTTCTTTTGTGTTCACTGCCCTCAATTTTATCACCAGGACGCTTCTTGCTAACATTCTTGTCACTGTGCCCCTCCATTTTTTCAAAAAAAAGATAATCTAGGAGTAGTGTACCTTTCACAGGAAGCTGCTCAATGTATCTCTCTCAGAAAACTGCTCTGTCGGCAGCTGACACCGGCACAAATGCAGAACAGCGTGGAAGCTTTGGCGTATTTACAGAACGAAACGCATGAAATGATCACTACTGGAATTGCGTTATTGTGAACAGAGGTAAACAATCTCAAAAATATCTATCCATAATTCCTGAGTGACGTTATAAGAAAATCATGCTGCTAGAACACACGTTATCCGAGAACTACTTGTACACACACAGTACCTGAGCTGGTGGCTGTGATTTCTGAGCTCAAATGATGGTGTTTCATCGTCAGCAGTCTCTTTCTCTCTTTCTAATTACACTCCTGTATCATTGCCTGCCTATGTACAGATAGAGTATATGTCAAAGGAGAAAGACACAAAGGGAGGATACCAATGAATGAATCCGGGGAAAACGAGATATATGCTTGCTTTGTTGTGTAGCTTGGGGTTCAGAAGAGGTTAGGGGATGAGAAGCAAGTGCAATATGAAAACCTTTCAAATGGACAATTGTGATTCTGTTCTTTCAGTCACACCACTAGCCATGGTCTCCACCATGGCCACTGCTATGATGACAAGCAATGGGGTGGGGATCTGCAACCTGATTATTGACCTGAGTTGTTAATTCTGTTCCATTCTTTACAGATGCACCATTACCTTCTGAGTAATTCCAGAACTTTCTGCCTTTATTCCCAATTTCCACCAACTGCTGCAGTTTGCTTTTACATTGGGTACTGAAGTGGTCCAATAGTTGACAAATTATAAATATTATGCCTAATGTCAGTTGTTCTCATAAGCTTTGTCCATTTGCTGTGAAAGAAGTGTTTTCACAAAACTATCATACGCAATCAATCACATTAGCAGTCAATTTAAATACACACCTGGTTAATTGCTTTATAAAGAATTTATTACAATGTGCATTGTAGTTACATTTGGGTGGTATTTAATAGAGGCAAAGCAGCTTTAGATCTGGAAAGAGCCCAGCGTTGTGTTTTTGGGAAGATCTCCTGATCAAGCACTTATCTGGGCAGTGGTGGGCCATCCACTAGTCCACCCACTGAATGGGAGCTCATTGTTTCTTGGCAGAACCACGGAGGGCAGCACGGTTGTTGGTATTACACCCAGCTAAGGCTTCAACACCATGGACCAAGCAGTGACACTGACTGGATCCCTTTCGAATACTGGGTCTCTTTGAATGAGGAACATTTCCCTCACTCACCTCTGCCCACAAGGAGTCTGCAAGGACATTGTTTCACAGCATGTATAGTTTGAAGGTTTAAAGGACCACAGAAAATAAGTCAAATGACAGTACAGAAAAAGATTAATAGCAGCAAATTATTATTCCTGTAGATAATAAATTGAAAGCAAGAAAAATAAGTGTCTCATGCCTAGTACAGAAGTGTCATGTATATGAACTTTCAGTCAATACTTTTAACATTTGTACATAAGTGAGCTATTAAAATTGCTGCTGTAAATCATGTGACCTTTGACATTTGAACTGCATCAGAGCTTATGCTTGAAATGTCGATTCTCCTGCTCCTTGGATGCTGCCAGACCAGCTATGCTTTTCTAGCACCACATTCTTGACTCTGATCTCAAGTATCTGCAGTCCTCACTTTCTCCCTTATAATTAAATCTGAACATTCACAGCCATCCAGGAAATTCACACTTTTTTTTTCTGTTTTAATAATTAGCCAAGATAAAATGACTGTAGATTTTCCAGATTGCTGTTTCTTATTTCATATTGGGCCCAGTTAAAAGTTGAAACTCAATTTGTGGAAGATGTAAGTGAATAGAGACCATCAACCTTCCGTTGTATTAAAATGGTTTTCCTCATTAAAATTTTACTGAGTAAAACTCCAAGGTGTTAAATCATGGCACAGCACATGTTGTGGAAATATCCAGTACTGCTTTATTTGGAAAAGGCTTTGACCTTGCGAAATTATAAAGGATGAGCAGATCCTGTTTTCACTGAGTTTCAACCGAGCAATTGGACAAACATTTCACTTGGGTCAGAAAACTGAACCATGAACTATCTAATTGTTGTTGAGCTGCCAAAGTAATTAACAATGATACTTGAAAGCAAGAAATCTGAACAATGATTGGACTTCCCCATTGCCCCCAACTCCATGCCACCAGTTGTTTCAATTTCATGGTAGTCTGAGACCAAATCTTTTGGAAACGCAACTGTAAAATCTCACATCCTGCTGTGTATCTTTTGCTTATTTGTCCCTCACATCAATTTTAAATGGTCAAAACTATCTAGGAAAATGCAGGCCTGCCACTTGGGAGACTGGAGAGCTTATGTCAGAGACTCATTGTTATAATCTGTAAAGACGTATTACCTTCTCTGAAACATGAAGACGTGTTGGAGAATGAGTTTAAGAGATGTAATGTTTTACACCATATATGGCATTTTTATAAGTTGGATACTACATTGCAATCACTGCTCTTCCTTTTTAATCTCTCGTGCTGATAGAACCCAATAAATGGGTAATTGAATAAGTGTTTTCTGTGTCTTCAATCTCTGAGACTCACTAAGAGTTAATCGCAGGGAGGGGCCAGTGGAGGCCTTGAATCTCCCCATTGAATTTTGTAATGGTCCTCTATGACTGACTCTTAAAATAATAGTTTATCGTCTTTTGACTGTAGTTGAATCCCGCAATAGGAGTGATACATAAAGTTTTCAGGAAATTTGGAAAACTATGTCTGTCCGTTTTAAAGACAAATTAGCTTTCTTCACAAAACCTGTAATATCATAACCACATGTTTGTGACGATGCGATTAACTTTACCCAAACAAACAAGCTGTCAACCATAGGCCTTTTACAATGACTTAATGTTATTCAGGTTTACTCTCGGAATTATGATAGGATTAGCACTTGTAATGCCACATACGTAGCAAAAATTGGCTTTACCAGAGAATGTTTCGGCAAGATTTTGTCAATTTAGTCGACAGATTACTGACCGTTTCAATTACTGTTCTGTTAGTACTGTTCTGTTCTATTCCACACTGTAGGGAATGGGTTTGGATGGGTTACTCTTCGGAGAGTCGGTGTGGACTGGTTGGGCCGAAGGGCCTGTTTCCAGACTGTAGAGAATCTAATCTAGTCTTTTCTGTGTGTGGAATAGACTGTGATTCTTGACTGTTTTTATAAACATGTGAATTAGGAGCAGGAGTAGGCCATTCAGCCCTTACACCTCCCTTTACAATTCAACATCACCGCTCTGATTGTGACCTAAAGTCCACATTCCTGCCTATCCCCACTAAACTTTGGCTCCCTTGTTAGACAAGAATCTTTTTACGTCAGCCTTAAAAAAAAATCAATTATTCCACCAGTCTCTGAGAAGAGTTCCAAAGACTCTGAAATCTCTGAGAAGAATCCTCTTCCCCTCTGCCTTTAAATGAAGGGCCACTGTTATTTTTAAACTGTCCCCTAGTTCTAGTCTCTCACAAGGGGAAACACCCTTTCAGGATCCGCCCTATCAAGTCCCTCAGGATCTTATATGTTTTAATAATATCACGTTAAACTTTAACAGATTTCATGAATTTCATCCTAAAAAGGATTATAACTACAGGATGCAAGTACCTTTCTCTTCTAAAATAATGTGATGAAAAAATCTTATTTTTAAAAACTTGTTAAAATAATTTAGCTGATGAAACGGAGAAAGGAAATTTGAGTAAAAGTACATCACATATTTGGCAGCCAATATTGCACCTTGTATGCATTTGTAAAACTCATTGTACTCAACTTATCGCGCTTCATTGCAATTCAAATTTGGCCACTTCAATATTTTGGAGAGTGAAGGACCCCTTTGTTTTACTGTACTTTAAGAAACTTGACGGCATTAATCTTCCCTATCCCCAACAACCAACAAATGTACGGGGTTGGCAGAAAATCCTTAGCTGCAGTCTCCATCTCTGCACAAAGACGGTGAATGGTCCGTTATCAATCACAGGTCCACAATGGGGAAATGTGCTAATCACACCCCAATGAGATCCCTGCAGCCGCGGACTGATCTCGCAATAATGCTGCAAAGAGAGTGTGATGAAGGGGGCGAAGAGCCTGTTTCGGGTCCTTTAGAATTGTGACTCCCAGGCTCTCTCTGGTCTTCACACGGAATCCAGTCGAGCGTTTTAATCAGGTCCAACCGACGGGAGGCCGAATCCATAAAGAACAAAGACTGGAATTCTGCTGTTTCCGAGTGACGGTTAAGTGGGAGGCAATGTAGGTTGGGTGGGGGGGATGGGAGGCAAGAGTGTTTGAAAGCTAAAGGAATGCGTGAATGTATGTACATAACTCAATCCACGGGGTGGGGGGGGGGTATTCGCCGGAGCTGGGAGCGGTCTGCTTTAAAGGACAGACGCATTCCGGCCGCGCGCCAGCTTTAACGGTCCGGCTCGCGCCAGATTCCACCGTCACTGTTGAAAGCTGCCCACGTGACTGTTGCCCTGACTTGGCGTGGGCGGGAGTGGTGCTCCGTCTTAATTGGCTCAAAGCTCCAAGCGAGGTTGTTAGGATAGTTAACTGGTATTGCTAAATACAAAGCTCAAAAGAAGGCAAAAAAAAACACAGCATATGATTTACGAACCTGGAGTGCTGGAGTTGAATCTTCTGCCCTCCGCCACCAGCAGCACTTGGCCCTTGATTTCCTCTACATGATCTGAATCCATCTCTTCATTTCTGAACACCTTCTGGGGCAAGAAAGGAGAAATACTCGAGGCAGAGGTTTCAACTGACTTTTTAGGATCTCTTAGAATCCCACCCACCACCACATTTATTCTTTCAAATAGTTCAGACAGAATGACCGGAATCGTGCAAAATTTTGTGGATCCTGGAGAACTTAAATAAAAACAAAATGCAGCAGGATCTCATCAGGAGAGAGAAACAGAGTCTCCAGTCCAGTATGACTGTTCAGAACTGTTAAATGACAAGATGGGCCCACGAAGAATGGAGGGAAGGTCTAATTCTTTACAAAAAGTGTGTATGGTCTAATCAGGTTCACGACCAGTAGTGATGCCTACATGTAAATGGAGTACAAACCTGTGCCCAAAACAGTATTTGTTCAAATTCATTCATGGGATGTGGACATTGCTGGCTAACCCAGCATTTATTGCCAATCACTAACTGCTTGGGAGTAGAGTGTCAACCACATTGCTATGGACCTGGAATCACATATAGGCTAGACTGGGTAGGGGTGACAGACTCCTTTCTGTAAAAGACATAAGTGAGCAAGATGGATTTTTACAATAATTGGTATTGGATACATAGTCACTATTAGCCTAGCTTTATGTGTCTAAAACCTTTACCTGTCAATCCCAGTGTGACAATTGCATTGTTTGAAAGTAAGTGTTTCAGTGCAAGACGTAAGGCTCAAAATTATAGAGGCTAGATCTATTGTCCAAAAGTGCTAAAGTAAACCAGAAATTTAACAGGCTATCTTTTTGTAATGTTCGTAATTTTGCTTGTAAGCTTTTAACAATGTGTACATTTTTATGGGATTTTTTGTTTAATGTTTCTAATGAATGTTAACAAAGAAAGGAAGTGCATGGAAATCTGTTCTAGCCTTCCCACGTACAAAAATTACTGAACAACATTAAGATATTGTATTTTAAATGTAGTTTTGAAATTTTATTTTAGCATAAATCATGCACAGATTCTTGTATGGGTGTAGACAGTAAACCATGATTAGCTCCATTTTTGTAGTGAACTCTTACAACTTCTCAAATAGCAGACCAACTCATGTTGAGTACAGGATATTACCGTGTTTGATGGTTTATGGCATAATAGAGATATGAAAGGGTTAACAGGGATTTCCTCAAGGCCTGGAAAGTAACCCTTTTACTTGACAATTCCTATCAACCAGAACAATATGAAGATTGAACAGGTCCCTAAACAAAATCCTTTTGAACAATTAAATCAAAGAATTTTGCTGAAACATTGTTTCATGTCCTGCACAGTTAAGTACTTGTTTGCTGGGAGCCATCAAATAAAAGCCACATCTTGATTGCTAGTAAATGGGAGATTTCTCATTAAAAACTTTGAATCACAGAATCCCTGTAGTGCAGAAAGAGGCTATGAATAAATTAATTTTGGGGGAAAAAAGACAATAAGCTAAGGAACCTATAGGTGCCTTGTTTCATTAATCATAGTAGAGTCATAGAGCATGGGACGGACCGTTTGGACCAACCAGTCCAAGCCGATTATGTTCCCAAACTAACTAGTCCCACCTGCCTGCTCTTGGCCTATATCCCTCCAAACATTTCCTATTCATAAACTTATCAAAATGTCTTTTAAACATTGTAACTGTACCGGCGTTCACCACTTTCTCTGGTAGTTCATTCCATTCAAGAACCAATCTCTGTCTAAAAAACACTGCTCCTCATGTCCTTTTTAAGATGAGAGGAGAAAGACTTAAAAATATGCCCACTAGTTTTGAACTTGCTGACCCTAGGGAAAAGACATTTGTAATTCACCTTATATATGCCCCTCATGATTTTATAAACCTCAGTAAGGTCACCCCTCAACTTCATACGTGCCAGTGAAAAAGGTCTCAGCCTTTCTTATTTTTATATCTCAAACCCTTCATTCATGGCAATATCCTGGTAAATCTCCAGTTTAATTGTATACTTCCTATAACAGGGCAACCAGAACAGCACGCAGTACTCCAGAAGCCTCACCAATGTCCTGTACAACCTCAACATGATTTCCCAACTCCTATACTCAAAGGTCTGAGAATGAAGGCAAGTATGTTAAACGCTGCCTTAACCAGCTGTCTTTTTGTGATTCAAATTTCCTTCCATTAATTGAATAGGTCCTGTCCTTCTTACCAAAAGCAATACCTCGTATTTATTCAAATTAAACTCCATCTGCCATTCCTCAGTCCATTGACCCAATTGATCAAAATTTCTTTGTAATCTTAGCATTTGTAAAATTTACAGAAAAATCTGAAATCTCTGTTGCAATCTGAATAAGGGATGAGGTTCAGTGCAGGAAAATCAGGAAATACACAAGATTAGGGGCTGTGTTGGCCTTTGAGTCATTAGAAGTAACATATTGGTTACTAATTTACTAATGGGATGCTTTTTCTCTTTTAATTTTCTTTTAAGGTTTTCTTTTGCAAAATGCAAAGGGTGAGGGACCATTCAAGTCCAACAAAGCTATGATAAAAGTCCTGGGCAGCGGGCCAATCCTGTGGTGGGATGAACCCTGTTAAACAAGTGGCCAAGAGATGAAGTATTAAATATGAGAGCGGTGTTTAGTACTGGCTGCACTTCAGCAATGCATAAATAAGAATATTTTTAAAGCTTACTTTAAGATATGCATGTGTTATTGTGGATATAAATAAATTGTTGATATAAACCTCTAAAATCTAGGTTCTAACCCAATCTGGACTGAGCAGTTTCAATTTGTATTCTAGTGTATGATTGCTTGTAGCTCATATTAAAAAGCAAGGTTTGTGAAGGTTTGTAGCTCAGGTTGAGGTTTAGGGTGTAGGTTTGCTCTCTGAGCTGTAGGTTTGATATCCAGACGTTTCATTACCTGGCTAGGTAACATCATCAGTGGCAACCTCCAAGTGAAGCATTACCTCACATTACCAACGAAAACATCATGAAGCTAGTGGACCTGTGCCTCACCACCCGCTTCACTTTCAACAACATAGTCTACAAACAAACCAACGGCACACCCATGGGATCTCCGCTATCAGGATTCATAGCAGAAGCGGTAATGCAAAGGCTAGAACAAACAGCCCTACCAATCATCACACCAAAAATCTGGGTTCGCTACGTAGATGACACCTTTGTCATCACAAAACGAAACAAGATAGAGACATTTAACATCATCAACAACACCCTCACAGGCATAAAGTTCACCAAGGAGGAAGAAACTGACAACAAACTTGCATTTCTGGACGTCACAGTAGAAAGAAAGGACAAGGGAGAATTACAAACCTGCGTATAAAGAAAACCAACAAACATTGACCAAATACTCAACTACACCAGCAGTCATCCCAACACATATAAACGAAGCTGTATCAGAACACTATTCCAACGAGCCACCACACACTGCAGCACAGACGAACTTCGAAAAACAGAGGAGAACCACCTATACGACGTATTCAAGAAGAATGGATACTCAAAAAAACACAGTGCACAGAAGGTTGGAATTCTAGAGCATCAACTGTGATTCTCCATTTATTAATCATGGACTGAAGCCTGCAATTTTTCAATATATACTTGTGAATATCAAATTGTGAAGTCATCCTAGAAAGATGACTAAATTGCCACTTATTTTGAAACTTTTTTAAAAATTATTTCTCAGTTACTCTTGGTTGAAATTTTTTGAACTGTTGGTTAGAGACAGTCACAGATGCTTTAACTTTTTATTTGATAAGTGTCTTTTTAATAGTGATGGTAATTTATTTAAATCCGTCTCTGAATTGAAGGAGAAAGCTTTAAAAATGCAGATGCTGGAGATCAGAGTCACAAAGTGTGGTGCTGGAAAAGCACAGCCGGTCAGGTAGCATCCGAGGAGTAGGAGAGTCGATGTTTCAAGCATGAGCTCTTCTTCAGGAATGAGGGGGTGGGGTCCAAGAGGGTTGAGATATAAATGGGAGGGAGTTGGGGCTGGGGGAAAGGGGGGTGATGGTGATAGATTGGAGTGGAGGGTGGAGCTGATAGGTGGGAAGAAAGATGGACAGATAGGACAGTTCAAGAAGGTGGTGCCAAATTGGAGGGTTGGATCTGGGATAAGGTGTGGGGTGAGGTGAGGTCAGGAAACTGGTGAAATTGACATTGATCCCATGTGGTTGGAGGGTCCCAAAGCAGAAGATGAGGTGTTCTTCCTCCAAGAGTAAGTTAGCTAAGATTTGGCAGTGAAGGAGGCCCAGGACTTGCATGTGCTTGGCAGATTGGGAGGGGGAATTGAAGTGTTAGGTAACAGGGCAGTGGGTTGATTGGTGCATGTGTCCTGGAGATGTTCTCTGAAACATTCCACAAGTTGGCGTACTGCCTCCCTAGTGTAGTGGAGACCATATCGAGAGCAACGGACACAGTAGAGGTCTTTGGAGGTGCAGGAAAATCTCTTCCAGATGTGGAAAGTTTCTTTGGGGCCTTGGATGGAGGTGAGGGGGGAGGTGTGGGTGCAAGTTTTACACCTGTTGTGGCAAGGGAATGTTTCAGGAATGGAGGGTGAATTGGTGGGGGACGTGAACATAACGAGGGAGTCATGGAGGGAATGGTCTCTGCAGAACGCAGATAGAGGTAGGAAGGGAAATATATCTCTGGTGGTAAGGTCTGATTGTAGGTAGTGGAAGTGGCAGAGGATGATGCGTTGCATCCGGAGGTTGGTGGGGTGAAATGTGAGGACCGGGGGGTTCTATCCTTGTTGCGATTAGAGGGGGGGTTTCAAGGACAGAGTTGTGAAAAGTGGAGGAGATGCGCTGAAGGGCACTGTTGACCACGTGGGAGAAAAAATTGCAGTCTTTGAAGTAGGAGCCATCTAGGATGTTCTGAAGTGGAATTGGTCCACCTAGGAGCAGATGTGGTGTAGGCAGAGGAATTGGGAGTAAGGAATAGTGTTTTCACAGGAGAGGGGCTGGGAGGAGGTGCAGTCCAGGTAACTGTGGGAGTTGGTGGTTTTGAAGTAGATATCTGTATTGAGTCGGTTGCCGGAAATGGAGATGGAGAGGTCCAGAAGGAAGGGGGAGGTGTCCAAGATGGTCCCGGTGAACTTGAAGTCAGGGTGGAAGGTGTTTGTGAAGTTGATGAACTGTTAAACCTTTTTGAGGGAACACAATGTAGCGGAGGAAAAGGTGGGCAATTATGCCAGTGTAACTCTGGACAATGGACTGTTCCATGTACCCAGCGAAGAGGAAGGAATAGCTGTGGGGCCCATATGGGTGCCCATGGCTACCCCTTTGGTCACCGTTACCTCAGAGACATCAATGACTGTATCTGCGCCACCTATTGCTCCTATGAGGAGATTGAACAGTTCATCAACTTCACAAACATCTTCCATCCTGACCTCAGGTTCACCTGGATGAGCTCAGGCACCTCCCTCCCCTTCCTGGACCTCTGTCTTCATTTTCGATGACTGACTCAACTCAGACATCTACGTCACTGACTCCTATCTGCGTTCTGCAGAGGCCATTCCCTCTGTGACTCCCTCGATAGGTCCACTGACTCCCACAGCTACCTGGACTACACCGCCTCCAAACCTCCCTTTCCCCCTCCCCCCCACCATCCTGTAAAAACGCTATACCTTACTCCCAATTCCTCCGTCTCCGCTGCATCTGTTCCCAGGAGGACCAATTCCACTCCAGAACATCCCAGATGGTCTCCTACTTCAAGGACCATAATTTCCCCTCCCACATGGTCATAAATGCCCTCCAGTGCATCTCCTCTACCTGCACCTCTGCCCTTACAGCAATACAGCGCAGAACAGACCCTTCGGGCCTCAATATTGCACTGGCCTGTGAACTAATCTAAGCCCACCCCCTTTCACTATCCCATCATCACCCATATGCTTATCCAAAGACTGTTTAAATGCCCCTAATGTGGCATGAGTTTACTACATTGGCAGGCAGGGCATTCCATGCCCTTACCACTCTGAGTAAAGAACCTGCCTCTGACATATGTCTTAAATCTATCACCCCTCAATTTGCAGCTATGCTCCCTCGTACAAACTGATGCTATCATCCCAGGAAAATGACTCTCACTGTCCACCCTATCTAATCCTCTGATCATCTAATAGGTCTCTATTAAATCCTCCTCTTAGCTGCCTTCTCTCCAATGAGAACAGATCCAAGTCGCTCAGGCTTTCCTCATAAGACATTCCCTCCAGACCAGGCAACATTCTGGTAAATCTCCTCTGCACCTTTTTCCAATGTTTCCACATCTTTCCTGTAATGGGGTGACCAGAATTCTACACAGTTTTCTAAGTGAGGCCACATTAGTGTTTTTTACAGTTGCAGCATGACATCATGGCTCTGGAACGCCATCCGTCTATCAATAAAACCTAACACCGTATGCTTTCTTAACAGCACTATCAACCTGGGTGGCAACTTCCAGGGATCTATGTACATGGACACCTTCTGCACATCCACCCTTGAACCCCACCCCTATCGCAACAGAACTCCCCGATCCTTCACATTCCACCCCACCAACCTCTGGATCCAACACATCATCCTCTGCCACTTCCACTACCTACAATCAGACCCCACCACTTCCCTCCTATATTTCCCTCCCTACCTCTATCTGCATTCCGCAGAGACCATTCTCTCCACGACTCCCTCATTAGGTCCACGTCTTCCACCAACCCACCCTCCAGTCCCAGCACCTTTCCTTGCCACCGCAAGGGGTGTAAAACCTGTGCCCACACCTCTCTCCCCACCTCCATCCAAGACCCCAAAGGATCCTTCCACATCTGGCAGAGATTTTTCTGCATCTCCAAAACACCACCTCTACTGTGTCCGGTGCTCTCGGTGTGGTGTCCTCTACATTGGGGATATAGGATGCCAATTTATGGAACATTTCAGAGAACATCTCCAGGACGCATGCACCAATCAACCCCACTGGCCTGTGACCTAACACTTCAACTCCCCCTCCCCCTCCCACTCCCACTCTGCCAAGTCCTGGGCCTCCTTCACTGCCAAATCCTAGCCAACTAATGCTCTGAGGAAGAACACCTCATCTTCCACCTTGGCACCCTGCAACCACATGGAATCAATGTTGATTTCACCAGTTTCCTGATCTGCCCCCCCCCTCCTCTCCCGCCCCCACCTTAACCCAGATCCAACCCTCCAAATCGGCACCATCCACTTGGCCTGACCTACCTGTCCATCTTCCTTCCCACCTGTCCGCACCATCCACCCCAACGACCAATTACTATTACTCCGGTGCCTGCATCCACCTATCGCCTTCCCAGCTATCTCCACCCAGCCCCCAACCCCCACCCTCTGTCAGATCCCCTTCTCGCTCCACATTCCTGATGAAGTGCTGATATCTGAAACGTTGACCCTCCTGCTCCTCGGATGCTGCCAGATCTGCTGTGTTTTTCCAGTGCCACATTTTTCGACTCTGACTCTCCAGCATCTGCAGTCCTCAGTTTTTCCTAACAGGCTGGTAACCTGTTTTAGTGTGCCTTTGCATCTATTGTTTCTACAGTTGCAATCCCAAGAGAGTATGTGTATTACTGGACTCTACATTTATTTTGTTAAAGTTTTATTCAAATTAGCAGAATCAGAGACTACATATTTTATACTGTATGTTTCTGCTACAGAAATAAGTGAATAATATAATAGTTAAGAGCTGGAGCAGAGACAGCAATTTTTATGCAACAAAACCTACAAAGCTTCTAAATGTAAAAGCCCTGCAGATGTTCAGCAATTCCACAGGAGGTCTGAGAACCAAAAGGAACAAGTTTTCTCAACTGCGTAGTAGCTGTGAAGTGAGAGATGGCACTGGGCAGGGTGACACCAGGCACACGGACACACAAGATGGCCGCTGAGCCACAGGTTGGCCACAAGATGGCTGCTGGACCACAATATGGAGAGAGACAGCAGAGCAAACACAGACACTGCCTGGGTCCACCAGAATGCCAGCACAACACACTCACAACCTAGTTGATTAGTTTAAGGCGTGTGGGGGAGAGAATATACATGAGTTGTGTATACTGCCCACCAAAATATCTGGGTCCAGCCAACACCTCTGGTAGAAATGCTAACAGCTTGATACGGACTCAATACAAAATGCTAATAGCCAGGGCTGCAGTGATCTTCCTTCTCAGGAAGAGCGATTAGTGTCCATTATTACAGCAATAGACCTCCGTGCAGACATTGAAACTGACAATGTCTTCATTGAAACTAACAACAACTGTGATGAAATTAACAAAGGCTGCACTGGAACTGA